>NC_090450.1:686053728-686361228 GCF_031143425.1 Pleurodeles waltl
ATGGATGCCTTGTATTTAAGATTATGGCAGCGCATCCGTGTGCGCCAAGTCCTAGCGAAAAGTGACGCTACTGCTGCAAGAGTTACGCAGGGCTGACTTGCAGCACGAAAAATGACACAAATTGCCTTGTGTCACTTTTGAGTATGGAAGGCATCAAAAAAGTACAGAAAATGACGTTCCATAGAAAAGAAAATGGCACACTTCAAAGAAGGCATCCACGAACCAGGCAGTAGCAGTAGAGATAACAAATCCAGCACCAGCCAGGATGTCAAGACAGACTCCCAGGGGAAGAGGAAATGCAGCTTCAGTGAGGAGAATGACATCTTGATCACTGAGGTGACAGAGAACCAACATCAGCTCTTTGTCACTTCAAAATTGCCACTAAGAAGTAAGGAGGCCATTTGGCAGTCCATCATAGAGAAAGTCAACAGTGTGGAACAAGTGAAAAGGACCATTAACGATTGCAAGAAGCGCTGGCATGATTATAAGATGGGTTGGTGGCTGGAGTCCCCGGACAAGACCGTACAGCACATGAGGAACAACCACAGACACAGAGTTAGTATCAATATAGAGCAATGGGTGCAAAAAATGTCAAGTTTGTGCAGTTCAGCTAGCTATGTCTCAGTGCTCTACTGTGCTGTTTGCAGGGCATAGGGTAGGAATCTGGATCATGTACTATCAAATGCCACAGAAAGGTCACTCACACTGCCCAGTAATATGTTGCACAGCTCAGTTAGGCTCTGTCAAATGTGTCCATAACATTTGTGACGTGCAGCACCAGTCCAATCCAACCTGTGATTACCGGCACGTGTAGTGCAATGCACAACATGAGTCAACAGAACTACAAGTCACACAATGCAAAGTAAAAAACATGGAGGCCCAATCACAAAAACATGGGTGCAGGGCAGCAATATAAGTCATCTTGCTTCCCTGTCCTGTGCCACATGGAGGGGAAGGGTAGGAATGCCATGTACCAACAATGTGACATGTATTCCTGTTCCATCCCCCTCCGCTGACGCACACTGGGCTGCCAAGGGCCAGGCACAAGCACCCTAGCATCAAAGTTTCAAGGATGCCTGCATCACAGACAGGATTGTCCCTGTGCTTGAAGTGACACCTTCCTGCACAAAAACAATCATGTCAGGCTTTGCCCTTTTCATACCTGGATGGCAGAATGCCACACACATAGCAAAAAGAATAAAACTAATATAATAAAAGATACCACTCTTTGTTATGGCTCCCCTGGGGAGGTGCAACAATTGTTTGCCATAACCCGAGTTACAAAACCTTGGAAATCAGGGAATACATCTGGACCCATGTGTGTTGCATTTAAAAGCCCACCACAATGCCCATGATAGGCCCTCCTGATGCAGAGTAAGACAACGCAGCGACTTGTGCTGCCTTGCCTCACTCCACATCTCTATGCCCAGGAGACGCCATGCAGAGTGGCCTCTTGTGGCCTTGTAGAAATGTGTCTGCAGTTTGCATTGCTGTTGTGTCACAAAAAACTGATGTATTGGCAGTGGAAGCGGCACCTACAAAAGCCCCATGGACTTAAACTTCATCTCATGCATGGACACCTAACCCCTATACAACTTGACTTTAACAATGAACACCACCTTGCACCATGTGGCCACTGTGTCTTACATGGGCCAATAAACATTACAATGCACTGTTACGGAAATCAAAGGCATGTGCTTGTCAAAGGAGAATCAGCTCATCTGAGACAGTGGTCAAGGTGAATTCAAGTGATGCACATCAGAGGACCATTTGTGTTGAAACCAAAGATGATCTGTGGCCCTGGTGGGCCCACAGTTATGCAGTTCATTGTAAGTGATGGTTGAGTAGATGTAATTGTCTCTGTGTCTGAATAGGGAGACATTGCATAGCAAGGATATCGGACTGAATATGTGTTCTGCAAGGTACCCTAAACAGTACACATGCACTGCTGTCTGACAGTGTCACACTTGTGTTGCATCTGGGAAGGGATGACAGAGAAAGCCCATTGGGGGACAACATCCTACGTCATGTGGTCCTGGGTGAAGATTTAGTATCTGGCAGGAGAGAGTCTGAAGGGAAATGGCATCAGCTCACCCAATTTTACTCTGTTGGAGGATGTGAAATATGGACCTGTCAAGGGTCATGTAAAAATAGTCTGCCAACACAAAGGGCAGGAGTCAGTGATGGTTGGAGACTGAGGTGGATGCTATCAGTTATGTTGCAAAACTAGTTAGATACAGGTCACCATTTCCACCACTACTACCATGTGGGGTACAGCTTGAACCATAGCCCATACTAACAGTCAGACGTCAGTACATTGGAAATGGTCACACATGTGACGCCCGATTCATAAAGGTAAACTTAGATGTTTGGTCTAACACAAAGGGCATTTATGAGTACTACCTTTAGGTCCACAATCTGGGTAGATCTCCACCCTTGGTGTGGACCTGAAGATAGTACTCTTAAATGCCCTTTGTTAATTCTCAAAGTCATGAACCTAGATGTTTGGTCTAAGTTTAGACCAAATGTCTAAGTTTATCTTAGTGAATTGGGTCCATTGTTGGTCTTGTAGGCACATGAGAGTCAATGGGTTATATCACTGTGTAGCAGTAAGTTGTGTCCCTGGGCCTAATAGAGAAGTGGCAGAGGAGGCATGTACATGTACTAGTGACTTGACCTCAGTCAAAGGATGTCACATTATGCAGATACTCAAATGTGGCAACTATCAACTCGGGTGAGTGTCAGTGCTAGCAAACCATCATGTGTAATATTGACCATAGCCTCTGATTTGGTACAAAGTGCTCACTGTCCACAACAATAGACACAAAAGTGTAATCAATCATTACAAATGAGGAGACAAAAATAAATACTACATTGGAAGTAAATCCCCACACATATTCCGTCAGTCTATCAATTATTTTATGTGTGTAGGGTTGTGCAGGATAAGTGTAACAAAATCAACCATTGAACACATGAATGCATGATGTGCATGATAGACAGCACAACAAGGCAGATTCCCATAGTTTGCAATGTGAAACCCGGAAGGCAGGATCAAACCAACATCATGACTCATGAACAGAGCGACATCACATGGACAGAAGCAGTGGAATGAATACTGGCACAGGGAATGCAGCCACCCAGAGGAATAGGTGCAGTCAGAACAGCAGTGGGGTCAACATTTCAAAACACAATCATTATATGCATCATGTCAACCAATGCAAATCCCCTTGACAGATGTGGACATGATTTCTTTACATATGTCCAGGAATGGTAGGCCCAGTGACTTGTATAGCAGTCTTGCAATATGTGCCATGAGTCCAAAAGTCAGTCTGGTCACACAGTGGTTGTACTGACAATGCAGAGATACTGAGATTTGAAAGACAATTAGAGTGCAACTTGGACTCCAATACTCTGTATAACAGACATTCTAGAAAAAAAATTTTTTTGAAAGTCAAACAATACCAAGTCAGATTGTCAAACAGTATACCCATATCAACATCTCACAAATGACACTCTTAACATTGTTAGCTCTCATTGCAGAGGATGTACCTATACCTCCTGAGCAGCTTTCTGTCTGGGATGATGATCTGGCTGAGGATGACGACCTGCCCACCCTTGATCAAGACACCCTCCGGGAAATCCAGCGATCCCTTGACACATCATCTCTAATTGAGGGAAGGGCGTCAGTTTTACGGGGTCTCCATAGGATCTACCCAGCACACAACAAAAAACACCTGCCACACCACTCCCATTCGTGTACTCCGAGGACCCCCAAGTAGAATTCCAACGTCAGGCAGCAGGAGTCCAGTTGGAGATGGTAGGTGTTGTGCTGGTGCGGATGAAGACCATGGGAGGCACCTTAGAGGCAGTCCATAGGTGTCTCCGTTCAAAAAAGGACACCTGGTACGCTACACAATATGCCTACCACCAGTCTGCGGGCTCCACAGATCCCTGGCTGATATCGTTGGTGTTATGAGGATGAGACATGAACAACTGCGCTGCCAAAGTGGCACAAATTAGGGTGTCACACAGCTGTGGGCTATACACAAGATCCTGGAGTCTATGAAGCAGAAGCAGGACACATGCATCCCCACTAAGGGTGCTTACCATCGTGACCTTGGTGCAGTGCTGGCAAACCAGCAGGCTTTTCTCAGTTCAGTGCTTACTCACCTCTTGGCACGGAGAAATGCTGATACAGACTGGGGATCCACATCCTCTGCCCCCTATGTGTATGTGCCTCATGTGCCGTCACCTCCAGCACCTACAACACCTTCCCCACGTGAAGCACCAAACACATTAGAGGAGGAAAATGTGGACTTCACCTCTTTTAACATAAAACTGCCCGGTAGCAGTTTTCTGTGCCAAAGTGCCAGTTTCTCCCTCGCCCAGTGCTGATGATGAGGCCAGAAAACATCACAACTGGTAAGGTCATCAGCTTTCTATCCCACATTTGATCTCACCCATTTGTATACTGTCAATGTGGCCTATCTTCCCTTTTGGCAATTTCTTTTATCTCTTCTTCACTGAAACACTCCTCTACTCCACATGGCACATGCAGTGGTTCACCCATGGACTCAGTCTGGACACTCAATTACAACAAATTGTGTGTGGGGTTATTGCTGTAAGAACTGTGCCTGAGATCCTATAAAATTTCCACATGTAAATAAATGCACTGAGTCAAATCTGTGTGTTTTATCCCTGTAGACTAAATAGAACCTCATAGATTGTGAGAGGCAAAAACAAAACATACTCCCCAAGGGGATGTGTGTTAAATGGTACCATGGACAAAGCTCAACAGGCAGAGGGAAATAGATCACTTGAACCCTGTGTGTATGCAGACTAACATGTAGTCATCCAAGGTCCTAAGCATGTAGTGCAACATGTAACATGCAGTCAATGTTGAAGTTGAATTAAGTCACAGCACTGGTGGGGAGTCCATTAATTGACACTAGCCAAAACGCACACTGCTGTAACAAATAAATGATGGAAGTCTCAGTGAGTAAGGGCCTTTTAATCAGTATTTGACAATGGAGGTCCTGGATTCTTAAAAGTGGTTTTACATCACCACACGTCCAATGCATGTGGCATGACACACACACAGAGCAATAAAGTGAGGAAACATGGTTTGGCCTGTCTCCCCTTTCACATTAGGATTTACACTTACAAAGCACAACTACGTTTGTCAATCATAATGTCATTCTGTGCCCAACCTGACAGCTTCCTCTCAATAGGCATTTCACTGAGTCACACATGTTTGAAACACTGCTAGCAAAGACAAATACATTTAGTTAACATTACGCGGGCACATATGCTAACACCTACAGAGTAAACATGACCTAGGCTGTTATGTAGAATTTAAACATATTTAATGTAAATATAATACTTAGCCTACATATAACTGCCTAATCTACACTACCTTAACCTACTTAAACTAAATCTAATCTAAACTATGTGATACAAGCTACACTAGCTTATCCTAAAAACATCAAAAACTACCTTACCTTAACTTTGCCCACTCTAAATATATAGCACAACGGATTAAATATCAACCTCCCTCCCCCCTTGAAACACATCTACATACAGAAAATAAGACACTACACCTATACAAAAAGTACCTACACATATAATCCTAAACAAATATATGTGTTTGTATTTTTTCAAATGTTGTAAGTGGAGAAGTGTGGCACAATGGTTAGCGTGGCAAACCTTGATGCAGATATCTGGTCTGGGACCAAGGTTCAATTCCTGCCTTGGTGGGTCTTGGGCTCAATTCCCTTGGACCAGATAATTCTCGCCTTGGTGCCAAATCTAATTAATGGTTCCCACTCTGGGCAAATGCTTGTTTAATCTCCACAACAGCCCTGACAGCACTTGGATACCTGGCTTCACCCTGGGGGTTGCCCAGGAGGGGGTTCCTCACAGGGGAAAGCCAGGAGGGGATCCACAGTGGTATGTGTACAGCACCTTGAGACCCTAACAGGTGAGTAGTGCGCTATACAAGTGTGAAGTTTTACGTTTTTTATAACACATAAACCGCCCACGTTAAAAAAATCCTACACACCCCTACCCACAAAGATTTTACCCACCCCACCTAAATTCTTAAAATAACTATACCTATGCTAGCTACATCTACACCAACTAACCCTGAACTAAGCTATCAAAACAGTATTTACTGAAAACAATTATATACATGAGGAAGGGCAGAAAGGGTCTCTCTGGCTCTTTGGCGGGACAGTGAAAGACTATCCACAGTCTGGTGCAGATCCTGGAGGAGACTACTAACTCTGTCCATCTTCTATTCTAGGACAGCAACTCAGTACTTGAGTTCAAGAAAGTATTCAATATAAGCTGCCCAAAGGAGTTAACCTGTCCTCTTGTCTCAGCCTGGGGTAATGCTGGCCCTGTGGGTGGGCCAACTGGTTGAGGCACCAGGTTCTGCAGAACCACCCTGTCCTGCTGCGACATCCTGAGCTTTGCTAGGCTTGTCCTGTTTTAATGGTCTCTGTGATGTGATACGCCATTTCCCAGATACTCTATTCTCCACAAATTGCTTTCCCATTGCCTTCTAGGCTTTGGCAACTAACCGGATGTGGTGGTACCGTTCTGTGCGGATGTAGTGCCCCCTCTTCTGCTCCGGGGTCATGTTGTCTGTTTAAGCAGAAAACTGTCAGACAAAGGGTAACTGGGAACTGGTTCACTCATCATGATACTTAGTTTCAACCATCACATGTGACATTTTCTAAACCCAAAAATTATCTGTAAGGTTTAAGTTAACATCCATCTACCTAATATTTATAATCTCTGAATTTACTAAGGCCAAAGTACCTAGGCTTAGCAAATGATGGCCAATGCAATTGCATTATTTTGGCACATCTAGGTTTGACCATATCAGTACAGAGTATGCTTAGAATCAATGCTGTTGTGCACACATGGCATGGCACACATGTCATAATTACTGATCATTAGTGTCCCTTCTGCATCCTGCAATGGCCTTGATTCCATTGGTATTAGCCAAAGTAAGATGAGCAATGTCTGCAAGGTACATGTATTGTGTCATAACACTGGGTACCTGATATGGCAAGGACCCATATCTGGACACATTTCTATCTACATAGACCTAACCTGTGCCAGGTATTAGATCTAAGAATCGAGGGTGGATAGCTAACTCACATCACACAGAGATGTATGAAACCTCTCCTGTATGAACTGATGTAAGTCCATGGTGGACTTCCCCATGGCTCATTACATGCAGCCAATGTAATAGCATGTGTCCATCCACACAGCCTAGTGTCTGTCTCTATGTGTCAGATATTAATGTCACCTGCAGCATATCAGCCCTCAGCACATCCATGTAATGGGTCCGTGCATGTATGCTCTACATCTCGTCTGCCCAGGTATCTTGTGATATAAAAAGCAATTGCTGTTCAAAGTGTGATCCTGGTTGTGATAATGTTTGAAGAATTTCATAAGCAGCTCAACCAGAATGTGGATTGGGCAATTTCATGTTGGATGACTATGCTGTGCAGACATGCCTCTGGTCAGATACACCTTGGCATTTCTGTTAAAAACACAGGGCAAAGGTATGTTTATGTATATACCATAGAGTATGGCCATTGGACAACACTAGTAAGGCCTTCAAATGCACTACCATGTGTGAAATGGTGACATCTGGGCTTTCTACATGTAGGGGCTTATTTACAAGCCCTTCTGTCCTGCCAGAACATGACTTTTAGTGACGCCCTGTGGCACACACAGCAGGGTCATATTTACAAGGCCAAATTAAGCCACTATTCCTGGCTTTTCATGCCCTTGTACATATGGCCCTTAGTCTTTCTGTCTTTACTGTGGTGTGATTCCTCACTTCTTGTGTGGACTAGCTATACAAATCGGACAGAGAATGCAATGAGAGCGACTACAGTAGATTTGTGCATCTGACAAGTATTAGGAAGGTTTACCATCCCCAGCCATGTTCACCTATAAATCCACTACTAATTATTTACACAGACTTTGGCATTTTGGTCATGGCTTCTCTTTCAGCCCATCTATCATGTGGTCCAGCAGAGATTGGCAATATATTCACCTTGACATTAGTCAGATTTGACTACACGTGCTACAATTCAAATTTAGATTTATGAAACATCCTTTAAATTACATGTTTTCTTTGTGTTAGGGATGCACATTGGACATGCCATTGCACACAGCAACCTACATCACACACAATCCTTGCACTACAAATAAGCATTCAGGTTGACACTCACTGGTAACATCCGGATCTTTGAAGCTGTCCACCTCACAGACTGTGTATGGGTCTGGTCCACCTGCAAGACATAACATGATACATTGCACTGTGAATGTAAAACACATACACTGTGGGCAAGTGAAGCACAGTACATATGAATAGCAATCAGCTATGTAACTCTTCAGGTTGTAATGAATCAAATGGCACAATTGACATGTCTTAATGATACACATCCGTAAGACAGGCTGAAGTGTACACAAATATGATGAGACAAAACATGCGTCTGGTGGCCAGATTGTGGTTTCAGATCAAATACCTCACTACTACAAAATGTCACCAGGGTGGCTAACTTTCATGGTTCTGTGCAACTAAAGAACTCACATACCACACTCTGCAAGGATTTTCAATGCCCGTGCCTTTCTCATATGTTTACATGTCCATGACAAGGCCATACCCATCACACAGTAGCCATCCTTGTTCCTTAATCTAACTGAGATCAGTACCTGTCAGTGCTGCATATAACCAGACATTGGCAAAGCATGTGCTGAGCAGCCACAGGGGAGGCATAACGAGAAGGATCATCAGCAATTATCTATGTGTTTTTTTCAGTATTGTATGTGTGTGGCATTCGACTGCACACATAGAAAAGGGAAAACAACTCCACTGAATGTTTTTGTGCAGGAAGGTGTCCCTTCTAGTACAAAAACAATTGTGTCAACAAAGCAGGCACCCCTACACCATTGTGCGACAGTGCCAGTGTTTGCTAAAGGCACCAATTAGGGCACCTGTGCAGGCATAAAGTAATGGAATGCCCCATATTTCATTACTTTCAATTTGATGCTGGCTGTTAGAAATGGGGTCTT
This sequence comes from Pleurodeles waltl, assembly GCF_031143425.1. NCBI lineage: Eukaryota > Metazoa > Chordata > Amphibia > Caudata > Salamandridae > Pleurodeles > Pleurodeles waltl. The sequence continues at coordinate 686,062,831 of NC_090450.1, forward strand.
TGGTTGGCAGTCAGGTTACCCCCTGTCCAAGCAAAGACCCTCACTCTAGTCAGAGTAAAGGAGACTCACCCTCAGTTAACCCCCGCTCACCTCCTTGGTAGCTTGGCAAGAGCCGGCAGGCTTAACTTCAGAAGCAATGTGTAAAGTATTTGTACCAACACACACAGCAACTCAGTGAACACACTACAGAATGACACAACACAGATTTAGAAAAATATTTAGCTAAACAAAACAAGACTAAAACGACAAAAACATACACAAGTCATGAATTTAAAAAGTAAAAAGAGTCTTAAATTCTTTAGAAAACAGTGAAGATGTTGTTAGTGTACAAAAGTACTCGGTAGTGTCAAAGCAAAGCTGCACAGGCGAGTGTGTCTCGGAAAAGGCCCGCAATGAGTCGATTTCTCACTCGCAAGCGAGAACGTGCGATGTTCTTCCTCCAGTCGAGTCAGCGTGCATCGTTTCTTCTCTCCCGCAAGAGAGCAATGTGTCGGCCCGGACGGGCACCTTTGGTCCGGGCAGGCTTTGCATGATTTTCCACGCCTAGCGATGCTGTGTCGAAATCTGGTCGCACAGTGTCAAGAAACCGTGCTGCGTCGGGGCTTGCGTCATGAACAGCAGCCGCTGTGGGTGTTGTGCGTCGTTTCTCCAGCTGCGTTGTGTCGATCTTCCAGCCACGATGCAGGTGGAGCATTGATGTTAGTAGCGAGTCCGGAGGTGTTGTGTTTTTTTAGCCGCTAGGCGGGTGGTGCGTCAAAAGTTTTCCTCATGGGGGGGGCGGAGCCAAGATGGCGACCGGGAGAGACGCTTGAATCGGCGCTCCTCTCGGGTTCGCCCAAGAAGAACTTGCGGGGCGCTCCGGGGGCGCCGCTCCCGCACCTCTTGTGGCGGGACCTGTCCTGTGGGTCGTTCTCGCCCCAATGCCGGCTCCGTGATCGTTGGGCGGCCGCGCGGAGGACTCGCCGGCAAGTGAATCGCGCCGGAGTGCCGCGGCCGCCATTTTGCTGCCCGCGCCGGGCTGGACGAGGCCCTGGAGCCGGGCAGAGAGGTGGGTGCGCGGAGCTGATGCGGCCCACCTCGAGAGGGCGTGAAGCCCAACATTGGATGAGTCCCGCGCTGGGTGCCCCCCCGCTAAATATTCGTTCGCCGGAGGCTTCCTCCCCTCCCCCCCCCTATACCGGGTGAGGGGGGCCTCGTGAGACAGCAGCGGGGGGGGGCCGGCGCACGGGGGCCCCGGACTGATGTGGAGGAGTGAAGGAGCGTGGTGTCGTGCCTCCCCCTGCAGGGGGCCCTGTAGGAAAGCAACAGCAGGCTTGGGGGTAACCTACTACAAGTGCGGGCTGGGAAATGGCCCCTGAATACTCCGGATGTTATATGAGGCGATGAAAGTACTGAGCGAGCCCGTGAGTCATCAAAACTGTGGGCCCCACTCCTCTTCTGCGTGCCGAAGAGGGACTGGAGCTGGGTACTGATTGCTGACCTCGTGTGGTGCTGGCTGGCCTGATTGCCCGTGAACTCACTTAAAAATCCACCAGTAGGCCTGAGACCGCAAAAATTGCAGCCTGTACCGGCGTGGCCCTGAGGAGAAGAGCGCGCCTTATTCGCTATCGCGGCCTAGAGTACGAAAGCGATTGCCAGAGTTCAGGAGGCACCAGGTCGCGATAGACAAGTCAAAATGGCCGGGAGGTCTAAATCAGCAAAGAATCAGGATCGGAACGCGCAGGGTCAGGCACCTGGAGACCAGCAGCATACGCCCTCCTTGCAGTCGCTGGAGTCCACACTCATGACTCACTCCTCACAATTTGAGAAAGTGTTACAAGCAATCATGGACACCAAAACATCGTTGGAAACCAGGATAGATACGGTATCGCAAGACTTAAACATCCTCAGGGTAGATCACGGCAAACTATCTGATAAAGTGAAGTCAACGGAGGAGGCAATAAGTGCGCTGACCCCAAAGGTCGAGGAGAATCAAAAACAAATTCTCCGCCTGAATGCAGAAGTTAAGTCACTGCAGAGAAGAACAGAGGAGGCGGAGGGCAGATCCCGCCGCAACAATGTTCGGTTTCTTGGCTTTCCTGAAAAGACGCTGGATCAAAGCTCGGAGCTTCTGCTGGAACAATGGTTAATCAGGGAGGTTTTGAATGGCTCTCCATCCAAATTTTTCTCGGTGGAGAGAGCATATAGAATACCAGGACGCCCTCCGGCACCGGGCCAACCTCCGAGACCACTGATAGCCAGATTTCTGAATTTCAGGGATCGGGATACCATACTCCAACGGTTCCGCAGCAAAGGCCCATACAGCTATGAGGACTCGAGAGTGCATGCTTATCCAGACTTCACCCAGGAAGTACAAAGGCAACGTAACTCCTTTAACCAAGTCAAACAACGCCTCCGGGAGTATGACATAAAATATGCACTAATGTTCCCCGCCAAATTACGTGTAATTTTAGAGGAACGCACTCACCTGTTCACCTCACCAGAAGATGCCTGGACGTGGATGCATGCTAAAGGTGTAGCCCAGCCACGCGGGGAGGCTGGGGGGGATGCAAACTGGACAACGACGAAACAAAGGAAACGTTCCAAGAAACATACCAGGGGCCAGCCCACGGAGGAGCAGGCGGCGGAAGAGAGAGCAAGAGCCCTCAAAGAAACCCCCCTGTTAACTCAGAATTCTTTCGAGTTGCTCAGGACCCACCCGGTGGAGGGGTCGGATTCGGACTCGTTCAGCTCGGACTCTACACTAACGGAGGGTGTGAGGGGCCCGGAGATCACCCCCAGATCCGCAGACATACTTTAAATGTTCACCACCGAACTATCCCCCCGAGTGGGGACCAACCTCCAAGTCTGGAGCACAGAATCTAAAATTGCGACTTTCTCCTGAAATAGGTGGTAACATCACCTGAGCTTATGTATCCTTGCTTGTTTGTTCCTGGTGATAACGCCTCTATCCGTACTAGGCGCGAGTGGTGGCTTGGTACGGGGGAGGCCTGCGGGGCCGTGCCCTTGGAGTGCCCTAAGACAACTGCGGACTGCGTCCGCAAAAGGATGCGAGCCCCTAAAATGAGCCGCATCCGGATAGTATTATTGCCCCCCGCAGATATCCATGCGGATATATCTTTACCCACACCCACTATGGGTGTGTTGCTTGTTGCAAATTCACAGTTGGGGTTGGGATCCAGTTGGAGTGGGGAAGTGGGTAATCGTTAGTTTGTGCACTACCGGCCTGACCATAATATTAGCTATTCGCCCTGTGGTGTGGGACCCGGGCGGGGGGTGTGGTGGGGGGCCGGGGGCTGGGGGGGGCCTCCCGGGGGTAGGGGGGCAGGACATTCGTTTACCCTCAAGTGAATGATGGCCCAACCCACTGCTCATAGAGCGTACAAATATGTCATAATCACCTGGAATGTCAGGGGATTGGGGACCCCGAGTAAGAGGTCAAGGGTGCACACAAGACTTAAACGCCATTGCACGCATATTGCAATCTTACAAGAGACTCATCTGCGTGACCCAGACTTGCAGGATTTACGCGCTAAATGGGGAGGTCAGATAGTGGGTACATCCTATTCATCATTTGCGAGGGGGGTTCTCATATGGATAGCAGGGAATGTCCCCTTTACTCAAACTTCATGCAAGATAGATAAAGAGGGCAGGTATGTGGTGGTGGAGGGCAAACTAGACGGCAAACAACTGGCAATCATAGGGGTATACGCTCCTAACAGCGCACTATCTGAGTTCCTGAGTTCACTTACCCCAGCGCTATTAACGCATACCGAATCACCTGCTATATGGGGAGGAGACTTTAACTGCACGCCAGACCCAGCATTAGACAGGTCAAATCCCCCCACACATTCAACAGCAATCAGACTCCTCGGCCGTCCACTATTGTCATGGGCCAGTAATATGGGCCTTCACGACATATGGCGTATGAAACATCCACAAATTAGGGAGTATTCTTTTTACTCAGCTCCTCATAAGGTACACACAAGGATTGATTTGTTCTGGGGCACTCAGGAGATCTGCACGGGGGTCAGCGGTACAGACTACCTAGCCAAGACATTATCAGATCACTCACCGCTCAGTATCACTTTGGATTGGGGCAGGAGGCGCCATGCTATCCCAACGTGGAGGCTACAAGTGGAAGCATTACACGACCCTGCATTCATAGATGCACTGAGGACAGCGCTAAAACAGTATTGGGAATCTAACACCGGCACCACAAATTTAAGGGCAACAGAATGGGATGCACACAAAGTGGTAATCCGTGGGCATTGTATCTCCACTACATGGGGGGTTAGGCGTACACTTCATGCAGAGGTTAGCAAACTGGAGGAAAAGCTAAGGGCATTAGAAAACGCAGTTGCTTGCAATGTAACGCCATACTCGGCTCTGAGGGAAACGCGCGCGGAACATGCAAAGGCTGATGCTACATTACGCCTACACGATCACAAACATCACATGGCTAGACTACAGGCGGAAGGCGATAGATCTGGTAGGCTGCTCGCGTGGCTGTTGCGGGAGGACCGTCGGTGCCCTCCAATAGGGTCGATAATTACAGGCGTAGGCGCAATAGCCACCACACAGGTAAATATAAATGATGCGTTCAGGGAATACTATACACAATTATACACCAAAAGTACATCATGTACCATCCAACAGCTTGAGTCCTTCCTAGCAGACTCTCCCCTGCCCCAACTAACAAACACTGACAGGGAGTCTTTAGAAGCCCCCATCACGTTGGGGGAACTCAACAAGGCCCTCGAACAATTACCTAGGAATAAAGTCCCAGGGACGGACGGACTGCCGTCAGAATATTACTCCACGTTTGCGACACACCTTAACACATATCTCCTGAAAATATTCGAGGAAGCAGAGGTCAACGGAAACCTGCCCCCCTCGATGAGAGAGGCAATGATAGTGGTCCTCCCAAAGCCTGGGCGTGACCCCACTGATGTCAGATCCTACAGGCCCCTCTCACTGTTGAACCTGGACTGTAAGATATTGGGCAAAATTCTGGCTAATAGGTTAGCTCCCTACATGCATATCCTGGTACACGAGGACCAGAATGGATTCATCCCGAAACGTAGCACCTTCCTAAACATTCGGAGGCTGCTCAGCGTGATGGGTGACTCCCTCCTGACTGCACTCGAGGAAGCGGTGATATCGCTTGATATAGAAAAAGCGTTTGATACATTAGAATGGGACTTCCTGTTCGCCACCATGCAGTTATTGGGCCTTGGCCCAAAATTCATAAACTGGGTACGCATTTTATATACTGCCCCGCAGGCTAGGGTAAAGACGGGAGGAGTGGTATCAGATGCTTTCTCGATTTGCAGAGGAACAAGACAGGGTTGTCCGCTCTCCCCCCTCCTATTTGCCTTGGCAATGGAACCGCTAGCTGTACGCGTCCGGGCCAAAAAAGAAGAATGGGGGGTGTCAAGTAATGGTACTCTCCACTCCATATCATTATACGCAGATGATGCCCTGATATACGTACGCAGGGCAGAAGATGCATTGGCCCCAGTGATGTCGCTACTGTCTGAGTTCGGAAGGTTATCTGGTTTAATGGTTAACTGGGGGAAATCCTGTATATTCCCACTAGTCAGCTGGCCCCCTGTGAGGCAATAAAATGTTCCAACGGGTCACCTAAAATGGTGTTTTCACACATTTAAATATCTAGGGATCAATGTCTACCATAAGCCTGAAGATCTAAGGGATGGAAATCTGGGGAGAGCAGTGTCTTCTGTAAAGAGCTCGTTATGCTTCTGGAATAAATTACCACTCTCACCACTGGGTAAGGTAGCTATAGCAAATATGTTGATATTACCTAGACTGTTGTATTATTTTGCGGCCCTACCAATCACTATCCCCAAAAGTTTTTTTATCGGTCTGAACTCTATTCTACTACAGCTGGTGTGGGGTGAGGGCAGAAGGCGGGTTGCACTGACCACGCTGCACCATCCGGTAGCAATGGGTGGACTGGGCGCTCCAAACTTCGAGCTCTATTCCGCGGCAGCACAGCTGCAGTGGATTTTATATTGGCTACATAGGCCTAGTTCAGCAGAAACTATATGGCTGAAGTCCCGTCTTCAAGACTCTCCAATACTGACCTGGCTGCTGGATAAGCAGAATAAAAGCACATGCACCAATCCATTGATGTTAACGGCACATTCATACTGGAAGAAGTATGTCCAAGGGGGGAGTAAAGCATTTCCTTACTCTCCACTCCTCCCACTGGAGTGGCTCCCCGGTTGGACAGACGCGGGTTCATTTTCACCCATAACTTGGCTAGAGGCGGGTATAAATGAAGTGGGAGATTGCTTCGAGGAAGGGAAATTGATGACCTTCGAAGCTATACAGGCCCTCACAGGGATTAATCGTGGGCAGTTCCTGGCATATCACGCAATATGTCATGCAATCAGGAAAACATGGGCATCAGTCGACTCAGAGCCTGATATCACAGCTACCCTGCATCACATGCTGAGGTGTGACTCCCAAGTAAAAGCAGTATCAAACCTTTACAAGCTTCTGAACAAACCCCCGGGTGACAACCTGCAGAAAGTCAGGGAGAAGTGGGACAGTGTATTGCCCAACCCGGTCTCTGAGTCAGAATGGTCAAAAGCTTTGAGCCACACACGAGAGGTATCAAGAAACCCTAGATTCAGATATACACAGTTTAATTACTTACATCAGACATACCTGGCACCGGCCAGGATCAAACGTATGTTCCCCGGGTCGGATCCAGCCTGCCCCAGATGCAAAAAACCAGCAGCACAGTTCTATCACATGGTCTGGGAGTGCCCGAGGCTGGGAGGGGGCTGGGAGAGGGTGGTTAAAACCTTAGCGGAGATCATGGGGCTCAACTTGAACATGGATCCCAGGTCCTGCTTACTTGGACTGAGGCCAAGAACGAAAATAAATAAACACTCACACAGGTTTGTAGACTTAGCGTATGTAATCTACAAAAGACTGATAGCTATGAGCTGGAAGGCTCGTAACATGCCTGACTTAAAAGTCTGGCTTGCCCTCACGCTACGCTGGGCTCGCGCTGAGCATCAGTTGCTAATAAACTTAGCCCGTAGGGGTATGGGTCGGATGGGAGAGGAGGCCTGGGGTGTATTAGTCTCCAGGTTGGAAGCTAAAAATGACGAAAGACCCCCCTGAATTATAGTCAGCTGTGCCCACTTAGCGGGCTGAGGGCCTAGCCCTCTGCAGAAAGATAACAATACACTTGGAGGCACACACACATCTTGCATTAATACCTCACCAACACTGATGACCTGACGGCTCGCCCCCCCCCCCCAACACAAGCATGCCAAGGCACCAATAGTTCTGCACACTTGACCAATGGACATTAGCGCAGAGCTCTGCATCATGGGATCCTCCCGCCTTGTCCTCTTCCCCCCCCCCCTCCCCCCTTCCCTCCTACGCTGGGCTCCTTCGCCCCCCCCCCCCCCCTGCTCCCGTGTGGGGGGTGTCGGGGGCTCTGATCACCGGGGGCGATAGATCCACGCTGCACCTGTACGCCTCGCCTTACGTGGCGTTGGATTGACAGTGTCGGGCAGGTTTAGCGGGCCGGGAAGTGCACACAAGTTCTTAGTAGTTTAGTTTATAGATAGATACTAATAGGGGAAAGCCGGATGACACACCGCAAATTGATGTTGAACTGTAACAATGACTTTATTTGCAAGGAAATGTATGGCTTTTTGTTTTGAAAAACTAATAAAAATATGTTTAAAAAAAAAAAAAAAAAAAAAAAAGTTTTCCTCATGGCGGTCTTTGTGTGGATTTTTGTCTTTTTTCACCAGCTGTCCCTTTCAAGTGCCCAGAGACAGGCTAGGGCCCCTCTTGCCAGGCAGGTCTCGCAGCAGAAAGCCCAAGAGTTGGCAGAGCGAAGTCTTTGATGTCCCTGGTCTTCAACAACAGGAGGCAAGCTCAGTTCAAGCCCTTGGAGATTCTTCACCAAGGGGAAGTCACACAAAAGTCAGTCTTTGTCTTCTCTCAGGCAGAAGCAGCTACTGCAGGCCAACCCAGCACAGCACAGTCACAGGCAAAGGGGCAGTACTCCTCCTCCAGCTTCTCCAGCTCTTCTGCTTGGCAGAGGTTCCTCTTGGTTCCAGAACTAATCTGATTTTCAGGGGTTTCTTATACCCCTTTCTGCCTTTGAAGTAGGCCTACTTTAAGGAGAAGTCTCTGTTATTTTCAAGATCCTGCCTTGCCCAGGCCAGTCCCCAGACACACACCAGTGGGGTGGAGCCTGCATTGTGTGAGGGGAGGCACAGCCCTTTCAGGTTTTAGTGACCACTCCTCCCCTCCCCTCACCACAGATGGCCCATCAGGATGTGAAGGATACTCCCCAGCTCCCTTTGTGCCACTGTCTAGAGGAGAGGTGCAAACAGCCCAACTGTCAAACTGACCCAGACAGGGAATTCACAAACAAGCAGAGTCACAGAATGGTTTAAGCAAGAAAATGCCTACTTTCTAAAAGTGGCATTTTCAAATACCCAATCTAAAAAGCAACTTCACTAAAAGATGTATTTTTAAATTGTGAGTTCAGAGACCCCCAAACTCCACATGTCTATCTGCTCAAAAAGGGAATCTGCGCTTTAATAATATTCAAAGGCAGCCCCCATGTTAACCTATGAGAGAGATAGGCCTTGTAACAGATAAAACCGAATTTGTCCGTATTTCACTGTCAGGACATGTAAAACACATAAGTACATGCCCCACCTTTAACATACACTGCACCTTGCACAGCAAAAACAGAGTCCAGCACACAGAAACAACCTGAGAAGTAGAAGCAAAAAGTTAGGGGAGACCATGCCAATGATGCCAAGTCAAACACTGGCCAGCACAGCCAGAAGCTTTGTTGAACTGCACTTCCAGAGTTTTGCTGAAAGATTTGTGTGTCACTTATCTTCTGCAATGCCGGTTACAACAGTACCTGCCAAATGTTTCTGATTAAAGAAGCACCTCTGGAGCTGCCCTGCATTACCTGGGTCGGTATCAGAGAAGTGGCCTGTGGCTGTTACAGGCATATGCATCTGCTTTATGCGTCCCTGGGACACTTTAGTATTACCAAAAGGGCTGCAGACACTTGTGCAGGCCATTCTGTAACACAGATAGCACTGGCAAACATATAGCGCCAGCACTTTCACCACAGAATGTTCCCTCATTTGCATGGGGGCATGACCACATGCAAATGAGGGAATTCCTTTGCCTCCGTGTTTGCGCCATATATTAGATGCAGGCACAGAGGCAAGCAAGCTGTCAGGATGCGCACTGATAGTACATCTCCTACAAGGGGGCGTGCTATCAGTCCGCCCCTGATGGCAGCACTCTGGAGTGGGCAAAGGGAGCCTTCTAGACCTCTCAGACATCTTCTTGCAGGTGGGTAAAGTCACCTCACTGCACCTGCCTACAAGGGGCTATCTAAACACCATTAAAAATGCAGGCAGATTGGCGCATGCACAGTGAAGCATAGAGCTGCTGATTTGGACATGTTCCATTTTTTAGGTAAGCATGCTGCCCCAGTGCAGCACAAGTTTGCAGCTGCCCTTGGTGCATGCCATTACATGGAATAGGGCACACTTTATCTGTTTGCACACAGCACACCTGTTTTCATGTGCCCTGTGGTGAAAACAGAGAAAGTTTGCACTATGTATAATAGGGCCCCTTGTCAGTGTGTGCTGATGAAAGCCCACTGTCTTCATGCCTCTGTGGCATGCTTTGTCTTTTATACATAGGGGCTTATTTACAAGCTCCTGTGAGCCGCCGGAACATCACTTTTGGCGGCGCACACTGCAGGGCTATATCTACAAGGCCATGTAAAGCCTCCATGCGTGGCTTTTCAAGGCCTTTTAGATCTAGACTGAGTCAATACAGTGCAAGTCGCTGCGTTGCCTTACCCTGCAATAGGGAGACATGCCATGCGCATTATGGTGGGTGTTCCCACAACACCCATGGCATTGGACACATTCCCAGATTTACCAGATTTCAGAAGCCTTGGAATGCATCAAAAGCCTACATCTCCACAGGGGAGGTGTAAGGGAGGCGCAACAAGGAGAAGTACCTGTATTTCTTCTCGTCGTTTTTACTTTTTCTATGTGTGCTGCATTGTGCAAAGAGGAAACATCTCTTGTAATTGCTTTCCTGCAGGAAGCTTTCCCTTCCTGCACAAAAGCTATCATCCCTGCAACGCAAACACCCTTGCACCATGATGCAAGGCTGCCTGCGTTTTCCCATGGCATCCCATTCTGCACCAGCGCCGTGGAAAAGGACAGGAATGTGCCTAAGCTCATAGGTATGGTGCATTCCTCCCCTTTTCTTTTGATGCGGGGAAGCACAGCAAGAATTCTTGCAACACCGACCTGCCCCAAAACTTTTTAAATGAGGCCCATAGTTTGGTGGCGGCATGGCCCTTTGACTCAAAACATAGCTGAGCCACAGCAACCTTGAACACATATCATCTGTAGGCAAATAAGAAACAGGGAAAAACTCACAGAATATGTGTACTTACCAACATCTCCACCTACGTTTAGACCAAAAGTCCAAGTTTACGACTTACCGGTATTCGCAAAGGTAGGTTACGAGTAGTACCCGTCCGCACTAGGGGTAGAGATCCACCCTGAGTGCGAAAATTCCACTCCAGGTGCGGAGAGTAAACTCTGGGTGCGGAGATTCCGCCCAGAGTGCGACATAAAGATACTACTCAAAACTTATCTTTGTGAATACTGAAAAGTCATAAACTAAGCATAGACCAAAAGTCTAACTTTACCTTTGTGAATGGGGTCCTAGGACTCCAAAGTAACTCAGGAGGTCCCCCTCCTGGCTGACATCCGTCCAACGATGCTTGAGTTGTTGAATCGTCTGCTCAATGTCGTAAAGGTGAATCGTGTGTTGCCACACCTTCTCCCATCTAGTCTTCCTCTCCTGGGCTGGGTATCCCTGTATTACCCTTCCTACCACTGGCTATCTTGTTGGGCAGATAGTGGGTTAAGAGCCACAGGAACCCACCAAACTCCTACTCATTCATATTATGTGCCCTTCCCTTCCCAGACTTGTCCCTCCACAAAAACAATCTGACTCCAAAATATCCTAAAATACCCACAAAACCCACAACTACCTCATGAATAATAAAACCCCAAAAGACAGACACCCGACAATGCATAGCACAAAACAATACAAACAACAAATACAAAGAACAAATAAAACTTTAGGGACACTACAGGTACAGTATACACTACAACAATTGCAAAAATACACCAAGACACTCTCCAGCACAGACAAAACACTACCTCCACCAAGCACAGACAGAAAGAGTGTGAGGCAAAGTGAAAGTAACTTCACAGTTCCTGGTTTGCAGCACACCAGAGCTATTGCATCATTTTCTGGGCAGATGCCTCACATTTTCAGTTAATACTCCAATGGAAACATAGCCAATGCGTGAATTTCACACAAGGCCTGAGAAGGCACCATGCGGTAAATCAGACTCATCGGCTGGGAAGCATCACATCCACCTGACGCAATGGCTGCAAAAAATCAGGTATTACACGAAGGTGTCTGTAGGTGGGTGTCCTACACCTCGCCTACAGAGCTGCAGACTTGGCGCCGGAGGAGTCTTTCTTCCCTCTCCATGACGCGTTGTCATGGAGACGCATCGGAACCGCGCCTCGGGGCGAAACCGGACTTCCGGGTTGTCGGCTCTGAAGACGCCGAAAGCCGGATAAAGGGAGACGCCGCAGCAGAGACGAAGGAGGAGGACGAGAGGAGTAAAGAAGGAGAGAACGTGATACCACCGGCAGCCAAACCCAGACGGAAGGAGCAGCAACCCCGCACTTACGTCGGAGAGGGAGAAACCTCCAAAGAAGACGAAGAATCCTGCTACGAACCAGGAGGGTCGTGGCTAAACAAGGTACGGGGTTTATTCAGGGACACTTACTCAAAAGGGGCAGGAGGGAGGAAAAAGGAGGGAAAAGGAACCGGGGAGGGTAGAAGGGGAACAGGGCAGTTTTGGTTGGGGAACTGGGGAAGTCACAAAGCACGTCCACTGCCTGGCACTACCCTGACACAGACCCAATAGTCGCCCACCAAACCCCCCCCTAACTACACCAACCTCTATCGGTTTTTCCATCACACCCCTCCCTTCTATTAATAAGATATAAATATAATAACTTACCGTCCCACTTACCGTGTCTTGTCCTCTGGTTCTGTAGAGAGTCCACGTGCATCCAAGAAGAAGCCGTCAGTGGAACGACCCTAAAAAGAAAGAAGGAAACATTGAGGACCTGCATACACCACTGCACCTATAAACAGAGACTCCTCGGAGAAAAGACGAAATAGAAGACCAGTTTCAAGTGTTTATTTTTTTGGGGTTTTGATATTTTTTTCTCCTACTAACCAATAAAACCCTGGCTTCGGCCTTATAAACCCCTATAAAACTGGGTCTGAGCCTCTGTACTAGCAAGCCCAACATCCACGCCCCACCACAGTGGTGTCAGAAGTGGGATGCTGGAGAACTGAGGAGCTTACAATTTTTTCCCTCCTCTCGGGCTGTACAGAGGTATTGCAAGCATGGAAGAGAAACCCACCCTCGAGGACATGATAAAGCAATTGGCAGAGGGTCAACGCCATCTCCAACTAGTCTGGGAGGCACAACAAAGGGAGGACAAAGAAGACAGAGAGGCTCTTCAAGCCACATTGAAAAGTCAGGCCACTATAATGGCCAATAATCAGTTAGTTCATGAGACCGCTATGCAAAAACTGACCGATACGATTGCTGCCAGTAAGGTACATCCTAATGTACCAAGTTCGGTGTTACAGAAGTATCAGGAGGGAGAGGATCCCGACTCCTTTTTTACAAACTTTGAAAGGGTCGCCTCATCAGCTCAATGGCCTGAAAATCGATGGGGTCAATATATAGCTCCTCTCTTAACCGGTACTCTCCAGTCAGCTTATCAGGCCGCCAATCTGGGAGGCACCACTCTCTACTCCGAAATTAAGAAGAGTATATTGGAGCGAGTGGGACATGATACTGAGTATTATCGATCAAAGTTCCGTAAAGTGAAATGGGGACCACATGAGGATCCACGTACATTTTACTACCGCGTGAAAGACCTAGAACTGAAGTGGTTGGGACCCTTAGACACCGACCGTGAAGATGTCATCAAGGCCATTATTTTAGAACAGTATCTAGACTCCCTACCCATGAGCACCCGGAACTGGATCAGACAACATCCTAAGATCGACACCGAACTAGCGGTCGATTTGGCGTGCACCTATCATCGGTCCGTAGATGTAAAAGGCCAACCTTCCTGACCCCTAGGCAAGCCACCTGCAACCCCTCCTCAATATACACCTAGACGAAACCCTGAGGAGCCAGGTTCCTCCTCTCGGGGAGCAGAGAAAAACCCCATGCAACAACCTCAATGTTTCAGTTGTGGGGAGTTGGGGCACATAGCCAGAGTCTGTCCCAAGAAACATGAGGGAGTAGAACCTATGGAGATAGGGGTTACTAGAGGGAGAGTCTTGTGCATAGGGGCAGGCGATACATCCTTTAAATATCCTCTACGAATTAATGGACAAATGGTCATGACATTGATTGACTCCGGATGTAGTCAGTCAGTGATACGTCAGGATATAGTCAAGTCTGTGAAATCTAAGGCGGAACACTGGGTGACAATATGTTGCATTCATGGGGATCGAGCTCAGTATCCCCTTGAAGTAGTAGAAATAGAGTGGAACGCTAATCATGATTTTCTCGCCATGGGAGTCATGGATAACTTGATCGAAGATGGTATTCCTGGAACTCACTATCAGAGATTTAATGACATTCTAGACCAAACTCGGAAACCCGACCCTATTGCTGATTGGTGGGGAGTAGCCCCATTTCGGGATACCCCTATTGATAGCGTCCCCGAACGGAAAAGACTAACTAGGAGGGAGAAAAGGGTTGAAAAACAGAAGCATGTTTCTTATCAAGGACAGATGGAAGGGGAGAAAACAGTGGCCAATATAACCAATGCCCCAACATCGTTTAGAGTAAGCCAACGCGAAGATCCCACCCTCACGCACGCATGGAGAAATGCCAAAAGCGACTCTAACGTAGAGGTAGGCCCTCACTTTATTGTACATAAGGACTTATTATATAGAGTATCTAGGACCGTAAATGGGGAGAAACGACAACTAGTGGTCCCTGAGCCCTACCGGACTCAGGTATTATTCCTCGCTCATAACCAGCCGGGAGGAGGTCATTGTGGCCGGGAAAAGACAGAGGAGTACTTGTTGAGACGTTTTTACTGGCCAGGAGTCTATGCCCAAATTCGAAGATACTGTACACAATGTCCTAAATGCCAACTTGTAGACCCAGGAATCACCAGAAGAGCTCCGTTATATCCGCTGCCAATTATAGACACCCCCTTCAAAAGAATAGGTATGGACTTGGTCGGACCTCTTTTACCGTCTTCCAAGGGCCATACCCATATCCTTGTGATAGTTTATTACGCTAGCAGATATCCGGAAGCCATTCCCCTTACCAGTACCACCACCAAGACAGTTGCACAAGCCATGATATCCTTTTTCTCGAGGGTTGGTTTTCCTGAAGAAATCCTTACCGACCAGGGGACACCATTCGTTTCTGGGCTCATGAAACAGATATGTAAGACCCTAGGAATTACCCAGATAAAGACATCGGTATATCATCCACAAACTGATGGTTTAGTGGAACGATATAACCGCACCATTAAGACCCTTTTGCGTAAACTAGTAAACGACTCGGGCAAAGATTGGGATCAGAAATTACCTCTGGTTCTGTATGCAATTAGAACACATGAACAGTCGTCTACTGGGCATAGTCCGTTTGAAGTGGTATTCGGAAGACAACCTCGCAACTTGCTAGATATGGCGGCGGAGCTATGGGAGGAAGAGAATGATGAGGAGAGACCCCTTCTAGACTATTTTCATAACTTAAAGGCCCATCTCCAGACGGTCTGGGAAGACGTGAGACACCACTTAGAATTAGCTCAACAAAACCAAAAAGCTTCTTATGATCAGGGTACTAAACTGCGGGTTCTTCACCCCAGTGATCAAGTACTGGTCATGCGACCCACCTCTGAACATAAGTTGTTGGCAAAATGGCAGGGGCCATATCGCGTAATAAAAGCAGTCACCCCAGTTACTTACCTGATTGAAATAAATAATAACCCTAAACGGACTCAGATCTACCATATCAATTTGCTAAAGAAATGGGAGAACCCGGGGGACGAGAGTGATCGTCCTGCTACGGGATGCATGATAACCACAACCAACTCACTAGGGTTAGAATTCTGTCCCACCCTACAGCCGGACAACCAAAAACACCCTCATGTCAATGACTCCTTAGCTAATACCAAGAAAAATCAACTATTTAAATTAATCCAAAAACATTCCGACTTCTTTTCAGAACTACCTGGGCGCACGTCTTTAGTACAACATCATATTAGAACCCCTGAAGGACGTACGGTACGCCTACGTCCCTACCGAATTCCTGAAGCAAGAAAGATTCTGATAGAGGAAGAGATAGCAAAGATGCTGTCCCTAAAAGTCATCGAACCGTCCACAAGTCCGTGGTGTTCCCCTGTCATTTTAGTCCCAAAACCAGATGGCTCGGTCCGGTTTTGTATAGATTTTAGGAAACTAAATGAGATATCCCTTTTTGATACTTATCCTATTCCCCGAGTAGATGAAGTACTAGAGAAGATTGGACATGCACGTTACATGTCCACTATTGATCTCACGAAGGGATATTGGCAGATTCCCTTAGCCCCACAAGACAGAGAAAAGACAGCGTTTACCACCCCATCAGGTTTATATCAATTTACAGTCCTTCCCTTTGGTCTTCACGGTGCTCCGGCTACATTCCAACGATTAATGGACCGACTTTTACGTCCCTTCCAAGAATATACTGCCGCTTATCTTGATGACATTGTTATCTTTAGTGCAACCTGGACAGAACATCTCCAACATTTAGACAACGTGTTCTCCGCCTTAGCAGAAGCCGGACTCACCGCCAATCCCTCAAAGTGCACCCTAGGTCAAACCCAAATCGCATATTTATGCTATGTCATTGGTATGGGAGTTCTACGTGCTCAGAAAGATAAAGTAGAGACCATTAGACAGATACCACTCCCCAGAACAAAAAAAGAACTCCGGTCCTTCCTGGGGTTGGTGGGGTATTATCGTAGGTTCATCCCACAATATTCAACCATGACGGCCTCCCTCACAGACCTACTAAAGAAGCAATATCCTACCACCCTGCCTTCTTTTTCTCCCTCCCAGCTCAAGAGCTTCTCATTGCTTAAAAAAGCCCTCTCAACCGAACCCGTACTGCGATGTCCTGATTTTTCTAGACCTTTTCATCTGTTTAGTGACGCTTCCAACGTCGGACTGGGTGCCGTCCTAGCCTAACCAGACGACCTGGGGTACGATCACCTCATTGTTTATGTCAGTCGCAAGCTACTGCCCCGAGAAACCCACTATCCCACTATCGAAAAGGAATGCCTTGCCATAAAATAGGCAGTTGAGTGTCTCCGGTATTATCTCTTGGGTCGTCCTTTCGTACTCTATACTGATCATGCCCCTCTAACCTGGTTGGCCTCCCATAAAGATAGCAATTCCCGGGTGTTGCGCTGGTTCCTTGAACTCCAGCCCTTTACCTTTCAGGTTCGTCACATCCCTGGGTCCAGCCTGTGTCCCGTGGACTTCCTCTCCCGTTGTCCGGATTCTACGGGCCTCTACCCGTCCCATTCATGGGATGGGGTATGTAGGCGGGTGTCCTACACCTCGCCTACAGAGCTGCAGCCTTGGCGCCTGAGGAGTCTTTCTTCCCTCTCCATGACGCGTTGTCATGGAGACGCATCGGAACCGCGCCTCGGGGCGAAACAGGACTTCCGGGTTGTCGGCTCTGAAGACGCCGAAAGCCGGATAAAGGGAGACGCTGCAGCAGAGATGAAGGAGGAGGACGAGAGGAGTAAAGAAGGAGAGAACATGATACCACCGGCAGCCGAACCCAGATGGAAGGAGCAGCAACCCCGCACTTACGTCGGAGAGCGAGAAACCTCCAAAGAAGACGAAGAATCCTGCCACGACCCAGGAGGGTCGTGGCTAAACAAGGTATGGGGTTTATTCAGGGACACTTACTCAAAAGGGGCAGGAGGGAGGAAAAAGGAGGGAAAAGGAACCGGGGAGGGTAGAAGGGGAACAGGGCAGTTTTGGTTGGGGAACTGGGGAAGTCACAAAGCACGTCCACTGCCTGGCACTACCCTGACACAGACCCAATAGTCGCCCACCAAACCCCCCCCTAACTACACCAACCCCTATCGGTTTTTCCCTCACACCCCTCCCTTCTATTAATAAGATATAAATATAATAACTTACCGTCCCACTTACCGTGTCTTGTCCTCTGGTTCTGTCGAGAATCCACGTGGATCCAAGAAGAAGCCGTCAGTGGAACGACCCTAAAAAGAAAGAAGGAAACATTGAGGACCTGCATACACCACTGCACCTATAAACAGAGACTCCTCGGAGAAAAGACGAAAGAGAAGACCAGTTTCAAGTGTTTATTTTTTTTGGTTTTGATATTTGTTTCTCCTACTAACCAATAAAACCCTGGCTTCGGCCTTATAAACCCCTATAAAACTGGGTCTGAGCCTCTGTACTAGCAAGCCCAACATCCACGCCCCACCACAGTGTCTTTTTTTTACGCAATGGTGCAAAGGTAGTGTTTGTTGAAATGCATGTAACCAAGTACACAGATCAGTGTATTACATAGGACCATTGGAGGGGACATGCTTGAAGTATATGAATGTGTTGCATGTGGATGTTGAGATTGCATATATGTGTGACTTATTGCATCACTGGTGACCCACTACCTATAGTGGACATTTCTTTTATTTGTGTAACAACACAGCGTGGAAGAGATGCATCCTACATTAACTCTGAAAACGCACACAATTGTAAATTTTGCACTAAGCCCAGGTTGCGACAGAGTTGCTTTGCACTGGTGGCTACACAATTAAGTATTACATGGAACATTTTTTTCAGAGTAGCTCCATGTTGCACTGTGCATGCCACACCCAGCTGCCATCATTTCATGGGCTATCACAGATCCCCTTGCAGACTTATCATTGACGCCATGCAGTGAAGCAAGGCAAGTTGATGCACTGCATTTCGTGGTATGGAGAGGTCAGAGATCCATCATGAACATGAAGAGATAGTGTTTTTTCTGGGTCCCCTTGCACTCATGCAGTGCAGGCAGACTAGCACCAACACAAGCACTCTTGCAGCATGGTACAAGGGTGTCTATGCTGTTTGCACAGTTGGTTATGTGGAGAAAAGATAACAAATGAAGTTGTTTCCTTAAGTGTGCTGCATAATACCACACAGATGAAAATAGTCAATGACAATGTCACAGACATATTTCTCTTGTGGTCACACCATCCTCGGGGTAAAGGTAAAGTTTCAATCCCTACCTTGTCTAATCAGTTATTGCATGAACTTTGTGGGTGGATGCATGATAACAGCCATGTTCCCCACATGGAACGGCTTCCAGAATGAGATGAAATGCACTGCATCACTTGACGCAGATTTTTAGAAATGTATTTTAGTCACACACAATGGGTGTCAGACTGCTCCTTCACTGGCTTTTGGATTGTGTTTGACTTTTTGTCTAATGGATGCATAACAACAGTGGTGCAATGTTGACACAAAGTGGTAGGAAATTGAGGCAGGAATGTTAAAAATGTGTTGACATTATCCTGTTCATATACAAGGATTCTGCCCCACAGAAAATGTTCTTTCTTGAATTTTTTGGTGCACAGGACTCTCACTCATACTGTTTGTGCAATGTAAAGTGAGCATACATAGCTATGCGTGACCTAAGGATCCCTTGATAAGGGAGGGAAGTGTGAAGTACAGCATATCTTGAGTCTATATCAAGGAGGTGTGGCATGTGCAGTACAGTGGGTGTTAGCAATCAAGACCCATGGAGTTTGACACTGACCCAGGTTCTTAGGCTCACATGAACCTAGTGCTGTACCAAACCTTTACTAGACATGCTTGTCTTTCAAATTCACATGTGTGCTGCAACATGCAGCACACATAGTACATGCCAAACAAAACCATGTATGGTTTACAGACATGAAGGTGCAAATGTGACTTTGATGGAACTTGATGTCAGATTGGATGAGGGCATAAGCCTTTTCTGCTACTCCATATTTTAATCCTAAAACTTACTTTACTCATCCAGGATATCCATTTGTGTTGGCTGTCAAAAAACCATGCAAGTCACATAAAATGCATGCATGACACAGCTAGATCAAGGCAACCTATTGATGCGCCTTGATTTACCTAACAGCTGTGAGGCCAGGATGAGCTGCACAGGATGACTTGGCATGCCCTCATGGATATGTTTGAGATGCGTATGCCGCCTGAGGTCCATGTTGATAGGTGCATACCAACAGGTACCAGGGAGTCATGTCTCATGTCAAGCAACCACCATGTCATGTAATGGTACCAACACATCTGCTGTATGAACTTGGGTCTGGAAGGATATGTGTTGTGTGGGCACAGTGCCATTATACAATAGCTTTCTACTCATATTTTTCTCATCATTTTTGTGTTCACGAGGACAGGTTGGCTAGCCAAAAAGGGGTCTGTTTGCTATTTGCAGGCATCACCATATGTTGAATTATTGAGGGGTAACTTGTATTAGGGATGTGGGTATGCATTCACACAAGTTAAGTTGTGCATTTATTGTCACATTCTGCACTCTGACCTGGAATGCATAGGAGCATGGTACCTTGGCTGGATTCAGCTTGCATTTAGTCATTGCCTCTGTGTAAAGGTGACATTATTAGAATCTGTGTTGTGTTTTTACATTCACACATGAAATGCTGTTAGAGAAGTTAAACTATTGTTTGTATCTGAGTGCAACACAGGAACATGGTATGAGACATCCCTGCTTGGTCCATTTCCATAGTCGCCATAGTTTCCAGTTGTTTCTGCTGTGTGTGGGGTGTTAGGCTAATGATGGCATCAAAGATGGAAGGAAGGAATGCAGAAAATGATGGCAGCAATATTCCTGCCACTAGGGCTGTGGTGGTTTGGAACGAGCCATCAGCTTGGCCTGCAAAGGGATGTTTCTGGGCCTCTGTGATGTTGTCTGCAGCCTTGGTGCAATCTGGTGTAGGAGCTGGACAATAGACTCCCTCCTGAGCCTGTAGTAGGTGATGACCTCCTCCTTCCTGAGGTCAATGAGTGCAGTCCTCTGCCTGTATATCTGTTCTCTTCTTCTGTGGTGTCTAGGTGGGGGTGGGAGTGGTGGCTGTTTCCTCTTGGTGCTCCAAGCTGGATTAGGAGTAGCTCCATGGTGTAGTTTAGCTTGCCAGAGTGTTTGGGGTATGTTCTGCTTATGTACCAGTGCCAATACATCGTTTGTATGGCTGGGTTGCCAATGCACAGAAATGTTGACACATTTTGGAGACTGCCCTTCATTTGCCAGTGATGCATCACTTTCCCAAATTCTTGTAAATACGGATGCATCAGTTCTGCGTGGGAATGCCCAACTTGCATATGATTAACGTTACCTGATGCAGCTGGTTGTTATGCACAAAAAAACTGGCGCAGGACTGGGAAAAGTGACGCATTTCACCGATTGCATCACTTTGCAAATATGGAGCAGTGAATGCGCCATTGCTGCATCAAAAAAATTATGCAGTGGCAGTTCAAGCTCCTTGTAAATATACCCCCTTGAATCTAGGATTCTCTGTACCTCAAATTCCAAAATGCCCATCCAGTGTTATAGGTGGTGGAGGTGGAGGGGGCGGGTTTGTGCATCACTGGGTTTCGGGAAGGGTACATGAAACACTGGGTGAATGGGTACATCTTCTGGGAGTTTTATTCTGAATGCTACTGGGTTAATGATTCATTCTATTGGAAAGGGACCCACATATTTGCATTGTAATTTACATGGACCCTGTCGTCGCAGGATTTTTGTGGCCAACCATACCTAGTCTCCAATTTTATAGGCTGGTTGTTATTGTCAGTGTCAGTTTGCATATTTCTCCATACTCGCTTCGGCTTGATGTAAGTGTGTGAACACCTGTTGTTGTGAGTTTGACAGATGTTGTACAACATCTTGTATGGCAGGTGCATCTTCAGAAGGTATGGCAACATTTTCTGGTAACATATGTGGATGTGTGCCTGTTACATAAGAAAAAGGGGATACCTCATTGGCAAAATGCTGTGAGTTACTGTATGCAAATTCACCAAATGGTGACAAGGATTCCTACCTTGTGGAGTAAAAGTTGGAAGACATCACAGTGTCTGTTCCAATACCAGATTCACTTGTTCAGTCTTCCCATCAGTTTGTGGGTGATAAGCATACAAGATTCTAGCTTTAATGTCCAAGGATGTGCAAAGACTGCACCAAAACCAGGCAATGAATTGTGGGCCTCTGTCCGAAATAAGGACAGAGGAAAGGCCATGTAACCACATGATGTGATGAACAAATAACATAGAAAGCGTCATGGCAGTGGGTATCTCTTTAAGCGCCATAAAGTGTGCATTTTAGAAAAGAGATCTACTGTTATCCAAATAGAGTTATAGCCATTGGAATTGGGTAAGTCCGTGATAAAGTCCATGCTAATAGTATGCCAGGAATGTGGGGGCAAAGCAATGTTCGTAAGTTACCAGCAGGGTCAAAATGAGATGTCTTGTTTTGTGAACATAAAGGGCAGGTCTCGATGTTAGCATGCACATCTTTGAACAATGTTGACCACCAAAACCATTGTTGACAGTTAGCTAGACTTTTGTGAATACCAGGGTGTCCAAATAGCAGGGTATCCTGACAGTAGGTTAATGCTTCCCGTCTGAATTCCTCTGTGGGGACATATAAGGTAATTCTGTGGAAGGGCAGCTCATTACCCGTATGGTTATCCTTTCTGGCCACCCACCAGACCATGTCGTCCTGGCTCATGCTCTGTCTAACTCTGTTTAGAAATTATTCTTGTTCACAAAGTCCTTTGATATGTTCTGGGGCTATGAATGTTCTGTGGTGTCTGTTCCTTGACTTGTGAAACCCCATCTAAATAGAATATCAGCCTTGGTCTGTTATGTGCCTGGTCGATAGGTGATGATGAAACTGTATTCACTGAAAAACAATAACCACCTTATTTGTCTAGGGGTCAATGCTTTTAATGACCTAAGGCAGTGGTTCCCAACCTGTGGTCCAGGGACCCGTGAGGGACCACAAAGCCTCTTTGGGGGGTGCCAGCCTCTGCTTAGAAAATTAGAGAATATTAACAGATTAGGTCACCAGCTTTTAGTAATGACTTAGTGGGGGGGTCCCTAGACTCCAATAATGATTCAGAGGGGGCCCCCAGGTTCCAGTAATCATGAAGTGGGGGTCCACACAAATCAAAAGGTTGGGAACCACTGACCTAAGGAATTGGAGATTCTTATGATCATTGCATACAGTAATGATGTGTTGAGCTCCTAGTAAACATCGCAGTCACTCTTGGAAACATAATTTGATTGCCAGTAATTCTACTGCGGCAAATGTACAATTCTGCTCCTCTTGCAATAATGTGCAAAAAAGGCAACTGGGTCAATGTGCCCAGTTGTGCTGCTGCACTGTGACAGAATACCTTCAAATGCTACCTGACAGGCGTCTGCCTTCACAAAGTAAGAATGTGTGGGTTCTAGATATCTGAGTATCAGGGCCATTGTAAATCCTTCTTAAGCAGATTGAAGGTGTCATTGGCTTCCTGGGACCACACAAATGGTACCTTCTTTCTTAAAAGTGTAGTAATTGGACTTACAATGTCAGAAAAATGGGTGATAAATCATCTGTAAAAAAATTGAAAAACCCATGAACTGTGCACCTCATTTACTGTGGTTGGTGGTGGCCAGTCTAATATTGCCTGAACTTTATTTCTATTCATGGTTACCCCTTCTGGAGACAAGATGTACCCCATGAATTCAACAGATTGAGTATGAAATGTACATTTTTCTACTTTAGCGAAAAAGGCATGTTCTCAGAGTCTTTGTAGTTCTCCCCTGACATGACCTATGTGTTGTGTCATTTTTTTAAATAACCGAGGATATTGTAAATTTATATAACCATGCAAACGTCCACTATATCTTGCAGAACATTGTTTATAAAGTACTCGAATGATGCAGGGGCATTGCATAACCCAAATAGCATGATTGTGTATTTGATTAGTCTGAACTTGGTTCGGAAAGCCGTTTTCCACTCGTCACCCTCTTACAATACAACACACCCTCTTTTCCATGAATAAAATGATATGCACCATACAATTTAGTGTACACAGTGGTCTTCAACACCTGGTCAAGCAAGACCAGGATTAGAGGCAATTGATATCGATTCTTCACCATCACTTTTTTTTTAATGCTCTATAGTCAATGCATGCCCGCAAATCGCCATTTTCTTCAGGACAAAGAAGAGCGACAATAATGCAGGGGAAGTGGAGTGACGAATGAACCAGAGGGCTAACAGCTCATCTAGGTATTTCTTAAGGTGTTTTGTTGCAGGAGGCCATGAAGTGCCACAGGGGATATACAACATGAACTCTGTGCACCAGACCCACTGTACAGGGTGTACAAGAGGGGTACATGGCACAAATTATTTATTCGATTTTACTCTGTTGTTCTAAACTGGTTTGGGCATTTTCTTGTGTTGTGTTTTCACCTTATTACTGTTTGAAGTGCTGCATAAATACCTTACACATTGCCTCTAGGTTAAGCCTGACTGTTTTGTGCCAAGTTACTTAATTTGGGTTTTGCTTGTGTTTCACCCTGACAAGAGATTGGGGTTGCAGCTTGAGTAAGGTTCCACCCCCATCAACCAGTAAACCCATTTCCTACATTCGTGCTCAGCGGTGAGATTTGGACTTGTGTTTGCGCAGCGCTATACAGTGATTTTGTGCAACACTAAAAGTCCCAGGTAAATAATTTGATATCAATTAGAGTTTTATTTTAATTACTCTTGGTTGGCTCTTTTTCTTTTTTCAAACTCACCTTCATTGTCTATATTTGTCTATGACTATAAGTGCAACCATGGAGTTTCAGTTTGCCAACATGGATGTGTAGACTGTGTCTGAGCTCAAGGATTTCTCTAAGGAGAGGGGCTTTCAGTCAACAGGAATACCAGGTAGCTGAAACTCCGGAAGGCCCTGAGGACCTGAGCACAGGCTCACCAAGTACTGGCAAAAACAGAGGATGGGAATGAGGAGGATGACATGGAGGATCAGCAGGTGTTTGCAAGCATGGGAAGGGGAATTCTTGTCTCCTAAACTAGAACTCCCGGCCACAGTTGAGAGTGTGTCTTCACAAGGCCTGTCCCCAGATAAGCTGGTGGACAGGAAGGCAGAAAGGGAGTTTCAGCTCCAGATGTCCAAACTCAGGATGGAGGAAAATAAACTGGCTATAGTGGAGAAACTGGCCTCGGAGTGGCTGGCTCACGAGAGGAGCATCAGAGAGCTAGATAGAAGATTTAGGCTAGCAGAGTCCAAAAATAATGGTGGCAATGTACTCACAGTGTCTAAAGAGGACTACAAAGTTTGCATACCTAAACACCTGGTGCCCATCTATGTGGAAGAGGAAGACATGACATAGACAAGTGGTTTTCTGCTTATGAGGTGGCCCTCAAGATACACAGGGTCCCGAAGAGTTTTGGGAGCACCACTCCAAAGTCACATGCCTCCACTAGGGAGGGATACCTTGCGGGCACTGGAGGTGGGGAGGCCAGATAAAGTACATTCAGGTGAAAACTATCCTTGTCACCAAGTGTGGACTCACCCCATAGAAATACCATATTAGTTTCCGGAATAGCCAAAAGACGCAGAAGCAGTCTTGAGTGAATTGTCTTCATTATGCCAGCAAAGCACTGAATGGCTGGGTGTGGGGCAGCAAAGTTGATGTTTTTAGTGGCTTGTTCAATCTGATACTGAGAGAGCACATGCTCAGTTTCTGTTTTGTGGAGCTGTGTCAGCATCTGGTTGACAGCAAGCTCACTGAACCCAGAGAGCTTACAAAGTAGGTGGACCACCATATCAGAACCAGTGTCCAAGAAGGTACCTGGGAGTGACCCCAAGAAGGGTGGTTCAGGTTCCTCCCCAGCAGAGTCAGGGGGAGGTCGAGGAAGACTCAGGCAAGCCCCAGAACAAGGGGAAGGAAAGGGTTTCCATGCCCCTTTGAGAAACAGGGAGGAAGGATCTGGTGTGCAATAGCACGGGTTTCCCATTTCCAGACCCACAGCTGTAGTTGTTCTGAGTTAGGACACGTGTGGGAGGGACTGCCCCAAAAAATACCCACATGGGGAACTTTACAGTGGTGGCCAAAGGGAACTTAGGGGTAAGTGGTACCCATGGGAAGTACATGGACTATCCCATGATCTCCCTTAGCTGGGAGATAGACTCAGAGGGTGAGCTTGTGATCTCTGAGGGTAGGAGTCATGACTTCTATGAGGTGACAGTGAATGAGATCCACATCACTGTACCAAGGGTACCCTGGTGCCAGCCAGACGATGGTAGTGGAAATGCTTATTTTTCGACAGCTGTACACTACTCAGGTGTGTAGGGTAACTCAGGCCAGAGTCAGGGTTTTTTCTGCTTCATGGCCCTGATATTCCTGAAGTGGGGTGGGGAGGTGAACCAGAGGAGGGCCATACTAAGGGCCTGATTTATAGTTTGGTGGAAGGGTAACTCAGTTACAGCGGTGAAGGATATCCAGTCTGCCAAATATAAATCCTGTTATAACCTTTGTGGTTTATATTTTGGCGGAAGGGATATCCGTTATCGTTGGAAAGGCAGTAACCCCTCCACCAAGCTCGAAATCAGACCCTAAGTCCCCAGATACCTATACACTGCATTTTGAGGAGTCATGAAAGCTGGGAGGGGCGGCTGCAAAGAGTGTCCTGACAGTTCCATTTTTTAGGATTCCTAGTCCCAAGTGAAGGGTACGGGAGCCCAGATGGAAGGATAGGATGAGGGAGGACTAACCCCTGACCCCTCATCAGCCTCAGGGTACAAACCCTGGGCTGAAAAGACAGTCTCAGGATACCACCCCGAGTACTGGTAGGAGGTAGAGTAGAAGTAGCGTGTCTAACACCCAGGGCTGTTGCCCTCCACTTTGAGAATCCTCAAAGGTCAGAGAACCCATAGGAGCCCATAAGGAACTCCTTGTCATACCGAAGGGTGGAAGAGAGGCTTACCCAATGTCCCTGCCTGGAGGTTTCCACCTGGCAGTGGATGCTCTGGAATCTGGCTCTTGATACTGACAACTGTCAGTGGCCTCTGTTAGATGCTGCCCTCATGGGTAGGAGACAGAAGTCTAATCTGAGGAACTGAATGTGTCACATCACCTTGATGGTCATGGTACTACTGTCTGGCTATTGGGATGCGTCTGTGATCAAGTTAACGTTAGGAACTGCACAGATTGGGTCCAGATGTGAAAAAAGGGGTTCTCCAAGGGTCCCTTCATTGGCTCAGGAGAATATAAGCAGAAGGATCCAACTTAGTTCAGAGAGGCATAAAACTGACAAATGCTCTTCCATAACAGGGTTTTGTCCTATTTCTAATGCCTAAGCAGGGAAGCCCACAAAGGTACTGCTTAGTCTACCATGGCTTTTGGATGGAGAGGGGATTGTGTTGGATTTAGCCCTTTCTCCGGGGTTATCCCCATACTTTTCACCTTAACCCTGCTGTTTTCTGAACCTGTCTTTGTAGGTTTTTAGGATTCTACACACTTTACCACTGCTATCCTGTGCTAACGTGCTTGTGCTCTCTCCTTTAAACATAGTAAAGCTGGCTTGCACCCAATTAACAAATTTAATTTACTTATAAGTCCCTCGTAAAGTGGTACTACATGTACCCAGGGCCTGTAAATTAAAAACTACTATTGGACCTGCAGCACTGATTGTCCTACCCACTTAAGTAGCCATTTAAACATGTATCATGCCTGCCATTGCTGCCTCTGTGTACAGTTTTAAACTGCCATGTTGACCTTGAAAAATAAACCTTTTCTCAGACCCAAACTTTCCTTTATAATACATATATGACAATTCAATTCAATTTCATTAATGATTTGGAAGTGAAATTATGTCCACATATAACAAGACGTTACAGCAAATAACATTAATCACATTAATATACATTTAAAAGCATTTAAAAAGTGTTTAACTTTGAACAGATAACTTCATTTTTAGGAAAAAATAAGAAATTGTCGAGCCATTGCTACTGCTTTAACATTGCACTTTAGAAGCTTTGGCCTCAAAATATGATGATGCAGAAGGTTCAGGGCGGGGCAAACAAATAGTACATTATTAAAAACCTGAGTACCCATATTACACAAGTTACACACGTTGGCCCTCATTATGTCATTGGCGGTAAAAAATGCCTACCGCCGGGGCGACAGCCGCCTAAAGACCATGGTCGCGGCTACCAGCCGCCCGCCGTATTATGACCACAGCCGGATTTCCGCCAGAGGGATGACAGAAATCTGGCTGTGGTCATGCCAGTGGATGGCGGTAAGGTGGCGCTGCTGCCAGCAGCAGTACCATGCCAGGAGACCGCCGCCAGCCATATTATGACCCATAATATGGCCTGGCAGTGTTCTGTTGGTGGACGCTGCTGCTGGCAGCAGCGCCCCGTCTCCTGCGAGACGACCCGCTAAACACAGTAAGTGAGTGCTCCGACAGGGGCGGGGGTGGGGGAGTTGTGTGTGTGGGGGGTGTGTGTGAATGTTTGTGCATACGTGTATGTGGGTGTGTGTTCCGTGTCAAATGTGTGTGCATGTATGGATGTGTGAGTGCATGTATTTTATGTTGTGTGAATGTGTGTCTGCGTGTATGTATGAAGGTGTGTGCAGATGTGTGTGTGTGAATGGATGTATGCATGCGTGGATGAATGTGGGTATGGGTGTGTGAAGAGAGGGGTGTGAATGAAGGAGGGGTTTGGAGAGGAAAGGGGTGGTGGGGGGAATCTGAGGAGGAGGGTGGGGGTGGAGAAGACCTCTATCAGTGACAGGAAAGGCATTCCCTGTCTCTGATATTGCCTACCGCCATGGTTCTCATGGCCATGAAAACCATGGCGGTAGGCGGGGTCATTATCCTGCAGGCGGTACAGTGACAGCTTGGAGATTGATAGCTCCAGCCTGGCGGCCGTTACCGCCGTGGCTGTCGGTGTGCTACATTGGCGGTTTGGCTTCAGTCAAACCACCAATGTCATAATATGGTGGAAAGTACCACCAGCCTGTTGGCAGTACTTTCCACCATATTACTGCCGAACGCTAGGGTCATAATGAGGGCCTTTGTGTCTGAAATTAGACCAATTAATTGCTAACACATTTAGAGGAAGTACACTCATACGTAAAAGTGTCCAAAAACATGAAGACAATGCTCTAGATTCCAAGACAAATACAGCTGGGCTTCCTGTAACTGGCACAAGGAGGTCACCACATCACACTTTTTCTTTAATTCACAGCATTTTCCATCCAACCGCTGACTAGGACAGGGTAAATGTTTTAAACAGCTTTTAAGCTGAATATATTAAAATCAGTGAAACCTGCTTTAAATCAAATTGGTTTTTTTTTAACGCATGATTAAAATCCCTAGAGAATGAATATTTTCCTAGTGCTGAGTCACAAACTGCTGAGTCCAAGAAGCCCCTCGATGAATGATGAATCCTCTTTGCTTTTCATAAGCTGGAACCTCCACCTGACCACACTAGCCAATCCTTGCACATGACAGCTTCTTCAGCCAAATTCCAATCTTAAAGCGGCACAGGGACAGACTAATCAAAACTACACAGCTTATGCAGAATTTGGTCTTCTATTTGTCTAAGAAACCCCATTTCAACAAATTGATTGATATAGATAATTACGGGCCTTTCTTATACGAGGACAAACAAATTCTGATCTTTCCCGATTATACTAGGAAGGTGCAAGAACTCAGGAAAAACTATATGCCGATCAAAAGACAGCTGCTTGAACATAATATTAAGTACAGTTTAATGCTTCCTGATAAACTCTGCACCCAGTATGACTGCTGGGTCCATTTCTATGAGTTGCCACAGGAGGTGTTGGACTGGCTGGAATCCTCTTTGCTTTTCATAAGTTGGAAACTCCACCGGACCACACTAGCCAATCCTTGCACATCACAGCTTCTTAAGCAAAATTCCAATCTTAAAGCGGCACGGGGACAGGCTTATCAAAATTACACAGCTTATGCATAATTTGGTCTTCTATTTGTCCAAGAAACCCCATTTCAACAAATCGATTGATTCAATGGCATACAGTAGTGTCTGGGGAACTTCTGTCTTGTATACAGATAGCAAGTGCAGAAAGTGTCTCCGAGCCATAGCATTATAAAAGTTTGTTAGCCTGCTGGCATGTGATGAGGCCTTAGAGAAACAATGGTTAGTGTGTTCCTTTTCATTCATGCTGCCTGTCATAATTTTCCTCAAATAGGGGTAAGATTTTACTTCCTCCAGCTTTTCTGAATGCAAAACCCAAACATAATTACAGGCCTTTCTTATACGAGGACAAACAAATTCTGATCTTTCCTGATTATACTAGGAAGGTGCAAGAACTCAGGAAAAACTATATGCCGATCAAAAGACAGCTGCTTGAACATAATATTAAGTACAGTTTAATGCTTCCTGCTAAACTCTGCATCCAGTATGACAGCTGGGTCCATTTCTATGAGTTGCCACAGGAGGTGTTGGACTGTCTGGAATCACTGGGACTAGACCGGGGCTGCCATGGCAACGATTGGCGTGCTAAGGGTAGCACAGGAGTGCGCCGCCTCAATCAAAATAAACGACCAGTGAAGGAATCAACCGAGACCCCTCCTGCGACATTGAGGGGACACATTCTGGTCTGCCTTGATGGTACATTGCAAGCTGAAACGTTGTACAGATGATCACCAACTCCTTTACACAAATACATCTGGTCCCAGGTACTTTGAGCGACAGCACTGATGCATGATAGCTGGTCCTGCTTTGGCCGATGTGGATAGGTTTGCACTGCATACCGACTATAACATCTGTTGCTATTGACATGCCCTGGGAGCTAGACAACTCATGCGCACCTCTTGTTGAGGCCACGGCATAGTTTAATTCATACAATATGGGCTTCTTGGTATGTTATTGCTTCACAGTAGGGAAAGCCAGAGAGCCTGTCATTCTCAGGACTACCAGGTGCTGAAGACAATCTGGTGATTCGTGGAGGTCTTGGTATATCGGTCAGAATCTACACCAAGTGTTAATCTGACACACTAGTCGCAAAGGGAAGAGTGGGAGACTGGGGCAGGGACTAGAACCTCAGAGGCCAAAGGCTGAGTTTGTAGAGTTCTTATCATTCCACCCGAGGGAGAGTGCAGTGGGGAGTTCCTTGGGGTTCTGTTGATATATTAACTGTTTTTATGTAAGGGGTAGCTTCCAACACAGGTATACAGGAGGGAGCAGAACACGGCCTGCCGCACCCTTGAGGTGGACTGGATTGAAGATCGAAGACCAATGTGGTGACCCTGGGGACTAAATACACATTTCTCACATGGAATGTGCAGGGACTAAACAAACCAGAAAAGCACAATAGGGTACATGCCTATCTCCGGAGGCATGGTGTGTCTATTGTCTTTCTTCAGGAAACCCAACCGCTGGGGGGATTGTGTTAAACATCTGAAAAGGAGATGAACAGGGCATGTTATTGCGATATGCGTGGCCCCTAGGTGCTCCCTTCAGTAAGTCCCAAGTCCAGGCCGATGAGGAAGGGAGGTATGTCATCATGGTAGGAACGTTGGATGCACACAAGCTGTGCCTCATTACCGTTTACGCATCCAATATAGATGACAGAGTATTTTTTGGTGTGGTTCTGAAGGCAGCACAGTCATCTAGGGGCGGAGGTACTTATGGCGGGTTATGGGGTGCAACTTTAATTGTGTGTCTGATGACCTAATGGATATATTCCCATCCCGCCAGGGCACTAAACACAGAATGACTGGGGGAGTGATACAAGCAAGTGTGAGCTTAGGAATGGTTGATGTGTGGTGAGAGAAACACCCTCACACCCTTGCATACTCCTGCTACACTCCGGCGGTTAAAGTACAGAGCCGACTGGATTATTTTCTTGTGCAATCAGATGCAACACCACGGGTGGTGGACTCAACCTACTTGGCTTGATGCATATCACATCACAAGCCCCTGCTGATAACGTACCTTCTGAAATGACTGAAGCCCATTGTCCCTCAGGGTAGAGGCACTAATAGACCAGGTCTTCTGGGATACGATCCTAAATAATATCACATCCTACTTTGACCTGACCTGGGCAGCACAACTAGTAGAGCAAATGAATGGGATGCCATGAAAGTAGTAATTAGGGGTGTGTGCATGTCCACTTCTGTGGAGGTGTGCCAGACTTTAGAGGCAGAGCTGACAAAACTGGTGCGGCCTTAGGGACTCTGGAGACGGCATTGGCCTCTAGTCTGGAACTCCTTGGTGAATGGGACAGAGCAGGACACCGGGTGTGTGAGGTCTGGGACCAATTGGAGAAGCATATCCGAAACACTGGGAGGAGGAAACCTTACATGGAGGGCGACAGGACAGGACGCTTATTGGTGCTTTTGATTAGGGCAGAAATGGTGATGCACCCAATATTAGCAGCGAGGGACCATGCAGGATGTGTAGTGTCGGCCCAACAGGTCATTAATGATGCCTTCACTGCTCACCTTCAGAAGGTGTATACAGCCCCCGAGGGTGTCAACGACCAACTGATCTCTGAAAATCTGCCAGCACTGCTGTTTCAGTGCCTCTTCCTGGAGGAGGGTAGGATACTGGGGGAACCTCATTGACTCAGCAGGAGCTGCTCGAGGCAGTAGAAGCATTAAAAACAGTCAAGTCCCCTGGGGGGAGACGGACTGCCGGCTGAGTTTTTTAAGGCATTTGCAGGGACACCGGTAGATAAACTGCTGCCCGTTTATGTTGAAGCATTAGTCCTTTCGGACTCCATGAGAGAGAGGACCTTATTATACTGATATTAAAACAAGGGAAGGACCCCCTGGAGGTGAGCTCTTACTGCCCACTCTCCGTGCTAAATGTCGATCAGAAGGTCCTTAGCCATGTTCTGGCAGCACGGCTGCTGGCCCATGTTTGGTCCATGCAGATCAGTCAGGGTTTATACCTATGTGAAATACACTGTGTAACCTCTGCCATTTAACATGTCCTTCATGCCCCTATTCTTGATGATGATACATTCGCACTTGACTTCTTAGATATCAAACAGGCCTTTGATTCGGTATGTTGGAATTATATTTGGCAGGTATTGCATGGGGTTGACTACATAAAGTGGGTGCAGCTACTATATGAAGGACCAATAGCACGAGTGTGTACCGGCTGCTATGTCTTGCCTACGATAACATTGCAGAGGGGCATGCGACAGGGCTGCTCACTGTGGTCTCTACTGTTTGCCCTGGCAGTGGAGCATTAAGTGGGATATGCAGGTGACCGATCAAGACAAGTGGCTTCGCTTTATGCAGATGACACCATGATTTATGTATGCCAACCAGACATATCGGTCCCATTTGTTGCT
Source organism: Pleurodeles waltl (assembly GCF_031143425.1). Classification (NCBI taxonomy): domain Eukaryota; kingdom Metazoa; phylum Chordata; class Amphibia; order Caudata; family Salamandridae; genus Pleurodeles; species Pleurodeles waltl. The sequence goes on from NC_090450.1 coordinate 686,095,471, forward strand.
AAATGTTACGCATGAGTTTGGCAACCTTTTGGGACTGAGTCAACAGTGCCAAATCATCGCTGTTTCCGCTGGGCAGATTGAAAGAGATACCCTTGGAACAGTTACCGAACACTGGGCTGCCATGGAAGCTACGTTGTGTCAAATATCTGGGTATACACATCCCATAAGGTGACCAGCAGAATTACGACCAGAACTTGCATCTGGTGATTCGCAATTTACACCCCTCAACTGCATTCTGGAACACACTACAACTATCCGTGATAGGGAAAAAAGTGCTCATAAAGATGATAGTTTTGCCCAGGTGCCTCTACATTTTCCAAGGTGCCATTTAAGAGATCCAGCAGAAAGTATTCTGAGAGCTGGATAACTTATTGGTGGAGCTCTTGTGGGCAGGAAGATGCTGCCAGGTTGGACTGGGAATGCTTAAAAGGGAATGGGCAAGAGGTGAAATGAAGGTCCCAGATCTCGAGTTATACTACCTTGCAGCACATCTACAACATGCTGTCCAATGGCTGGAAGGGGAACATAACTGGGAAAGAGCACTCCTGTGTCGGCTCTGGGAAAGGGCAGTGCATGGGGTGATTAAGAGAGCTCCATACGCATTGGATTTGGACCTATGGACCGTGTGACTATTTGCACAAATTGCATAGTCCAAGGCGGTCGATAAATGGCAGGAGGAAGGTTGCATCACATTGTCAGACCTTTACCTGGAGGGCTGCTTCATCACGATGCGGGATGCAGTTTGCCCTGGGTCCGGCCAATTCCTCCTGTACGAAAAAATAGCAGCCATGGCATGAAGTTTATGGCCCTCGTTCCCTGAAGCCCCAGAACCCTCACAGTCATTAGTTGCTATGCTCTCATTGGCGGGAGTCTGCAGATTGATAACGTACTTATATCCAGCAATGCGGGTGGAAAGGCGATTGGGGTCGCTGAAAGTGTAGGAAAGGTGGCAGAGCACCAGTGACGAACCTATTAGTACCAAAAAGTCGGTAAAAATCCACAATGGTGTGCGAAGCGTCTCAACGCCATGTTTAAGTTGGTGCAATATAACTTCATGCACATGGCTTACTTCCCCCGAAGAGAATACAAATGATTTACCCTGCTAGAAATAGAGGTTGCCCTAGGTGTGGGGCCATTGTGACTGACTTTTTTTGCATGTCGCATAGCACTGTTCATTTATTGTGGCCTACTGTGAGGAGACACTAATACACATACAAAGCGTAACGGGGTAGGATATCTCCCATGTGATTAAATGGTGTTTACTGGGCCTACAACCTCATAGTGTCAAATGGAAATTGAGCAGACGGTTTGTAGTGCTGGACCTCACGGAGGCCAAGAGGTGCATCACCATTAGTTAGCTAAGTCATAGGCTTCCACTGTGCAGGCACAGGCAGAGGAGTCTGCTGGAGTGAGTAGGTTTGGAGGAAGCACAAATGCGACAGTTACGATGAGATGAGAGGATGGGAGATGACCTGATTTCCTCGGGTGCCATGATATAGTCACTGACTGACCCCCTGGAAGGGGAAACATCCAGTTAACTGTCCGGGGTTACTGTATGGTACAGGTTGAATTGGAGAGGGGCAGGGACGGTGCTGGAGGGATAAGGTGGTTTGCGATGAGTGTGGCTGTGAATGCAGAGGTCCAATGGGAATGAGACCGTCACATAGAGATTACTGCATGTCTCCCTATGTATGGACTCCAGGAGACTTGGAAGCTATGGGAGATGCTGGTGGCGGGGTTTTACTCTTGCTTATATTGGGAGGTTTTTTTTTCTTCACGTTTGTGCTTTCCTTTGTCAAACTGCACAATGTGATAAGCAGTTGGAGGGAGATGCTGTAGACGGCACTCAAGAGTGAATTGAAGTACTATTGTTTACATAATCTTGAGCACTATGTTATAATATTGGAATGTGTTTCAAGTGCTATGGGTGCTCCCGTGCTTGCAGAAATGTCAATAAATATAAATGGAAAAAAAATAATTACAGGGTTTCCTAACTTTTCTGCCTTTAAAGATCAGTTCCTTACTTTTTGAGGCATTCATTTTCAAACAAGGAGCAGTAACAAACTGCTGTAAAGAGGCCAATCTATTTATCAAACCTTTAGGAGTTAAATCCAGGATAACAATGCTATCTTTGGACATCACAAGGACAGTCATCAATGCTAGAAGCATCTCCCTTAGTATTTGCTAAAGCATCAGGAAGGTCTGAAACATAAAGTGAAAAAGAAGAAGTGCCAGCAAGAAATCCTGTTTCAACCATTTTTAGTTTGGGTTATAAAGGACAGGCCCCAATCCCTGCCCTATAGCACCTGACACAAGTGGAAGAATGGAGGACAATCACTAATGTAAGAAGAGTTTCAGCATATATGATCTCTTCAATTTTTCCATAAAGTTGGATGATCCACACTATTGAAAGCTTTGGAGAAGTCTATAATTGCAGCATATACATTGAGCCCACAAATAGAGACCTACTTTTCTACTTTATGTTTCAGCCTTAAAATATTATTAGCGTACAATGTTTCTTCCTAAAGCCTGCTTGTTGTACTGGAAGAATCTTCTTCTCTTCAACCCACCATGAAAGATGTTCTAAAATTCTCTTAGCAAATACCTTCCATATTGCAGGACAATTTAGCAGTCATTGCAGGGGAGATTCCTAAGGCTCTTTACGTGAAAGGTATTAAGATACTCCCAGACCAGGAAGAAGGGATTATTACATAATAATGAATGAGTCCGATTTATAGAAGCACGAACAAATGTCCAAAGTCGTCAGGGTGCTAGAAAGAGGATTGTCAGTCCAGAACAGAACTACAGTTAAAGACCATTAAGAGTCAATGAAATTCACTTCAAGAGTGAAGAGCCAAGTCTTTTGGGAAAGAGGGCATGAGCCTGAAGGCAGGTGACAAATAAGGTAAAAGAATTCCAGAGCTTGGCTGCAGCAACTGAAAAAGTTTTACCTTGCCTTCCAGAATGTAGGGCTTCCGGAATTTGATACCAGTATGCAAAAAGAGGTGCGCGGAAGGTGGCCCATTGTGAGGCCTCCCTCTTAACTATGGAGATGGGAATCTCATTAGACTTCATTGCCCCAGAAGATCTTATTCCCTTTATTATAACCTCAATCTCTTTAGTAGAAGGAGTGGAGTAGCGGTAAGGAAAAGGAATCAAAGACAACTCTGTACCAGTGTAACTTGAATATAACTAATCTAAGAGCTCCATTCATCTTACCTTATTGGAATTAGGAGGGATTTTATTTTACAGCTGCAACCATTAGAGATAATTTCCCAAAGTCTTTTAATATCTTTATGAGAAGTGGCTTTGTTTAACTGAAGACAATTATAATAATTCTTCTCCTTCTTGAGGGTCAATTTCAGTCTCTGCCTTCTTCTTTTCATGAAATTCATAAATTTTCCTCATTCCGTAGAGAAAAAGACAAATTTACTCATTACTAGTCTATTTATCGCCCCATTTAAGTGAAAACCAGGATTGTAATGTGGTCTCCTTAACAAAAATCAATGAATTTGCATGTACCTACAAAAGGCTTCATAAACCTTTCATACTTTAGTAGTGGCTCTGGAAACAAAAACTGTGGCCCCACGAATAATGTTGCCTTAGATGCTTTCAATTTACCAGTTAACCTGGTACTCTAGTGGGTTCTATCATTTAATCTATCAACCCTTAGTGTTATATCTTTGAAATTCTAGGGTCTACTTCCCTCAGGACTAAATCATTTGTAGAGCAAACAGCTTTATGATAACTTAAGGAGTTATCATCGACAGTCATATCAGAGATCATACCAAATGAAGTAAACAGGATCATCACATAGTCAATGATTGATTCGCTGAGAGAAGATGTATGTGTGAAATTTGCAGCTGTATTATTTTCCATTCTTCCATTCACTTCCATGAACCTTCCAACAGAAAGAGACCTATTTTATCTGTTCTATTACTGAGAGGGGGAATTGAGGGTGCAGATTTTAAGGCTTATTCTTTGGCCTCAGTTGCAAATCCCCTTAAAGCATAGTAGGACATTTTAGCATTCTATCTATTTACAATCCTCTCTGTAATGTTAAAGATAAAAGAAAACAAATCAGTTACCAGTTGCCCATAGATAGAATCAGGGGGATATATACATTTTCCACCAGAAGTGACTCATTATCATCCTGGCCACCATTAAATGGTATGTTTATAGCCTGGATTAATTGTGAATGATGCATAAACTCAATAAAGGTCCTGCTGTAACTATTACTTAGCAGATTTGCAACTCCAGCTTTTGCATGCCCCTCGTAGAAGGCATTGCACCACAACCTACAACAAGGTACCCCTCTAACGCAAAATCATTGGTTAACCAGGTTTCTTGGATGCATAATACATCAGCAGCCACACTATTCAGAAATGTCATTTTATTACTATCATTCAAAAGTCCAGCACCATTCCACAACACCTCATTAAGGCTATCACTAGGTTCCAATGGGGTCCTTTGAGTTAAGGACGCCGGTTACCCAAATCCAACTCTCTGTCTCTTCATCTCAGTCTGGAAAATCCCCCTTCACCATCCTACCAGGCAGAGATAACCTCTGCTGTCTTTCCAAGCGATACATGCAGGTTATTCAGCTTCTCATTTGACATAAAATGTAAGGGTTGGGAAACCAGAGGGTTAATCCAATCACCCAAGGTTTTTGATGAGGAGACTGTAGTATTCTTCTACTCATGTAAAGGGATAACGTCAACACCATGATTGTGTAACTTATCACTATTTAGTAAAATTAGATTAGAAACCACATTTGAGTTAAAAGTTACCTTTGCCCTACAATCTGTCCCTCACTGTGCAATTTGGACCAATGAGGTGTTACTAGTTTGAACCATATCTTGACTATGGCCCTCATTACAACCTTGGCATTCGGTGTTAAAATGGCGTTAATACCACCAACAGGCCGGCGGTAAAAAAAATTGGATTTTGTCCCTGGCGGTAACCGCCATCAAAGACCGCCACTTCAACACACCGACCACCAGGGTGGTAACGGCCGCTGGGCTGGAGACTGAAGTCTCCAGCCTGGCGGTCGTCACAATCCCACCCTCGGGATTACGACCCTGCATACCGCCATGGTTTTCGTGCCAAACTTACCGCCACGAAAACCATGGCGGTAGGCACTATCAGTGCCAGGGAACCCCTTCCCTGGCACTGATAGGGGTCTCCTTCCCCACCCCGCTCCCCAGAGTTCTCCCCCACGCTCCCCCTCCCTCTCCTGCCGCCGCACATATACACACCCACACGCGCACCCATATACACACATGCACACACGCATACCCACCACCACCCATTCATGCACACATACATACCAACACACCGCAATACACACCAACATACCTTGTCACACACATGCATTCACAACACTCACAATCACTCATTCACGCACGCATTCAAAGCGACTCACACCCGCATGCACACATTCCAAAACATACACACACACCCCCACATACACACAACACCCCCCACCCCCCTCTCCTGTCAGAGAACCCAACTTACCTGCTTGCAGGGGGTCCTCCAGCTGGAGACGGTCTGCGGCACTGCTGTCAGCAGCAGTGTCCGCCAGCAAAAGACCCCCAGGCCGCATCATTGCTCATGATACAGTCGGTGGTGTTTTGCTAGCGTGGCGTTGCTGCTGTCAGCAGCGCCGCCTTGACCGTCGACGGTGTTCCGCCAGCATTCTGGCGGTATACCGCCGGTGGTCATGATACGCGTAGACGGCTGGTAGCCACGGCGGCAGTATGTTGGTGGCTGTCGCCATGGCGGTAGGCAGTAGATACCGCCATTGTTGTTATGAGGGCCCCACTAGGATTAAATTGATGAATACCTGATTGAGATGCCTCAGCTGAAGAGCCACTTCCACATTCACTACTTAAGGGCGAGGGAGAAGTAGGTTTATCCAAAAGTGTTCTTTTATCCAAAATCAATGACTTTGATGTGGTCAAGCATGAGTCTAAGATATGGTCAGACTTATTGACTGATTTTTCCAGCAGAGACAGAATAGAATGCACAATTCTCTATAGACATTGTAGAGATTTGTAATACTGTACACAATTCGCAGGAACATTGCACAAGGAATGTAGATTCAAATGCAATTCTGGAGTAGCAGACATCTTGGAAGTAGTAGAAAAATTCTTGTGGAGAGTACCACTAAAAAGTTGCATCCTATGGTGAGAGATGGAACCCAAGAGAATACCCAGGTGAGTGCCTTTCCTGGATTTGGGGGAGATGGAGGGGTACAGATGATACTCTTTGGTATTGCTTAGGGTCACTGTCCAGATCAGGGACAGCAAAATCTCCCATGGGAAATTATTTTTCCACTATCTTTGGACTCATGGGATGCATACACCCACCCAGGCAATCGGAAACTAAAGGCTCAGAGGCACTTTGGGTAGATAGAGATTCTAATGCAACCTCCGAAGTTGACTCTGTTATAGCCAGTAAGTTAATTCCAACGTCCTGTGTGCTAAAACTGCCCAGGACATTCAAATGTAAGGATTTATTTCTCATGGGATCAGTTTTTTTTTTTTGCAGGCCAATACATAGACCAGTCTTCCAGAGTGAAGTTTCTTAGCAGTTGTTCCTTCTTTTTACATGAAGAATTTATCTGCTATGGGGTCTGCAAAGCCTCCTCAGGGGGTCCGCAACTGCTTAGAAAATTAAATAATATTAACAGATCAGGTCCGCAGCTTTCAGTAATGACTCAGTAGGGGTCCCAGGATTCCAATAATGATTCACTGGTGGTCCCCGGAATCCAGTAATGATAAAGTGGGAGACCACAGATGTCAAAGGTTGGGAACCACTGTGCTATGTAAATCCTTAGTGAGACGTTCTTGAAGTACTGATTGCCAGGTTCAACTCAAAGTCACTTTGGGCTGAGGAAATAACAAATTCAGATTTCCAGCCTAAAGATTTACACCAAGAGTATATCCCGGAAGAAAGAATAAAGTATTGTGGAGCCACAAGTCCAAGCTGCAATGAAGGGCTCAGAGGCTCCTAAAATTCCAAAGTTTTCATAGCTACAGGCAGTTATTGCCAAAGCCCACAGCTAACATAACTACAAGCTGCACCCAGGCTGCCAGCCAAACCGTTCAGCCTGAACAATTACACGCCATTTCTCCACTCCAGGGATCACCCCTGCTTCTAGTAATGTCCAAAACCAGCCATGACACCCTTTACGCCTACCTGGATCTACCAGTAGCTTCCACTTCTGAAATACTAAGCAGCTTTGCCTGCAAAGGGGTGACGGGAGAGCACAGCTGCTCAGGAGAGGGAACCTAAATTTACTGCAATAGAGGACTGGGTGTAGCACGGGCAACCAGGCCTCTTCTGTGGAGTCAAGGAGCAACAGATACAAAGATGGTAGGAGGAAGGGCTTCCTGACTTGCTGAGCTCCAACTGCATCTACAGGGGCCAAGGTCAAAGGCCAGGTCAGGGGGGGCACACTAATAGGCAGAGGAGCAAGGAACATTGCAAAGGCTTTAATCAGGCTCAGGTTGAGTCAACCGGCTGATACCCATGTCACAGTGACCCCCTGCAGATGACCTGTGGTCCTGCGGTCTTCCTCACACTGGGTCTGCACACTCATCTTTTGCATCCACGGAAGCTTGCACAGTACTCCTGCACTCAATAACTCCGTGTATCGCGCCTCCTCCATGTCTTCCGCAGCCTCTGCAGGCATCGTCTTCAACTCCTGCTTTGCGTGCTCCGAGAATGGGCCTTTACGGGCGTTGCATCTTCTTTAGCTCCTGCTTTCTGTCCCCGGTGCCTATATAAGCTTGGGGAGGGGTGGTTGTGCAGCTTCTCCTCCAGCTCCTTGCTGCACTCCACTGCCTTTCTGCTGCCGATCATGTCACCACATCCACCTGTGCGAAAGCGTTAGCAGGACTAGTCTATTCAACAATTCAACATATGTCACCCCTAGGCTAGACCTTAAACAGCTGATTGGGCAAAGTGCAGTGTATTTAAAAAGGTGGACATGTACTTTTAACTTTTAAATGTCCTTGTACTGAAAAATTCTTAAATTCTTTTTTCACTACACCAGGCCTGCCTCTCAAATAGGATAGCATTAGGTTACCTTATTAAATTTAATAAGTGATAACTTTGAATTGGGAGCAGGTAGGAATGTTGAGTTTCATATCTAAGGAATTGTAATTTAAACCCTTTTTTAATGGTAAAGTAAGGTTTTAAGTCACAATTCTGAAAATGTCACTTTTAAAAAGTTTACATTTTCTTTTCCTAACCATTTGGTGCCTGCAGCCTGTTTACTGGTTCACATGACTGGGTGTACCTGACACTTGGCCTTTTTGTATTGCTGTCAGACAGTGAGACAAAGGGAGAATAGGTGTTGGCAGGATGGGCTATCTCTGACTTGATAGGGAGTAAAGATGTCTACTACCACACTTGCACATCACAAAGCATCTGCCTGAGCACACTCATAAAGCATTTGTCACTAGTGTTTTGTGACCCCATACAAGCTGGGCCCAGGGCAGAGAGGCAGAATATTTCAAACACCTCTGGGAGTGGAAACCTCACTTCAAAGCTGGCACCAACTATAAATATTGGACCCTCAGACCCAACTCTTCAGTACATCTGTACTGCCATTTGTTAAATTTTGTTTTGACCAATGACTTTGTGTTTCACCACTGCGCATATTAGTTGCTCAATGTTCACCAGTAGCACATGGTATGTTTTGTTCAGTTTAGCCGCCTATGGGCTTTGACATTGCATTAGTCATTACATTCTGTATTCTGCCTATTGGCTTTGACATGGCATTAGCCATTACTTTCTGTATTCAGTTGAGCCGCCTATGGGCTTTGACATTGCATTAGCCATTACATTCTGTATTCTGCCTATTGGCTTTGACATGCTGTATCCAGTCTAGCCGCCTATTGGCTTTGACATTGCATTCCTATTGGCTTTGACATGATGTATTCAGTTTAGCTGCCTATTGACTTTGACATGCTATTAGATATTCTGCCTATTGGCTTTGACATGATATTATACATTACATTTTGTATTCAGCTCCGCTGCCTATTGGCTTTGACATGATATTATACATTGCATTTTATATTCAGCTCAGCTGCCTATTGGCTTTGACATGATATTATACATTGCATTTTGTATTCAGCTCAGCTGCCTATGGGCTTTGACATGATATTATACATTGCATTTTGTATTCAGCTCAGCTGCCTATTGGCTTTGACATGACACTAGACATTGCATTTGATATTTAGGTTAGCTGCCTATTGCCTTTAACATGACATTGCATTTGATACTTAGGTTAGCTGCCTATTGCCTTTAACGTGGAGTTAGATCTTGCAGTTGAGAATCCAAGCTGTATTTTTCCAAGCTGTGTTTTTGCACCAGAGAACCAAGATGTTTTTCTCACAGTAGACTAGACATGATAAGAGAGAGTACATGGGTGTTGTTTTTTCTTCGCTTGAGCTTGGGAACAGGAGTAGTCTTGGAGACCTGGCCAGTCTCCAAAAGGCTTGCTCAGTTTCCCAGGTCTGAGAGGAGGGGGCACACCTTTGTAACGAATGTAACAGGCTGCAGAGAGTCAGATTCGAATCTGCCGGACCTCGTGCTGGAGCTTGGCGCCAGCTGCCAGCAATCCCGTGTGGGTAGATGAATCTCTTTCTCGCGGCTGACAGGGGTCATCAGCTTGCAGACCTTAGAAAGATGAAGCTGTAGATAGTTTCCCACACGGTGAAGTATTTGTTTTGCTTTGCATTCAATATCTTATAAATATAACCTGCTGTGTATATTGCAAACTGATATATTTTGTTTGAATAACGCGGACTTGAAAGCTACTAATTCGTCATTCATAAATATTGTGGTTGGGGAAGAATTAACAACAATAAAAGTCTTCTTTGACCTCAGAAGTGCATTTCTGTTGTGTTATGTTAGTGCTTAGAAACTAGCTAAGAGGAAAGCACTACAATTGGTACCAGGAGTGGGGTGTCGGTCATTAAGAGGTGATTAAGAGGGTGTTGACGAGTTGGTAGATTTCTAAGTGCACACTTTAAAAGTGTAATTGTTTTTGTTGTTTGGAGAAATACAGAAATTGTTTTTTTTTGGAGAATCACAGTAGCACGGCAGACCATGTCTGAGAATGCATGTGTTGGTAAACTGCCCGATGGTGCTAAGAAAAACTGTGAATTGTTTTCTGTTTGGGGAATTACAGAAGCACTACAGACCATGTCTGAAAATGCATGTGTAGCTAAAATGCCTGATAGTGTTTTGAGAAATAATTTCTGTTGTACATATGTAGAAAAAGTGTCTTTTGGAAGTAATGATGACAGAAAGGTCTGGATACCTTTATCTGCTTACAGAGAAATGCAGGAGAAATGTAGGCAGTTGGAACATGAAAATAGGAATTTACGTGAGCAAATTAGCCAGGATACAATAATTCAAAATAAGACTGAAAGTTATAAAAAGGCTGTTTTTGAAGAATCTTTCTTTTCCCATTCCAGTAATGAGGGGGTTAAGACAGCTCCGAGCTGCACTGAGTTTTCGTGTGAGCCAGGGTTTTTGGCAGCCAAAATGCATTCCTTAACTGATAACACGGACGAGAGAGACCAGAATGTGATTTACCAGTTACCGTTGCAAAATGCACGAAGGATTTTAGAGCAAGACACCCCGAGTTTCATTAGCTTGTTTGATTTTTGGAAAAAGAATAGCTCTCATTTGAGTGAAATCCTAACACTTTTGTATATGGTCACTGTGAAAAATTATATGCAGTTGCGCGCTTGTGATTTGGCAAATGAAATAATGCAGACTTTAGGTTTCTGCGCAGTGCAAGAAGGAAATACTTATGTACATGTAATTCAAGAACAAGGAAAGAAAATAGTGCCCCTAGCTAGAATCATACAATGGATCTGGTACTTGCAAGACAGGGCTAGAGTACCACAGGTAAAAGAGTTACCAATGAAATTGTGTGCACCATTTGAATTCGTGTCCACTGAAGATAAAAAGCATGTTTGTTTTACTAATGATTCATTGACTGAAATGTTGCTTTCTGGCACAGTAGAAGGAACAGCGTTGTATAATGGGTGTCAGATTTTAAAGCAAGAGCTACGTGAGATGTGTCATTTTTACTCTGATTTTTGGTTCTTTGTTAATGTTTTAGCCACATGGCTTGTACCTAACTGGTTCAATTACCTTGCAGATGTTAATCAGAAAAATTCAGAGAGAGAAGTATACACCCAGAATTCTGCCTTAGTGGGGATGGCTAAGTGGGTTCCCCAGAAATGTGAACAGCTGAGAGAAAAAGCCACTTACAGGTGGGCAGAGATGAGAGAGATGCACATTCCCCTAGATTTGATAAAAACTGTGCAGCACGCACAAAAGCAATCTGTCATGCAAGCAGTCACAGAGCAGTTGGGGAGAGGAAAGTTACCAGATCAGAAATGGCAAATTGATCAGGTTTTAGGGAGAGTGATTGCTGCAAATTACCAAGGAAAAATCGAAATTATGTTGATACCTAGAAAAGAATCTGATTCATTCATACAAATTGGAGACAGAATGGCCCAAATTGGCAAAAGTGCAGTGAATGGAGGTTTGTTAAAGAAGGAGTCTGCCCCAGCCCTTCTGACAGTGCAAGAAAAGGGAAGCTGTGGTGCAGCAGATAAAAACCTCAGTGCTGATGTGTGGGCTGAAGCCCCAAGTGATCCTCCAGAACCTGCAGCGAATATAACAAAGGGCCTCAAAAACGTCCTGCTGATTATAAAACAGGGAAAGAAAGAGGAAGGGTACAGTTTAAATGAAAAATGTTATTTGCAAGAAAAGTCATACTTGTTTCTTTTGCAGATCCTACCACGTTTCGCCACTGTCCCTGAGTGTGCTGTGTGGTCCCCCTTCCGGTGTGTGCGTGTGGGGTCGGGGAAGGGACCGAACCCCCAACCTGAACCTGGCTGAGTAAAGTGCCAGCACCATGGATCCATTTTGCGCAAACTGCGCCTTCAGTTCAAGTTCAACTTGTTTGATTGCATTCTTCCACTGGAACTAAGCTGTGATTTTTTTTTTTTCCCTTCTCGTATGGAACTCTGACTTTTGCTTACCTTCCAGCAAACCTTTCAGGTGGACCGTGCACCTTTACATGAGTAGAACTCATGCCACATCAAATTGCTAACACTGTTGAATTAGAGACTCATTCAGAGAAAAAAAAAAATTGCTCAGTCTTTTCTATGTAGATGTATCTGATGTGAAAGGTTATGAGATCAATGTGTTAATTCACTTTCATTGCTTTACAGGGATTGCTTTGATCATTCAAATGTGACTTGCTGATAATGTTTTTTTTTTGTGCTGATGTTTTTTTGTTTTTGTTTGAAACAAGAGATATGTGAAACAAAAATTCATTGGTCAAAGGGCGGAATGTACTGCCATTTGTTAAATTTTGTTTTGACCAATGACTTTGTGTTTCACCACTGCGCATATTAGTTGCTCAATGTTCACCAGTAGCACATGGTATGTTTTGTTCAGTTTAGCCGCCTATGGGCTTTGACATTGCATTAGTCATTACATTCTGTATTCTGCCTATTGGCTTTGACATGGCATTAGCCATTACTTTCTGTATTCAGTTGAGCCGCCTATGGGCTTTGACATTGCATTAGCCATTACATTCTGTATTCTGCCTATTGGCTTTGACATGCTGTATCCAGTCTAGCCGCCTATTGGCTTTGACATTGCATTCCTATTGGCTTTGACATGATGTATTCAGTTTAGCTGCCTATTGACTTTGACATGCTATTAGATATTCTGCCTATTGGCTTTGACATGATATTATACATTGCATTTTATATTCAGCTCAGCTGCCTATTGGCTTTGACATGATATTATACATTGCATTTTGTATTCAGCTCAGCTGCCTATGGGCTTTGACATGATATTATACATTGCATTTTGTATTCAGCTCAGCTGCCTATTGGCTTTGACATGACACTAGACATTGCATTTGATATTTAGGTTAGCTGCCTATTGCCTTTAACATGACATTGCATTTGATACTTAGGTTAGCTGCCTATTGCCTTTAACGTGGAGTTAGATCTTGCAGTTGAGAATCCAAGCTGTATTTTTCCAAGCTGTGTTTTTGCACCAGAGAACCAAGATGTTTTTCTCACAGTAGACTAGACATGATAAGAGAGAGTACATGGGTGTTGTTTTTTCTTCGCTTGAGCTTGGGAACAGGAGTAGTCTTGGAGACCTGGCCAGTCTCCAAAAGGCTTGCTCAGTTTCCCAGGTCTGAGAGGAGGGGGCACACCTTTGTAACGAATGTAACAGGCTGCAGAGAGTCAGATTCGAATCTGCCGGACCTCGTGCTGGAGCTTGGCGCCAGCTGCCAGCAATCCCGTGTGGGTAGATGAATCTCTTTCTCGCGGCTGACAGGGGTCATCAGCTTGCAGACCTTAGAAAGATGAAGCTGTAGATAGTTTCCCACACGGTGAAGTATTTGTTTTGCTTTGCATTCAATATCTTATAAATATAACCTGCTGTGTATATTGCAAACTGATATATTTTGTTTGATTAAAGCGGACTTGAAAGCTACTAATTCGTCATTCATAAATATTGTGGTTGGGGAAGAATTAACAACAATAAAAGTCTTCTTTGACCTCAGAAGTGCATTTCTGTTGTGTTATGTTAGTGCTTAGAAACTAGCTAAGAGGAAAGCACTACAACATCTCTGGACCTGTAGATACTACAGGACTGCTCTGCTGTGCTGCTGTGCTGCTCTGCTGCCAGAACGGCTGCTAAACCGCTGACCTGCTACTTTGCTGCCCTGCTGACTGCTGGCCCAAAGGGAAGCCAGAACCTGCACCCTTCATCCCAGAAAAGTGACTACAAGGATCAGCTGACTGACCTTGTTCTGAACTACAGTGAAATAAAAAGCTCCAGAGGCCTCACTGCATCTGCCCAGTTCAACTGCTGCCTGGCCCTACAACTGGACCTGCTGAGCCCTGCTCGCTTCTGCTGGAGTAAGCTCTGGTCCCCAAGAGGTGCCCTCAGGTCCTGGACCCTTGGTGTGGCATCACTTGAGCTCTGCCTCCAAGAAAATAAAAAAATGTCAAGTTTTTGTCTCATCGCAACCGCAAATGGGCCTGTTTGGGCCAAGATCTTGCCACCTGCACGGCAGCCATTGCAATGCTTCGGTTAATCCGACTTCGCACCACAGCATGAGATCTGCACTTCAACCTACAGCACTGACAGCCATTGGTGGCTGCCAATGCAAACCTCCAGCAACAACTGTCCACGATGCCTGATAGGATTTTCGCTGTCCCTGCTCCTAACAAACTCCTCCACCGCAAATAGCACTCTTGGCATCAGACTTTTGAAGGTAACTCCTTCAGCTGGACTAACCTGGATCCTATGTCTGGCCTGCGCTCCCTCGCTGTCAGCGTGAACTTGTGATAACTGCGAGTGGCGCTTTGTGCTTTTAGGCTCTAGAATTACAAAAGTCTTTAAAAATGAATATCTCCGGTTGTACTGATTAGATGTTTTTTGTTTTAATCTCAAATGTTTTATTAAATTTTACTCTGTTTTCTACTTTGCTGTGGAATTTTTCTTGTGTTATATTTTTACTTTGTTACTTTTTGAACTGCTGAATAAATACCTTAGAGGGTATGTTTACTATTTTGGGGAGCGTAGGGGTATAGGGTGGTAAGGGTATTTTTAGGGTTGGGTAGGGATCTAGAGTGGTAAGGTTAAATCTAGGATTCAGAGATGAATAGGGTTATAGGGTGGTAAGGGTAATTAAATATCTATCTATCTATCTATCTATCTATCTATCTATCTATCTATCTATCTATCTATCTATCTATCTATCCATCTATCTATCCATCTATCTATCTATCCATCTATCTATCCATCTATCCATCTATCTATCCATCTATCCATCTATCTATCTATCCATCTATCTATCCATCTATCTATCCATCTATCTATCCATCTATCTATCCATCTATCCATCCATCTATCTATCCATCTATCTATCCATCCATCTATCCATCTATCTATCCATCTATCTATCCATCTATCTATCTATCCATCCATCTATCTATCTATCTATCTATATATGTGAATATATATATATATACACATGTAAAACTTGTGGTTGCTAAGCCACTAGTTAGCTATATTTAGGTCACAATTTCCATAGGAAATGCGTGTTTGTGTGTTGCCAAATTTGACAAATCTCCACGAAGCTTTACAAAAAGGTGCTACGTTTTGTCCAGTTTGTGCATCAAACTTTTTGGGGTGATATGTTTAGTGGGGGCCGAGGTAAAAGGGGGGGATTCCAAAACACAAAATCCCCATGCATTTTCCATAGACTTCTTTAAGACGGAGTACAACAAAAACTGATGAATGCAATCACACCAAATTCAGCAGGAAGCTAGATTTGCTTTAAACTGTGCTTTTAGTGATTTGGTGTAAATCCATTTAGTAGTTCAGAGAAATTAAGCATCAAAAATAATTGTATATCTGGATGGTCGGGCTCGCAAGAGTCTTAAGAGACTTTTGCGGGAGCACTAATTTAAATGTAGAGTGCTCTGATTGGCCCAGGGAGCTTTATTTTCCTTGGGCCAGCTAGCTCCAGTGAAAGTCAGACTTCTGCAAGAGTAAGCGCTCTGATTGGCTGCTTGAAAAATGATTTTTTTTGTTGCTGACAGTCATTACAGACTTAGGGACTTAGGGCCATATGTACGAACACTTTTTCCCATAGACACAGAATGGGTAGAAACCTTTGCTACATCTGGCCCTTAGTTCCCTGTCCTGAAGCTAGAAAAAAATAGATATATGGGGGCAGGGTAGGGATACCCTGACCCCCTAATACCCTGACTTCCTAGGCCCAATGGGGGACACAGAGAGACCCCCTTGGGCCAAAAAGAAAAGAATTGGCAAAAAAGCTGCAATCCTGCAAGGCTTTCGCTGAATCGAAAAAAAAACAAAATAAAAATTGTGGCTTGTTGCATTCCTTAGTTATAGGCCCCGGGATTCCACCCTCGGCCTGAATCATCAGAAAAAGGAGGGGAGCTGCGCAGGCCCTCTCCCCAAGCCTCTAGAGGGCCCTGGGACCCCATCCCCGAGGCCGAATTCTTTAATGAAAGGAAAGGGCCAAAAGGCCGTTCTACACAAGCCTCTATATGCCCCAGAGAGCCCAGCCCTGTGGCCAAAATGTGTAAAAAGGGGGAGGGGGCTCTGCAGCCCACCTCCACAAGCCTTTAAAGGCCCTGGGGAGAGGACACCATCCCCCGTGGCCACTAAACTTAAGTAAAAAGGAGAGGGCTGCCACCCTGAGCCATTAGTGGCCCCAGGGACCCCTTCCCCTGGAGCCAGCTCAGCAGCTACATCCAGGAACCCACCCTGGGACATAGCAGTATCCTTGCCTACAGCAGGCAGGGAAACCTGTGTTTGCTCTCGCTTGGCGGGAACATTTTCAAATCTCTGAAACAGGCCCCAAGCAGGTGGGAGCGGACTTTGATCAAAATATTACTCCACCAGCATGGGGCAGCATGAGTAGCTACTCTCTCCAGGCAGGAACAATGCCAGCTTCTGCTACATGCAGGGAGCTGGCTAGGGCTCCATTGGCCACGAGGCCCCCCGTTGCCCTCAACGCGGTATATGGTGGATGTCCTGGATATACCCATTTACATATTAACGTGTACAAAAGAAGCTTGGATGATGTCATCAGTGATGTCATCAATGATTTAATTTGAGGTGTCATTAGCAATGACATAAATTATGTCTTAGAGGATGTCATGAGTGATGTCTTATGTGAGATCATAAGCAGTGCATGGCACGGCGCAAGTTGCTGTTAGCCCTTCTAACTATAACTGGTGAATTTCTATGGTTTTTAGTTCAAAATGTTAATGTTGTCAGTGACAAATTCCTATTACTATAACATTACTTTCCCTCAACCCCCACATGGCAGCGTTTTTTCCTAAACACGGCTCACCAACGGTAAGTTAGTGAGGGGGAAAGGCAGACCCTAGCATGATTTTCGGGTGCTAGGAGGGCACTCGGTGAGAAACAGCCGCTCAAGTAGAAAATCTACTAGAGAGGTAGCAAAATCAACTTGAGCAGCAACACCCTCTGGTGCACTGCACGGTGCCACTCATGCTCATTTTTCAGCGGAGAGCGAGCTCCTGGCACTAAAAATCAGAACGCGCATCACAGTGTGCCAATTTCAAACCGCACAAGGAACCTCGCAGAGTATTAATGTGCAGAGTGAAACTACGTGAGTTCCGCCCGAAATTAAAGGGAAGTAGGGGGAAGGGTAAATAGGAGGAAAGGGGTGGAGGGCAAGGAAGGATAGGGGGAAGGAGAGTTGAGATAGGGATGGAAGAAAGAAGGGGGAAGGGCTGGGTATGGAAAGGGATGTAAAAGAAGAAGATAAAAGGAAGGTAGAAGGGAAGTTAAGGGAAGGGAAGTTAAGGGAAGGGGGAGTAGGTGAAAGGAGGGAAAGAGAGGGAAGAAGGAGAGGAGAGGACGGCATGATAGGGGAGGGCGGGGGGAGGAGAGGGGATTGGCAAAGGAATGGAAAGGAACTGAATGTGAAGGAAGGAGAGCAAAAAAGAAGGGATGGGGAGGTAAAGGAACAGAAGGAAAGGGTTAGAAAATGTGGGTGTGGAAAGGCATGTAACGAAATTGATTAGTAGGGCTGGTGAGGGGGCAGGTTTGAGCTCATAGAGGGACAGGGATAGGAAGGGAGTATAGCAGAAAAATGGGGATGGGTGAAGTAAATGGAAAAGAATATCGAATGAGTAAAGGGAGGAAAGGGGATAAAAAGAATAAGAAAGGGTAGGGAGGTTGAAGGGGTATATAAGGGGAGCTGAGGGGCTGGGAATAAAAAGGGTGGATAGGGAAAAGCGAGTGCTGGTTACGGAAGGGGATGTTTAGTTGCTGGAAGAAAGGAATAGCATGACTGGGTACCCAACGTTTGCAGGAAATGGGAGGGGGTAGCGGGTACGGGTAAGGGAGTCAGGGAAAAGAATCAAAGTCAAAAGAAAGGAGGGAAACTTTAGGAACGGAACTGGAGGGTAGGGTGGGGTGGGGTGGGAAGAAACATGGCGAGGGAAGAGACAGGAGATGAAGAAAGGAAGTTGGGCAGGGGAAGGAAGGGAAGCGGTGGGGGCAAGAAATGGGTTAGGGGAGAAAGGAATGGATTGGTTTGGAAATGTGAAGTATACAGCTGGGAGAAGTATAAGGTTGAGGGGCTATGGGTTTCAAGAATATGGGTGAAAGAACGATGGTGAAGAAATTAAGGTGAAATGTGTTTCAAGTTAATTTTTAGTAGCAAATTTAGTTTTCAGATCACTTTGGTTTTCAGTCCAGTTTTATTTTGCTTTTTTTCACTAACCTTGTACCCTTGCAGCTTCGGCCTGTCACTGTCCCAGCTCCAGCCGCCAGCGACGGTCCTCCTCGTCCTGCGCACTTAATTACAATGCGGCAGCTACCAGGTGCCCAGCATTTAATAGCAATGCCACGTCATAATGAAGATTATACAACATGTCATCACCACTTTGCCGGTGATACCATGTGTTCAGGGTAGCAGGGGGAGCAAGCAATGTACATGTATTTATGTTTCTTCAGAAAATCGAACTATTTAGTCACACAAAAATTATCCTGAGATTAGCCTGAAAAACATATTTTCTATACAACTAGGTAACCTAACTGCGCTTTTCTTTTCCCTCTGCTGCAGCTGAGGCTGCTCGTGCCCTGGGCCTCGTGATGACATCACATTGCGGAGCCCGTGATATAAGAATTCTATTTACATGGTTACAGAGCTGCTGGGAAGGCACGGTCCTTCGGGTAAATTTTAGAAAGCGGACCATTTTCAGCCTTCCTTTAAAATAGGTGATATTTTCGACTTAAGGTTCTTTGCTTACAGCCTGCCTGTACAGTGCTCCTTTTATGTACCTATAAGACGGTTTTACTGAGCCACAGGCACATCCTGTGTTTGCGTTTGCCCGGGTGCTTCCTTCGAAAATTATTCAGTAATCTTCAGGCCTCTTCACAAACTACAACTACCAGTAGGAACGATACATATAAAAGCTCCCAAACGGTGATTATTTAATTAAGAGACAAATGGGGTGAGATTTAGGGCCTCATTTAAGAGGAAATGGTGCAGCGCGGGGCTGCAAAATTGGCAGTGCTGCATTGGGTCACTTTAGAAATGCAGAGATGCGCCGTATTTACAAAAATAGGGTGCACCCCCAACACAGGCACCCTTGCACCACTGTGCAAGGGTGCTTGTGTTGCAGGAAATGATTGTTTATGTGCAGGAAGGGATGCCTTCCTGCACATAAACAATAATCCATCGAATATTTCTCTTTCTATGTGTGCAGAATGCACAAAAACGAGGAGAAATAAAAGTATTTCTCCTCACAGAGCCATGCTAATGCCACCCGTGGGCTGGCATTAGTTTTTGGCGCTGCCTCAGGTTTACATTCCTCGTAAACCTGGGGCAGCATCAAAATGCAATGGGTGTTGCAGAGTAACGCCCACAGAATGCACGGCCCTTCCACGCTAAGTGATGTGTGTGAAGAAGCCATGTTTACAAGGAGGTATTAAGCCACAAAAAGTGGCTTAATGCTGCCTTGTAAATATGGCACAAGGCATTGCTCCCCTGGAGCGTCGCTAAAAGTGACACTCTGCTGGCACAAGGACCTCGTATATGATGCCCCTTGCTCCATCTTTGCACCACCATAGCATACTTTTTGTTGACGCTAAGGTGACCTTTCTCCCACGCCAGATTTACTAAGTGGCACAATGCATACATTGTGTCACTTTGCAACCCCTTGCGCCACACTATGCCTGCGCCAGACATAATGTATGCGGGGGGGTTTCCGATGCAGTGAGACTTGGAAAAATGCTGCAGTGAAATTTAGTAGATTTAACTGCGCCATTTCTTTCCATCATTTTTAACACCTGCTCAAGGAAGGCGTTAAAATGACGCACCCATTAAAATGAATGGGCCTCCCTGCGCTTTGCTGCACTAGCGTAAACATTTTTGACGCTAGTACAGCAAAGTGCCAGAACAGCGTAACAAATTCTGATGGTGTTGTCGTAAGAACCTCCATGGTGCAGCGTATTGTAAATACTTTAAAGCACACAATGTTCATGGAGGAATCATTTCCATACAAATATTTCAGCGATATGAAATCCTATTGATGTTGTAATTAACCATAGATCAAATTCCATAAATGTATAATTCTTCAAACAGCGTGTAATTTGTTTCTGGTACATTGAAGAATATTTTTATATATTCCCTAATAATATATCTATCAACATAGTAAAGCAACAAAGAGAATTTTTAGTGTTTTTATACAACTGCACTTGTGACACCTCTAGTCCACAATCCCTTCTCATCCAAGGGACAGATGGAGAGCACCAACCCTCCTGACTCTCCAACCACGAAAGGTTTGAGACCTATATGCAGTCTTTCAAACAATCAGAAATAATTCCTAAAGGAATCCAGCAGCTCATGCAAAGAATTGTGTCATGGAGAGTATAAGGTCGACGTTTCAGTCTCCCAAGGCTCAAACCGTCTATGAGACCATCCTCTGGACAATGTGTCGAAGTGAATTGAATCACAAAAACTGTTGCTCAACAACACAATAAATAGCCCACATTAATAAAATGCTAAACAGCACTAAAAGGCACCAGAAAACCAAACCACGCTGTACATGCAAGTGAATCACCCACTTACAAGGCACCCCAAAAAAGAGCCTACACAAACCTTAGTGTAAAATGTGCATTTTTCACATCATCTGAACATGCAACACCAAAGTTACACCAAAAAGTGTATATACATATATATACACATATATATATATATATACAAACATACATACGCACATACGTATACACATACATAAAATAAAATCATCCACCAGTGCTTCTCAAACAACTGACAAAAGTTAAATACTCACAAGCAAAGTGAACTAACTAATACCCGAAACCAATTCCCAAAATAAAGCAACACAGCATATTAATACTATCTTCAACATCAACTTCCTAGTACAGCACTGCTTAATCCATTTCGTCTGACACATCCAACTAAACAAAAAACATACCAAATCAAGAGTAAAGTTCTAACATCCAGTCTACAGTAGCAGGACTCCCACAGGACCATGCTCACCACTAGTCAATTGCTCCAGTATAAAGAAAGGATGATGTAATCTACATGAAGACAAAATAAATGCCAATCCATTAACCAAATTCCCACAAGCACTCAACTTCAAGTCGCTATAGAATATAAATTCATTAGACACAACTATTACTTACTTCACCATAGATATGTAAACTCTCACCGGGCTCAATTCAATCATAAAGCTCAGGCATGCAAACAAACAGTCCCTTTTAACCAAACACATGGAGGGCATAATCCCTTAGAAATAACTTGACCAGTCCACAAAACTGTGGTGGCCATCTTAGAACTGAGTATTTTTCATCAGATATAATCAGGATAGACAATCTAACAAATTCCTAATCGGTCCAAACCATTCCATACAATAAATGGGCAACAATATGATACACAAATCAAACCTGTATCAGCCAGTGGCCTCCCAAACATCAATGTAAATGTGGATCCTATTACAAACAGCTATGCAGTCATACCTACCTCAGTGGTCAAATAGTCCAAGTACTAATAATGAGACCTTTGTATAGGGCCCCATAAAGGATCACATCCCAGGAGCACATACATACTGGATCTCACGCAAGACAGTAAACTACCAGTAAGTAAAGCCAGAGTCACCACACTCAACCTATGCACCTCTCATAACCCCAAGGCCAAAAAGGTATCCAACCAAGGAAAAAAAAGAATTGCAGCACATCCCTACAATCATATACCAGTCAAACACTATAAAGTTGCCAACACCTGCCATTCCACTTGTTGATTTAATCCTTCCTTCATAATATTGGCCATCCAAATCCATCTATTTTCGCGCAGTGTAAGCAGGTGATCCACATCATGTCTGCAGTTAGGGCATTTCTCAACTTCTAACACAAACCATTTCATTGCATTCGGTGCGTGAGACATTTTTAAATAGTGTTCAACAAGGGGAGCATTCTTTACTTTGCATTGAATGCCCGACTGATGTTGTGTAATACATTTCCTTACCTCCTGGGTAGTTTTTCCAATGTAAAATAATAAACATGGGCTTTCAATACAATACACCACATTTGTGGAACCACAATTAGAATGGTGTTTGATAGTCCAGTTAACATAATTAATCTTATATGTTTTCATTATTTCAGTTGTGCTACATCCATTGCAATTACCACATGGGTAATGCCCAATAACAGGTTTCAAACCCATTAATTGGAGCAGTAAAACTGGTTCAGGATCATTGTAGGCTTGGACCAGTCAATCCCTTAAATTCTTGCCTCTTTTAAAAGCAAATAAGGGTCTGTTCTGATTAATCTGACCTGTACTTAAACTTAAAAAGTGCTGATTTTTTAGAATAATTTGTTTGATCATATTAGACTCTGTACCAAAGGTCGTGACACATGTGAGTTTAGACTGAACTTGTTTCTCCTTCACTTGCAATAGGGCCTCACGGTCATAATACCATGCCCTTTTCAATGATCTTTTAACCAATCGGAAGGGATACCCTCTATTGATCAATTTAGAACACAATACTTTTGCTCATCATCTTTTTTGGTACCGTTACGTCTAATATGTAAAAATGCCCCAAATGGGAGATTATCTTTCAAATTACGAGGGTGATGGCTAGTGTATTTTTGAAGTTGGTTTTGTATATAAACTCACAAACAAATGACCATCTTCATGAAGGATTTTCAAGTCAAGAAAATTAATAGAACAATAATTGTATTCAATTGTAAAATGAAGATTAGTGTTCTGTACATTAAGCCGAATAGAGAATTCCAAAAGATGGGTCATAGAGCCTTGCCATATTAATAAAAGATTATCTATGTATTTTACCCAGTGTTTCATGTTGTTCAAATAAGGATTGGTTCCACTGTATATAAACCTTTCTTCGAATTCAGCTACATACAGGTGTGCAATATCTGAGGCAAAAATAGCTCCCGTAGCCACGCCTTTATTCTGGCCAAAAAAATCCCCATTAAACATAAATAAATGACACTCTAAAGCAATCTAAAGATCATTTTTTGATGAAATCAGTAGGCACAATATGAGGATATGGTTTAATATCTAATGTTGTAGCAAAGACTGCTAAAGCCTCTGTTTGTGGAATGTTGGTAGAACGACTTTCAATGTCCATAGTAACCAAACTATTGTTTAAAGAATCAAACTCCAGTCCCTCTATTTTCCTAATCACTGCCAAACTATCTTGTGTATAAGATCTTGTAGATGTGACAAATGGTTTAATGAAAAAATCTACATATTCAGCTAGAGGTTTTAGAAAAGATTGGCAACCCACCACAATAGGTCTTCCCGGGGCCTTTTTCTCATCTTTATAAATTTTAGGTAGTGTATAAAAAGCTGGTATAGTATAATCATCTCTTTTCAAGTAGTCAAATTCTTTCTGACTCAACCACTGTCCATGTAAGCCTGTCAAGGTCAGTGTCAATATTTCTAATCTGATAGATGGAATAGGTTTCCCAAGAAATCTCTGATAATGACTAGGGTTCAGTAGTTGTCTCATTATTTCTGAATCATAATCCTTCTTATCTTGCACAATATTGCTACTCCCTTTGTCTGCTGGCTATATTACGATATCTTTTCAACAAGCCAGCAAGTCCAAGGCAGCTTGCTGTACTTTAGAGAAATTGTATTTCACATATCCATATTGTTTCAAAACCTGTTCCACTTCAGCCAAAACTGCATTTTCAAAGGTTATCAGTTATGTAGGCATGAGGTTTGTTGGTGGATAAAAAGTCAAAGGACAATGCAAACCTGTAATATCTTGATGTTCATTAATCGGTGTAGCATGAAAAACATATTTCACTCTCAAAGCTCTGAAGAATGTATACAATTCAATTTGTGTCATAAAAGGATAATTCCGTCCAAGGTTAAAACTTCAATTTCAATTTCAGTACAACTAAGATCATGTGATGATACAATGAAAAGGAGGATTGTTTCAGAATCCTTATTAGAAAACTGAGCCTCTACCATTTCAGAATCCTTAGTAGATGACTGGGCATCTACCATTCGTAATACTGGTTCTGTATTTGGCGGAAGACTGGATTGTACTGATTCCTGTACCAACCTCATCTTGTGTATCTTACTCTGCCCCTTTGGGGTCTCTGGCCCCGGGGTAAAAAAATACTGATTAGATGTGGATGGACCAGGACCAAATCCAAGGCTCGTAGCACCCCCAAAGTATTATCACTGTCAGAGCCTGACAAACTACTTTCAGAAAATGTGAGCCTTTTGTGTTGGAAGCCCCCAGAATTTGGACGTTGTTGATAGAAGTCTTTTCTCAAATAAGGATAAGTACGTTCTTTATTGTACTTTCTAATGTCTTTCTGAAGCTTGTCTGTCTTTTTTAATACATTCATTCTAAGAAATTCTGCAGTGGAGGCTTCAAGTTTTTTCAAAAAATCTTTGGCATCCTAATTTGTTTGATCCTCCAATAATCTTTTTGCAAATTCAGCAATATCTTTTTTACATACCTCAAAAAGCTTCAATGCTGTTTCAATACTTAAAACCATCTACTGCGGGAGCATGTATTGGATATAAAACTGAAACCAGTCTGAAATACATCATCCTCAATA
Organism: Pleurodeles waltl; assembly: GCF_031143425.1. Classification (NCBI taxonomy): domain Eukaryota; kingdom Metazoa; phylum Chordata; class Amphibia; order Caudata; family Salamandridae; genus Pleurodeles; species Pleurodeles waltl. The sequence continues at coordinate 686,120,197 of NC_090450.1, forward strand.
AAGATCACAGGGATATTTTGTACCTGCAACCCAACTGGAATAATATTGGCGTTTAAACAATCAGTCAACATTTTATTTAATTTTCTCCTTATTAACTTTTTACGCAGTCTCTCAAGACTAGCTTTAGTGGAATCCTGTGGTATACCTATCAAGGATATTTTGGGTTGACCCAGCAGAGAAGGACCACTGGCAATTTGAGCTATATACTCATCACTATAGGTGAGTGTTTTCTGTTCAGACATTGATGTTACAATACTCGTGACGAAATATACATGAAAACCAACAGGGCGCATTGACATCTGAAAAAAGAAACACATCAAGCAAATAAATATGTGAGCGAAAAAAAAAAAAAACATAAATGTTATGTTAAACATAGACACCAACAAACAAAGAAAAAATTCTAACAGTTACTTTAAACAGAACCCTTGCAGGTAAATACAGCACAACCATCTCAATACCTGTATTTCGAACCTTGCACAATGTTGGTCGCTGGGTCATTTTGTCCATTGTGCTTCTGTAGACTGGCGAACCCCAGGTCACAGTTTTGAATTCTGGCATAGCCCACTTATCCATTCATTCTTTTGTGGTCAATAAAGCAAATCTTATGGAACTGGGTAATGGTAAACACAAATACTGTTAAAAAGTCAGGAATCATGTCACCCTTTGCCATGAGCTGTTTAAAATTGCAGTATTATTGTTACTAACCCTAACATGGCTCAAGTCCTTCCTTGTGCATTCTTTTACAGGCCTGAAAGTTTGGGTATAAGAATCGTTATCTCCAAGATTCAAAGGTTTATACTGAGTTTGACCATAGTAGCAAAAAGGAAGACACCTAGCTCTTGGAACAGGTGTTTGGATGTAGTTGGCACGAGTGCCCAGGACGCAGTGCACCTGGGTTTGGGGTTGGCAGAGGAGGCCACTTTTAGTGCCCAGAAATAGCGGATTTCCCTTAAGCACCAGGTTTCACCTCAGCAGGACCCGCTATAATGTGTTTTTATTGACACCAGAGGGAGATTTTGAGAACGAGTTTTGGCACAGGATAACTCCAGCCAGAGACTACATGAATCCATTCTACGCAGGGTCAAACTGGGGCATATAACAGGCTGTGGCATTGAAACACAAGTGGCATCCATTAGTGAATCGGAAAGCTATAAACGTTGCCCATATCTGCAAATCCTGAGAGTTTTCAACTAATAAATACACTCGGTAGAGGTGTTTTGAACTTTATGGGAAACTGCATGCATTTTTGCTTATTGCGTGCAATATTGTGGCTTTATTAAAAGATACTTCTAATGCCCGAATTAATTGTGTTCTCGACCACGAAAATTTGATAGATTGAGTCAGCCTACCAATATTCACGCATGTTACTTTCTTCCTACACATGGTTAGAGCTCATTCAGCAGCGAGAAATGAATGACTACACCAAGGAATTGAGTGAACAGTTGAACAAATACACATAACGCTTCATAAAGACAGATGCTGGCCTTTAAAAATGCAGCTGTGAGTCTTGAACCTTCTACGGTGGTTCCTTGGTTTGCTGGCCAGTCAACGCAGCAGACCAGTTTTGCACCCCTGACAAATGCCTTCTGAGGGCATGACCAGCTGGCCACATTAGGTCCAAGCCTACAAAAACAAGGCGTGCTGATTGGCTGGTGTCCTTCAAACCGGTCAATCATGCATGGGACAACAGGCATCACAGAGCTTAAATGGATGCAGAACAGCACCACCAGACAATTTTGCGACCCCCAACATCAACCCTCCCACCCACACCGTAGGAGCAGGCGTCGCAGCCACAGGATTAGGGCCAGGCGTGGAGCAGAGAGAACTCAGCCAGATGGAGAGCACATTAGCCTAAAGAACAAAAGCTTCTCAGGCAGTGTCTTTGGGATGCCTCATGACAGGGACACGAGGGAGCAGACAGAGGCCAACAAGGGTTAGCAGCGGATGGACACGTCACTTCCGACCCAGGCAAGGCCAAAGGGGTGCCCACTGCGATTGGTATCAAGGTAAGCCTTGCCGCAGAAATGCTGACTAAGGGCCCTCAAGAGGAAAGGCTGTTCTGGAACACTGCTGAGTAGCAACCTAACAAGCGAATCACAGAGTAACCTGAAAAAACACAATACATTATCATTATGTGTAAATTGATCCTGCAACCAGAATGAGATGTTTATGTTTGTGATGTACAATTTAATAAACTTTGCCTGCTTGAATTCTAGTAATTTCTCCCCTTGCGTATGTCAGAGGGACAGGATGGGGGAGCATGGGTCAAACCAGGAACGGCCGGGAGAGGGAGATGGTCTCTCGCCCGTATGGGAGGGGTTTGAGTATGGGATGGGGATGCAAGGGAATAAAAAATCAAAAGGAAGGGTCAGAAGTCTTTTCTCTGTTTTGACAGCGTGTTCAATAGTGTAGAGAAAAGGGAGGATTTGAACTGGAAAAGATGCAGGCCCGTATTTATACTTTTTTAGCGGCGCATTTGCGCCGCTTTTTGACGCAAAAACGGCGCAAATTTACAAAATACAATTGTATTTTGCAAGTTTGCGCCGCTTTTGCGTCAAAAAGTGACGGAAATGCGGCGCTAAAAAAGTATAAATACGGGCCGCAGTGTTTAGGGGTTAGGGATCTGGAGGAAATTTCACACACAGCGTGCCAAAGGGAATGGAGCTTTACTTCATCACTGAGGTATTTCGTTGCCCTCTGTGAATGAACCTGTGGGTGAAAAAGGCAGAAGGCCCTGAATGTGACTTGTTAATCGGTAACCAGTGGACTCAGAGCAAGGTGACAATGTCATCACAGGTATGTTTCCAAGCTTTTAACTATCATATCATAGGCATCAGGTGTGTTCCCCTAGTTAGCTTAAAGGAAGCAAACCAAGGCTACAGCACGCTGAATGCATTAGGATTTCACATGAAAGTCCCAGATTTTAAGCAGTGTCTGTGATCAATGATATGGAAGGAGGTGGTAACCTTAAAGAGTAGTTGAGGAGGAACATCTGTAGACCTGTGGTGTAGTTCTACCACTCAGGAGAACACTGCTGAAGCCGGGGCCTTTGTTTTCTCGTGAGGTGGTCAGCATAGTAGGGTAACTGATACAGAGGGTCCAAGGGTGGTCAGGAGCTATAGGGTTTCAGTTGTGTTAATTGGAGCCTTTTACCTCAAGTATTGGTATTACTGAACTAAAAAATGGACTCAAACTGAGCACAAAGTTCACCCCTTGAGCAAACGACCCTCAGATAAGGAGGCATGACTGTCCAATGCATATTCAGGAAGTTGGTACAGGCTGGAAAGACAGAACACCGCGGAGACCAACATCACCAACACGCAACAACACCTGCACTCCAGACAGTGCCTTTACTTTAAAAGGGAGAAGTACTTTATTCAACATAACGTTAAATACTACAGATTAAAATGTAATGTACATGGAGAAACAAGCAGCAAAGTAATAAAGGCTTTACACAACGAACATATATTTACCCAATGACTTTGACAAAGGATTTCATAATAAATAAGACACAACCTATTGAGTGTAACAGCAGGTTTGTCAGAATAAATTACCCCCTGCATACAGACTTTGACAGGGGATGTTTTCATAAGTGCTACGCCACTGCCTATTATATTTCTCAAATGGTTCTTCATAAGTAGTGACCAAGGAAAGTGAAGAGTCAGTACTTTCTTTCCTGAGACCCTACTCACAAACAAACACACAGATGCACAAAGTATTATTTAGATTCAAATAGCCCTACAGTAGTTGTGCAATTTGGGAAGCTGTTTGTGGGGCTTGAAAACGTACAACCACCTGATGCACACAGGTTGGGAAGAGGACCAAGCAAGCTCAAGGATCTGTTAGAGCTACCCAAGGGCAAGCCATAGTGAAAGCTGGCTCACCACAGGTCTGCCTGGCAGTGATGATGTGTAGATGGTTCTTTAGTCCCCCTGAGTAGCTTCCTCAGATAGCAGGCAGCTGGGCCACTCACATTAATGTCATGATCTCCTCATCGAGACCGCCATGACTTTGGCAGGCTCCCATTCACCGCTCTGTGTCACCAGACATCTGGGCTGATCCTTTCATAAGGCAGGTGCTCCGCTTGGAAATGCAGCCCAGCAATCTCCTGGATACAGCAGATACTTCCTCCTTCTTCCAGGCAGTCAGTTTCACTGCCTTGTTTCTAGTTTATGCCTAACCTAAAAAGGAGGCTGGAAATGTAAGATGCCAGCCTTGGCACAAAAGAAGTGTTCCTGCTCCACTGATGTGTTGGGTTTTATATTAGTAAATGACAATGCTAGCAGCGGTGGCTCCTTAGCGTTGCCCACTGCCAGCAGCTGTAGTAATTTTACAATAAAACCATAATAAACTATGTTTATTATGGTTTTATTGTAAAAGGGGTTGGGGTTGGGGCCAGGGGCGAGGACAGGGACGGATGGGGAGTGCACAGCACCCCTCCTCAGTGTGCATGTATGTTATGGTAATTTCAATTGAAAATGTATTGTCTGTAATGACATTGTGCTACCATACCATGCATACTCCTCTCTACACCACTCCACTTTAATCTGCACCAATCCACACCACTGCACTCTATTCTGCGCCACTCCAAGACACGCTACTCTGCACACTCCAATCTACGCCACTGCACTCTATGCCGCTTCACACTACGCCTCACTACCCTACCCTGTACCACTCTAATCTATGCACTCTTTGCCACTCTACTCTATACCACTGCACTCTTCACCACTGCAACTCTACACCACTCAAGTCTAGGCCACAGTAATCTACTCTACACAGCTCCACTCTATATCCCTGTACTTTATGCCACTCTGCAACACTGCACCCTACGCCATTGCACTGTATGACAATACACTCTACACTAATACACTTTACCATGTAACACACAACTCTATGTCCCTGCACTCTACGCCAATCCACTGTACACCACTCTAATCTACTCTTCACCACTGCACTCTATGCCACTGCACTGTACACCACTTTATGCTGTTACACTCTATGCCACTCTCCACAACCACACTCTACCCTGCACCACTCCACTCTACACCACTTCACTCTACTCTGAAACAATCTACTCTACCCCACTGCACTCTACACCACTTTCCTCCACTCTGAACCACTCCACTCTGTGTCACTGTACTCTACACCAGTCTACTCTTAACCACTGCACTCTACACACTTGCACTTTATGTCACTGAACTGTATGCCATTCCACTCTTCTCTGCATCACTGTACTCTACACCACTGCCCTCTACGCCCCTCTACTCTAAACTCTACACCACGGAACTCTGACACTCTTCATTATAACAATACACTCTCTGCCACTAAATTCTTCGCCACTCTACTCTGCCCTTCTCCACTCTACCCTACTCAACTCTACACCACTGCACTATATGCCATGGTACCCTACTCTACTTTGGACCACTCTATGCTACTCTACTCCGCACCACTCTATGTAACTAGACTCCACTTTGCCCTCTACGTCACTGCACTCTAAGCCACCCGACTCTACTCTGTGCCACTGCACTCTGCATCACTTAACTCTACACCACTCTACTCTACGCAGTCCACTCTGCCCCCTCTAATCTTCACCCCCCTTCATCCCCCACCACTCTGATCTACGCAGTGCTTAATTTGTGCTTGTTGTAACCGGTGCTAAGCACCAGCACTTATTTTTGAGGGCTGTCGCTTAGTCTGCTGCCTCAAGCTTTTACAGCGAGCTAAAGACACATTTGGGAAAGACGGAGGAAGAAAACCGCGAAAAAGCTTCACAATGGGAGAAAGCAGAAAGCTGCAAGAGTGAGTTGAAGGGGCAGGGAGGGGTTTTAAATGGATTGAAGAGGCCCGAGATGACTTCAGGATCACGCTGCCTCAGTACTCCCTGTTCGCACATTTAATTGCAGCAGCCGTGTGTTAAAGAGGCAGGTTTTGAGCACTGGCACATTTTTATTTACAAATTAAGCACTGGATCTATGCCACTGCATTCTATGACACTGCATTGTATGCCAGTAAATTCAAAGCCAGTGCACTCTTTGCCACTATACTCTGCAACTCTCTATGCCAATGCACACTACACCAGCCCACTCTACTCTGTCGCTCTAGCCTATGCCATTCTACCCGACTCCACATTATGCCACTCCAATACACAACACTCTAAGCCACTTCACTCTACAACACTCTAATGCACACTTCACCTTTCCACTCTACAACACTCCACCAGACCCTCCTCGATGCCACTAACTTCTAGCCATGCTGTACAGCAGCCACGCTCTTGCATAGGCGAGACCTATTGGCTTAGCCAGTGCTGTTTGTTATTTCCCGACTGGTGCAGCCACATCTTTTGTCACCCAAATGCAGTCAGAAAGGGGGATGAAGCTAAGAATGCCCTCACAGAGAAGAGGAGTTTAAACTACAAAAGCAAAGGAAAGACACCATCACATATTAGAAGTTGTTACTAGGGATGTAAAAAAACTGTGTAGCTTGCATTTCTGTAATTAATGGAAAATTTGGAAAATCACATGAAAGTATGTTGACGTAGGAAGAATAAGAATACATCACATACAAACACACATAAGTTCCCAAATCCCAATACAAACAGTTTAGGCTAGAGATAGTTGTAAACCAATGTAAGTAGTGAAAGGCTTGAAACATGACATGTTAAAAAAAGACAGACTGTGGGTTCAATAGAAAAGGCAGGTCATATTTAGGACAAACAAACACTTGTTACTTAGGAAACTTAAACACATGCTGCATTGTTAAGTTAGCTGTGCTGAAACACACAAGAGGCCCAAGCCACATTAGAATGAGAGTTTTTCTTTAAAGCTGCACCAACTGTTGCTTTCAAAATGTTCACTTAGCACAAACAGGGTGGAACAAAAGGGTGTATCTTGCCTTAGTGCAAGGATCCTAAAAACCACAAGTCATTCATATTGTGGTAAGGGGAACTATGTAAGGGTCAGATAAGTATTTGCACAAGGCAGGGTTACCATGAGCAGCACACAACATATAGGTGGTCATTCCAACCTTGGCGGTAAAAGCCGCTTACCGCTGTCAGAAGACCGCCAACATACCGCTGCGGCCGCGGTAAACCGCCACGGTCATTCTGACCCACAACAGGCAAACCGCCAAAATACAGACATCCACAAAAGTCCGCCACACCAAAGGGCAGTGAGAAACTGGCGATGACCAAACCTCCACCGTCACGCCAACAGAAATACGCCCAGACTATCACGACACACGAATCCACGCGGCGGTCTTTCAACCGCGGAATTCCATTGGCGGTACACACCGCCGCGCTCAAAATACACACACATATACAAAACACATCCACATTGGACGATTCAAAATACACACACCTGATACACATACACACACCACTCCCACACACCCAATACATTATAAAACACACACCCACATCACTCACAAACCCCCACTTCTACAGAATCGGGACCACGCACTGAGAAAAAGAGAACTGAGCACCCAGACGCGCACTTTACTTTCACCCAGCAATATTTCCACGCACTTCACACAACACACCAATACACATCACCACACAATCCACCCCACACATCACCCACACCACCCCATGGCACCGCAAAGACACCCCAGGTTCTCCGAGGATGAACTCAGGGTCATGGTGGAGGAAATTGTACGGGTAGAGCCACAGCTCTTCGGGACACAGGTGCAGCACACCACCATTGCCAGGAAGATGGAGCTATGGAGCAGAATAGTCGATAGGGTCAACGCTGTGGGACAGCACCCAAGAAATAGGGACGACATCAGGAAGCGGTGGAACGACCTACGGGGGAAGTTGCGTTCAATGGTATCCAGGCACAACATCGCGGTGCAGCGGACTGGCGGCGGACCCCCACCTCCTCCCCCAGAATTTACAACATGGGAGGAGCAAGTCTTGGCGATCCTGCATCCTGAGGGCCTCGCAGGAGTAGGAGGAGGAATGGACTCTGGTAAGTCTCATCTTCACTACTTCATCCCCACCACCCCACCAGCATGCCAACTCATACCCCCACCCTCACCCCCATCACATCCTGCACCTTGCAAATGTCTCACCATCACAGCCCACCCATCCCAACACCAAGCCCTGCATGCGACCACAAAGCATGGACACCCATCACCAAAGCATGTGCACTGCACATACCCATCCCCCACCAAATCACCGTCACAAAAGCCCCCACACGGGAATGCCAGCACTGGGGTACAAGGGCACCCACCCATTACACGCTATGGCACACACAAATGCAATAACCATACTTCTATACCCCTGCAGGACCCGAACGCCACGTCACCGCGCAGGAGGGTCCACAAAGGTCCACTCCACCCCCAGAAGAGGCCCACAGTGAGGACAGCACCTCTGTCGACCTGGATCTAGATGACCAGCCCGGCCCATCGGGGACCTCGGGACAGTCGGTTCCCCTCAGACAGCCACAACCCATAGCAGACCTTCCCCCCTCTGGGAACACCAACACGGCACCCACCCAGCGGGCCCATCCCCCAGTCCCCAGGACACGTCAATCAGAGGTGTGTCCGCCACTACAGGGCACACAGGTTAACCCCCCACCCCAACAACAACAGGGACCTGTGGGCAGTGGTAGTGGGCACACGGTCCAGGGGACAGAGGCACAGGGAAACAGGGGAACTGGGAGGGCTGCTGTGCGACAGGGGGGGGACAGGCCCAGGGAACCCACTCTCCACGAGGCCCTCTCCAACATCATGGGAGCCTACCACCACTCCCAGAAGACGATGGCGATGGTCCTGGCCAGGTTTCAGGAGATCCAGCTTCTGCAGGAGGAACAGTATTTGGGGTTCAGGGAGGAACTACGAAATATCAGTTCCGCCCTGGCCACCATTGTAGAGGCTCTGAATCAGGTAGTCACCACATTGCGGGACACTATGGCAGGACAAAGGGCCCCTGACACTAGCATGGACCAAGAACTGCCTACCACCTCCGCCGGCGCTAGTGGACAGGAGGCCCGCCACAGGACCAACAGGCCACCAGCACCCCACCCCCTGCAGAAGGAGAACCACCCCGCAAGCGGGCCCTGAGATCCAGGAAGAAGACAGAGTAAGATGCCAAGACCCCCGCCAGGAAAGGATACCTCCCTGATTGTCATCCCACTGTCCCACATTGACACCCTGTCCATTCTTATACTGCCCATGCTCCACTTTCCACAGGCATTTGGACATTGCACCTGTGATACTTATAGTCTGGACTCTGCCATGGACAATCCTCCACCATCACCCCTCACCGACTTGCAACCACCCACCAATATAGATCACTGAAATAAACAGTTATACGACCAAACAATCAGGAGTTTGGCTGTGATTTTGTACTAATGTATTAGACATTACCGTCCCAAAATGCATATTTACATTGTGATGCCAACATACCACTGTCACACAGCTGTAGTCCATGGGGAAACAAATCAGATGTCACGCAGTATGGCCCACATCTCTGAAATTGGAAGGGACAGTCACAACTCAGTTACCATACACAGGGGGAAAAGGTCAGACAGTAGAGAGGCAGTAGGGGTTAGGTATATGTAATATGACGGGTTGGACTCTTACCTGTGGGTCATTGAAAATACTGCTGTATTACTGTGTTCCTGTTGTCTATTTCGTCCTCTTCGGCATCCTCTTCTTCACTTTCCACAGGCTCCACAGCTGCTACAACACCACCATCTGGACCATCCTCCTGCAGAAAAGGCAACTGGCGTCGCAAAGCCAGGTTGTGAAGCATACAGCAGGCCACGATGATCTGGCACACCTTCTTTGGTGAGTACAATAGGGATCCACCTGTCATATGGAGGCAGCGGAACCTGGCCTTCAGAAGGCCGAAGGTCCGCTCGATCACCCTCCTAGTTCTCCCATGGGCCTCATTGTACCGTTCCTCTGCCCTTGTCCGGGGATTCCTCACTGGGGTCAGTAGCCATGACAGGTTGGGGTAGCCAGAGTCACCAATTAGCCACACACGGTGCCTCTGGAGTTGACCCATCACGTAAGGGATGCTGCGATTCCGCATGATGTAAGCACCATGCACAGAGCCAGGGAACTTGGCATTAACATGGGAGATGTACTGGTCTGCCAAACACACCATCTGTACATTCATCGAATGATAACTCTTTCTGTTTCTGTACACTTGTTCACTCCTGCTGGGGGGTACTAAAGCCACATGGGTCCCATCAATGGCACCTATGATGTTGGGGATATGTCCAAGGGCATAGAAATCACCTTTCACTGTAGGCAAATCATCCACCTCAGGGAAAACAATGTAGCTCCGCATGTATTTCAGAAGGGCAGACAACACTCTGGACAACACCTTGGAAAACATAGGCTGGGACATCCCTGATGATATGGCCACTGTTGTTTGAAATGACCCAAAGAAATGGAGTACTGACAGCACCTGCACTAGAGGGGGGATCCCTGTGGGTTGGCGAATGGGTGACATCAGGTCTGGCTCCAGCTGGGCACACAGTTCCTGAATAGTGGCTCGGTCAAGCCTGTATGTCAGTATGACATGTCTTTCCTCCATTGTCGACAGGTCTACCAGCGGTCTGTACACGGGAAGATTCCTCCATCTCCTCGCATGTCCCAGCGGACGGTGCCTATGAAGGACAACAGCGAGCACAGAGTCAATCAGCCCACAGGTACGTAACCACAGTTTGCACAAAACACGATTCCCAATGCATTGAATGGTTTGTATGAGTGTTGATGCAAGGCCTAGGTATGTGTGACGCAGTTAAAAGTAAGCCATGTGGGCCCTTGAAATGGCGGCTGCCTGACCTGTGAAGTGTGACAATGGGATGTGAGGTCAATGCGCTGGCGTGGCACACCGTGGCAGTAGGCGGTCGCAGACCGCGGCGCAAAGCAGCATTGGTTAACATTGAACCCTATGGGTCTCAGGAGCCAATGACGATGTGCGCCGGCGGTCGCAGTACGCACCGCCGCGGTACGCACCGCCGCGGGCGTGACCGCCATTTTCTATCTGCTTAATCACTCGATACCTGATCTTCGACCGGAGAGGACCTACACTGCAAGTGCTGCTGTGACCTCGGTCTGGAAGAGACAATGGCTCATGCGACTGGGGAAAGGGCCCCTGCCTTCACTGCTCAGGAATTGGAGAAACTTGTGGATGGGGTCCTCCCCCAGTATGCGCTACTCTACGGTCCTCCAGACCAACAGATAAGTACACTGGGACCATGCTTTGGGGCAATGCCTGTGTTGAGTCGGGTGGATGAAAGATGGTGGGGAGGGGAGCGAATGAGGCGTGCATCAAACGACGGATGACAGGATGTGCCACATGGCAAGGGTAGGGATGAGGGGGCCACTCACATTGAGGGTGCAGAAGGTGATGACTCTTTTTCCCCCCCTCTGTACATTTCACATAGGTCAGCGCCCACCAGAAGATAGACATTTGGCGTGCCATCGCCAAGGACGTCTGGGCCCTGGGGGTCCACCAGAGACGGGGCACCCACTGCCAGAAGAGATGGGAGGACATCCAACGCTGGAGCAGGAAGACGGCGGAGGCTCAGCTGGGGATGGCCTCCCAACGTGGGAGGGGTGCCAGTCGGACTTTGACCCCCCTGATGTCCCGGATCCTGGCAGTGGCCTACCCCGATTTGGATGGGTGCGTGAGGACATCACAGCAGACACATGGGGGTGAGTACAACCTCATTCTGCTGACTTTGCGTGCAGTGGAGGTGTCTGGGTAGGGGAGGAGGGCTGTGGGTATCCCTAGGCCAGGGCGATTTCTGTAGTCTAGGCCCCTCCTTAAGGCATGGCCCTGTGCCCCCGCCCCCCACCTCTGTAGGGTGCCAAGTACAGTTATCCATGGCCCTGTGTCATCTATGTGTGCAGTTGTCGTCCATAGGCTTGTAGGCCATGTCCCACGGATTGAGTAGTGGACCCCAAGTGCGCGGCGTAGTGCAGGGGGCTTCTGTGTCTGTCCTCTCCGCCAACGGTGTCGCCAATGCATGCACTCAACATGTCTTTATTTTTTCCCCCACCCCCTTTTTTGTGGTCTTCCTGTTCCTGTATGCATTAGCATCATCAGGCAGAGGAGAAGTGGCATCGGAGCACGAGGGAGCTGCATCCCACATGGCCCTGGAGGGCCATGCAACGGATTCCGAATACACCAGTGGGACGGAGGGCGAGGGGAGCTCCACAGTGGGGACACGAGCGGACATTAATGACACAGACTCGTCCTCTGAAGGGAGCTCCCTTGTGGTGGCGGTAACATCCGTGCCCCCCTCAACAACAGGTACAGCCGCCACCCAGGGCACCAGCACCACCCTCCCAGCAGCCCCTCAGCGTTTGGCCCGTGCCCGCTCACCCAGGAAGGTGGGCATCTCCTTCGCCCCAGGCACCTCAGGCCCTGCCCCAGGCACCCCTGCTGCCCTCAGTGAGGAGGTCATTGACCACCTGAGGACGCTCATTGTTGGGCAGTCTACCCTTTTGAATGCCATCCAGGGTGTAGAAAGGGAGGTGCACCAGAGTAATGCATACCTGGAGGGCATTCATTCTGGTCAGGCTACCCATCAGCGATCGTTCCAGACTCTGGCCTCAGCACTGATGGCAGCCATTGTCCCTGTCTCTAGCCTCCCCCCTCCAACTTCCTCCACCCAGACCCTATCACCTGTACCTCTGCCTATCCCAGACACACCATCAGACCAGCCTGCACACACCTCAACACCCAAGGGAAGCTCATCCAGACATAAGCACCACACATCACACAAGCATTCACACAAGCAACATCCACATACAGACATACCAACACCCACTGCCTCCACTGTGTCCCCCTCCTCCTCGTCTCCCTCTTCCCTCCCTGTCACGTCTCCACTCACACTTGCATGCACAACATCTTCAGCCACTACGTCCATTACCAGCACACCCACCAGAACCCCCCGCACACGTGCAGTCACCACCCCCACTACCATTTACACGTCCCCTGTGTCCTCTCCCAGTGTGTCTGTCTCCCCCTCTTCCAAGATACACAAACGCAGGCAGCCACCCACCCAACAGCCATCCACCTCACAACAGCCTCCAGCCCAAGCACCTGCACCCAAAGACACCAGACTTAAAACTCCTACAACCACAACCTCTTCCTCGACTCCCATACCCACTACACCTACCCGTCCCACTGGTCCTAAATTGCTATTCCTGTCCAAACTTGACCTCTTTCCTACAACTCCCCCACCCCGTCCATCTCATAGGACTCCAGTCAGCACCTCAGCTACCACAAAACCGGGCCCTATGATGACAGTCTGCCATGGACTGTGGAGTCCCCCACCCTCAAGGGCAGCCAGTTCAGTACGGAGCCAAGGCACGGGCAGCCCACCCCCGGAGAAACACCCGAAGATAGTCAGCGGCCAGCGCGAGAGGGTGAAAACGCCAGACACTAAAATCCCTACCATGGCTCCGCCACGAAGTGTGGAGACTGGTGGCACACCGCCCAAGGTGGGGAAGGGCCACAGGCGAACAGGGAAGGCTGGGAAGGGCAGCACGCCCGAGGAGACCACCATCAGCCCAGCTGGCCAGGAGGGCCCCGCCAGCCCCATCCCAGGTGGGCAGGAGGACACCAACAGGCCCGGTACTGCAGACCAGGAAGGCCCCGCCAGCCACCCAACAGATGGGCAGGAAGGCCCCGTCAGCCACAGGACAGGTGGCAAATGACCTGCACGCCATGGCCGGATCCGTTGAACTGGGCCCTTTCACTCAAGCACCGCTGAACTGGGCCCCGCCGTCTCAAGCACCGCTGAACTGGGCACCGCCGTCTCAAGCACCGCTGAACTGGGCACCACCGTCTCAAGCTCCGCTGAACTGGGCACCGCCGTCTCAAGCACTGCTGAACTGGGCCCTTTCACTCAAGCACCGCTGAACTGGGCACCGCCGTCTCAAGCACCGCTGAACTGGGCCCTTTCACTCAAGCACCGCTGAACTGGGCACCGCCATCTCAACCACCGCTGAACTGGGCACCACCGTCTCAAGCACCGCTGAACTGGGCACTGCCGTCTCAAGCACCGCTGAACTGGGCACCGCCGTCTTAAGCACCGCTGAACTGGGCCCTTTCACTCAAGCACCGCTGAACTGGGCACCGCCGTCTCAAGCACCGCTGAACTGGGCACCGCCGTCTCAAGCACCGCTGGCCCATTCGAAGCTGGGGCAGGCCCGCATCTGTGTCGGGCAGGGCTGCACTAAGCACTCTGGGCACCAGTCCCCCTCCAGAACCAGTGGAGACTGTCATCCACTTGAGAGACTGTGGCTTTGCACAGGATGTTACATTGGGCAACCCACCCACTGTAGAGACTTGTGAGACTGTGGCTTTGCACTCCCCAGGATTGAACAGTGGGCAATCCACCCACTGTAGAGACTTGAGAGACTGTGGCTTTGCACTCCCCAGGATTGAACAGTGGGCAATCCACCCACTGTAGAGACTTGAGAGACTGTGGCTTTGCACTCCCCAGGATTGAACAGTGGCCATGGAGGCCCCTCGTGGATCTGGCGTTGTGCACTCATCTGGCTGAGGTGCCCCCCCTTTCCTTCCCCCTGAGGTGCCTGTAGTTTTCCAATCTGATGCCCCTGCAGTGTTCTCTCCGTTGGAGTCAGGTATCCTGTGTGGGCTTTGCCCATGTGATTTGGGCCCAGTGGTCAACGGACAATGCCTGCTACAATGCTCGGACTTGTACATATATGTTTATAAGTGTTTTTGATGTGTAGAAATATATATATATAATTCAGCCAGTATTACAATATATTCCAATGTTTATAATAATTTCCTTTTGTCTTTGCTTTCTTCCGGGGAGTTTGGGGGGGGGGAACTGTGATGTATTTCTATGCATTGATGTGTGTGTTGTAGTGGGTGAGGGTGGGGGTGGGTGTGTCGCGTATGTGTGTGCCCGTAATATTTTCTCCTCCCCCGTCCCCTGTGTCGTAGGTGCAGTACTCACCGTTGTCTTCTGCGCCGGCGTTCGTGCTCCTGGTAGAGGAGCAGGAAGACAATCGCTGGGAGGATGTGGAGTTCGGGTTCCATGCTGTCCTGATTCCTCGTGGGGTGTATGGAGGTGAGCGTTTTCCATTTGAAATGGCTGTTTCCGCCGTGTTTTTACCGCCCCGGAAAAGGTGGCGGATTGGTGTGTTGTGATAGGGTGGGCGGTACATTGTCTCCCGCCTGTCTGTTGGCGGTGACCGCCGCGCTGTTTGTTTGTCCCCAGTGGCGGCCGGTGTGTTGATGTGGCGGTCTCTGTTGGCGGTTTCCGCCAGGGTCGGAATTCCATTTTTTTTACCGCCTGTCTGTTGGCGGTTTAGCCGCATCTTTAACACCGACCGCCAGGGTTGGAATGACCCCCATAATCTCTTGTTGTGCAGAAAGATAGATATGGTGAATGACGTCAGTGTAACTTACCCACCCATGAGGCCAACAAGTGCACGTGCTTCTTTCCATAGGCACCTCATTATCTTATCTGTACTGCTTGTAGTTGCTTACGTCAATGCTGAACTTTTGACCACAGTTTTTTGTGGTTTTTACAGTATAAATGCTACTGGTGTTTGAACCAGAACTTTGAACTTCAGTCATGGCCTCTATGTTGAGACTGCCTGTTGTTCCCAGCTGAAAATCGATTAAACCTATATTATTGTGTCAAATTGATCTGTCTTATTTTATTAACAGATTTCCCTCTAACATATTGGCCAGCTAAGCCAGGAGCTCTACTTTGATCTCACCAACTGCTAGACTGGGGGCCCTGCCTGTCTCCATGAGGCGATTTGTGCACTTTTTAAAGAGGTAAGGGAGATGCCAACATTTATGCAAAAATCTCTGATTTCGTGGGGACAGATGGGTGTCAGTTGAAGGTAGTGAAGTGGACAAAGTACGAGGTCTGTTCCTTTTATTTTATAAAGACATTTACAATTTTGACACTGTAATGTATATAATTTTGGTGTTTGCATGCAAGATTATGTATGAAATGATTTAAGGGATCCTGGTGGTAAGTCCGAAAGATACAGGGAGTTTGACTAAGTAAGTCAAAACTGGTCATGAGTAGTGTTGGACTTGGGGCTGAGCAATCAGTGTATGTTCTAAAGAACACTCATGTCAACCTAACCCAGACCTTAAGTCTGGAAGTCACAATTTGTAGTTGCAAATAGTGAAAAGTTGTGCCCTCTATGAATCCAGAGGGAAGTGACTAGTAGTATTTTGTTTGCCCTTGTATGCAATAGAGAATTACTGTGTATGTATATGCATGTATAGATAGAAATGTGGCCACATAATAATGTCAATATATACGTTTATATTATTTAGGGCCTGATTACAACTTTGGAGGAGGTGTTAATCCGTCCCAAATGTGACGGATATACCACCAGCAGTATTACGAGTTCCATAGGATATAATGGACTTGTAATACGGCTGGTGGTATATCCGTCACATTTGAGACGGATTAACAACTTCCTCCAAAGTTGTAATCAGGCCCTTAGTGTATAATTTAGGAATAAGTATCAGACCTCCTATTCTTATGAAGGTTACGTTATAACAGTATACTCAAAAGTAAAGTAATGTCCCAAAAAAGTCAACTAATTAATTCCACATCCCTGAATTAATTATTCATTTTTATAACGGTCAGGCTGTTGCCCTCTGCAACAGAACTGACCTTAATAGATCAGCAATATCAATACCATAGAATCATTTTTTGAGTCAGAAGTTTATGAATGCCTAGGTATTTATAGTATATCACCTCTAGGCCTTAAAGCAACCTACATTGACATAAGAGAAATGCCTGTTAGACAATTATAAAAAATTATTCAGAGAACTAATACAAGGACGTTATCATCCAAGTTAAAAGTAGTGTAGTAGCCTCATGAACCCCATAACAAATATTGACACTACTAACTATTAGCCCTATTATGAAACTATAGAGCCTGAAGATTGGAGGCTAGATGAATTATCAAATAGTATAGACTGGGACATACACACATATATTGAAGGTATATAAATAGAAGGAGAATTATATTGACTGGGACATACACACATATATTGAAGGTATATAAATAGAAGGAGAATTATCAGCTACTGTACATACAAATATATTTAACTACCTTTCAGATAGATGTGAACAGGATCTTCGCATAATTAGAATACAAGAGTTTATTTTGAAATCTACAAAACCTGTTGCAGTTGTCTTTCCAAGAGTAAAGCACCACTTTGAAGGCCTATAAAAAAAAAAATGTTTTCATTTTTTCATGTGTGACACTGGTGCCACCTTATGGCCGGAAAGTGAATATATTGAAGTTACTACAATTTTTCAGTGGAACCATGAGCAACAGACACATGAATTCCCTGCAATAATAACAGACTCATATTTAGCATTAGACCTCCTACGGTATGCATTTATTAGGGACCTCCCAGTGTGGAATTTAGGATATGAGTAATTTATAAACATGTATATATATCACAATACCATTATTGTTTGTTATGTCAGGCAAACAAACCACTTATGCCATACATAAATGCACCTACCCAATATATATAAATGAACAAAGTCTTTCAGAGATTAGGGATATATATATATATCTGATGTTCACCTTCGCAGCCTAATAATAGTTTATGTGAAGTCTGATAATACCCTGGGAAGTAAATAGAAGTCCATTTAGAGTGTAAACCATATAGTACAAAGGATTAAGTTCACTAAACAGACATGGGGTCTCCATTAGAACACATGGTTAAAGTGTTCTCAGGAGACAGGGACAGGATAGGAAAGTACTGTAAGGAATGGCACAAAGCAACATTAAAACTAGCACATGCGTGGCCCAAAGAGGGCACATTTGATAATACAATAATAGAACACATGGCCACCTTCCTACAGAGTAAATACAAGGGAAATAAACTAGAGAAAAGGAAGATCACACTAGACCATTGGAGGGTCTTTTGTGAAACAAATATGAATGAGTCAAATACAAAGCCTCAAACCCTCCCTTTGGCTCCTCCACCCCCCTATCAAGATGTGCAATTAAGGTTAGGCAGTGCAGAGGTACAGGGCATGCATACATTGCAACCTGGTGCCCCACACTCATTACCCACCTCTTCACATCCCCCTGCTGTGGGATATACAGACCCAGAGTATAGCCCACCATTGGAATCTTTTTCTAAACATAGAGAATATGTTCACCCATCTCCATGTCCTCAAATGGCCAGTACACCACGGGAAATGTCAGGTGGGGACAGTACTAAATACATAGGGACAGTAGATGCCACATTTACACTTCATTTGGAGGACGAGATGCCCCCCACTAGGAAGAATGAAGGTATACCTAATGAGGGATTAAGAGGGGTCCAGAGAATGGAAGGGGCTAGGAAAAAGGAAGGTGTTTAGAAAAAAACGAGTACCAATATTAAAAATGAGACAAGAAGGTTAGCTTTCACACCAGAAAGTCCTCCCACAGAGTTCTGGAGGTTCATGCACTCAGGACCAGAAGAGAATAGTCTGGGCAAGTGGGTCACAGAGCAGGAAGATGGACAGGTAGACCAAAGAGCAACTTGGGAAAAGGAGGAAGGGCCCCTCAGGCAGTCAAGGGCCCTCACTAGGCCACAAATGATTGAACAAGAAGGACTAGATGACACAGTCTTCACACATTGCAGCTTAGGTGAAGAAGATATGGATTTAGAAAAATCCTACAAAGGATCAGAGGGGGCATTAGATGACATCACTGAACATGTTAAAAGAATGTCCCTTATTGAGGACCATAACAAGGAACAGTCACAATATGCCTGTGAGGGAGAAGAAAACAATAAGACAGGACAGACTTTACAAAAGAAGCCAAGAGAATTGCAGAGATTAGTATTTGATGGGTGCGCATGCACGCCCATATGAGAGAAAGGGAACATTTGATATGGCAGGAAAAATGACACTGAGGAAAGACATGGCACGTGCATTCCCTGTATGTCCTGGCAATAATTTGACACCCAATGGAATAGTAGCTCAGTATGAAAATAGTTGGTATAATGTTGTCCCTTTTACTGACAACCTAGCAGGTTGGACAGAAGGATTGGCATCACAGATGACACCATGGCAGTGAGAGGGTTCCTTTGAACCCCGAGACATGGCTAATGCAGAAATGTGCATTTTTCAGGGTGCAGGGGATCCTTACTGGGATTATCCCTATATGCAGAAAAGTTTAAGGGTGTGGCAGAGATATGCTTGTAAGTATGACTCTCGTCACCCTACTGGCAATAGGAGTACAGCCCTGTCACAACTGCCCTTGATATTCAAGGGCCCAGGGGCGCCTGAATATATACCATGGCCCCAGATGGACAAAGAACATCTTAAAAAACAGTTGCCACAACTTGCTGAGGGTGCTGGGAAATGGATAGCAGCTCTGGAGAAACATAATGCAGGGATTACTATTGCAATAGGGGACATTAAGAGTTTACTAAGTTCCCTTATAGGAGATTAGACAGACATACTGTTCACAAAGGCAGGAGTAAAGGATGTGACATTGACTAACCCAAAATGTGATGGGGCACCCTTTAATAGATTAAGGGGAATTGTTTGGAAACAACTGAGGAAAATGTATCCAGACAGGCCAGACATTGGGTCCCTTATGGCACAAACAATGCAGCCAAATGAGGAGCCAGCCCAATTCCTTAGCAGAATGAAGGAAAAATGGACACAGGAAGTGGGGAAGAGTTGGGATGTAACTGGACAGAATGCAATACTATTTTCAATATAGTGAAAAAGGGTCTGCTAGTTGAAGTGCAGGATAAATTAAATAATATAGTGGCCTTGGCGGCCAAACCATGGACAGAGAGACAAGCACACATAATACATTTTTGTAAGAAGAGACAAGAAAAGGAAAAGAGCGAGAAAGATAAAATAGAGAAAGCAGCAGCTAAATTGGTCCAGCAGAAACTAGCCAAGAAAACAGAGGAAGGAATTGCCACTGCCACCACCCAGTTAGCTGCAGTGTCCCTGGGAATGCCTCCTTCAGGCACCCCAATGCAACCCTACCAGTATGCCCAGAGAAGCAACAACAGGAATAATGGAAGAGGAGGGCGGGGAAGGTTTGGGGAAATAGAGTAAACACACAGACAGACATGCCACTATTGCAAAATGACAGGGCATTTCATTAGGGACTGTAGGTTTAAAAAGGAAGATGAACCAGACAAGGGTAAATTATGGCCAACAAATGGTACCGCCTGGTGGCAGTGTAGCACAACCTGCCACCAGTCCCCAAGTGATATATCTCCCACAGACCCCAAATACAACTGCAGCCTCAACCACAGATACAGCCTCAGCAGTTACAGCAGTCAGTGCCCCAAATACAGTGTGGGCCACAGCAGACAGTGCAGCCCACCTTGCAGCACCAGAACTTACAAGGAGGGGTAACTGTCAGGGGAGGGAACCCATTCCAGTAAAACTACATGGGAGGATATGCCCAATGAAGGTGCCCATGGAGAAGTCTCATGTGTCCAGTCTTATCGGTAACACACAGGCCAGATGAGGAACCCACTCTGATGGTAGCCATAAATGACAAGGAGTACACCTTTCTCATCGACACTGGGGCCACTAGGTCCTGTATCCGTGAGAAGGGACTGCCATTGTCAAATTTATCAATTGACACACAGGGGTTCTCTGGGGCTGTATTGAGGGTTCCATTCACTAAACCTGTGGAGATGGAAATAGCGGGGAGGTATGTTAATGGATGTTTCTTATTCTCCCCAAATGCACCAGCTAATCTGCTAGGACGTGATCTCATGGCAAAATTAAATATGACTATTCACTTTGAAGAGGATGGGACTATGATCTGTTCAACACCTGGAGTATCTAGTACACGCATCATGACAATGGTTACACACCCCCTAGATGGTAACCAAGTTGGAGCCAGACCTGTAGACATTTTAGCCTCTACTAGAGTAGTGTACACCATCATAGCAGAAACACCAGACTGACAGGGAAACTAGTTGAATTACCCAAAATCTTTCTCTTTAGACGACAGGGCCCCTATTTTGAAACATTAGACAAAAACCTCATTCTGGAAATAGAGGCTCTAGAAGTGTCCCCCACCTATGGGACACTGATGGCAAGTGACCACACTGGTGCGATGTGGGCATGTGTCATCTTTTATGATCCCAACATGCAGGTGGGCAACATATCAGATGACCAGTTGTTTGCTGATGACTTTAGAAGGACAGAGATTGTTTTTCAAAACAGCATACCTTTACGCACCACACTGGAGACAAGGCCTGTGATACCAATAAATGTCTCCAGTCCTATTAAAGATAATGACCTTGCGCAGGTACCCTCTAACTTATGGACAAAAGGCCCTTATGATGTAGGCCTCGTCCGCACAGCAGTACCATTCAGAATAACTTTGAAGGAAGGAGCAATACTGCCAAGAGTGAGACAATATCCTCTATCCTAAGAAGCAGAGGAGGGCATTGCACCTGTTATACAGGCATTGGTGGAGCAGGGAGTCATATACCCAGGTGTATCCCCCTGCAACACCCCAATTTACCCTATAAAGAAGGCCAAGGGAAATTTGTGGCGCATGATTCAAGACCTGCACCCCCTTAATGACGTAGTGATACCAGAATTCCCTCTAGTACCTGACCCTTCCATCATCCTAACTAACATACCCCAAGAGGCTAAATACTTTACAGTCATAGACTTGAAGAATGCATTTTTCAGCAATACTTGGGGCAACTACTGTCAGGCCGCCGAGTTATGCCTGGGAGAGCAGAATCCATTCAGCAGATGACAGAACCTGAGACTGTGAAAGAAATGCAGAAGTTCCTAGGCTTATGTAATTATGTCAGACAATGGGTTTTTGACTACAGTACTTTAATATCCCCACTGCTTGCATCTATCAAACAGGCGAAAACACAGAAAGACAGGATAACATGGACTATGGAGATGAAACAAACCTTCAGTAAGATAAAAACAGAGATAACAAATGCACCAGTCTTAGGAACACCAGACTATAACAAAGAGTTTTTTCTTTTTTGTCACTGTAATTGCCAGGTGATGACGGCTGTCCTCACCCAAAAGTATCCTTTAGGTCACAAACCAATTGCATATTTTAGTGGCCTACTTGATTTTGTCATGAAAAGTCGTTACCCTTGCGAACAAGCACTAGCCCCAGCAGCCTTTGCAGTAGAGAAAAGTGCTCCCATTGTCATGGGTGCACCTTTGACACTGTATGCTGAACATGCTGTTTTTACAATAATTCAGAAAGCTAAAACAACACTAACAACACAGAGAGTATCAGGCTACCAGATAATATTATCATTACCATCCTTGAAAGTGGTTAAATGCCACATAGTCAATCCTGCTACCTTCTTTGCACACCCCATTTCAGACAATGATGATGATGCCCATGATTGTGCCACATATACTCCAGATGAGTGTAGCCAAGCAACAGAAGACCCCATTCCAGGTAGTGTTGTATATTTTGTGGATGGATCTTCCACAATAGATCAGGACACAAGGGTAAGACATACAGGTGCTGCAGTGGTCAGAGCGATGCAGCACAACTCTTCAGACACACTTCAGATAACTGAATAGATAACTTTGCCATCTCAATAATCAGCCCAGGCTGCTGAATTAGTAGCTTTAGTGGCAGCTCTGAAACAAGGGGAAGGAGAAACAATAACAGTATATTCTGATTCAGCCTATGTCACTACAACAGTGCATTCCAGCATTATGCGGTGGAATAAACGTGGTTTTCTCGAGTCTGATGGAAGCCCTGTCATGCACCACCCCCTTTTAGAGGACTTGATACAAGCTTTAACACTGCCACATGCAGTTGCAGTAGTACAATGCGCAGCCCACACTAATGCTCAGGATTTTGTGTCCCGTGGAAATGACCTGGCTGATTGGGCAGCCAAAGATGCAGCAACACACCCTCTTAGTGATACACATACCACAGTTTTGTTAGCTAGTGAAACATTGACATCTTCAGACCCTTCGAATGCATCCAGACATTACACAGAGACAGCTCACTTGCATATAAGAGAGATACAAGAAAATGCACCAGAGCATGAGAAACAGTTGTGGGAAGCCAGAGGATGCACACAAACAGGAACAGATTTAATATACAGACAAATATCAACAGGGAAGCCTGTCATTCCCCAAGCATTGCTACTGATAGCTCTAAACCAGCTACATCTTCCTTCACATACTGCTAGAGACAATATGTCCCTCCAAATACGTCAGGATTGGTTTGTCCCTAACTTACATGAGATGATTACAATGTACATACACACCTGCACAGTGTGCCAGCAGTATTCACCAAATCCCACCTTTAAGGTAATGGCTTCTACAATACCTCGCCCACAAGGTCCCTTTAAGGAACTGCACATTGAGGCCCGTATTTATACTTTTTTTAGCGCCGCATTTGCGCCGCTTTTTAACGCAAAACGGCGCAAACCTACAAAATACAATGGCATTTTGCAAGTTTGCGCCGTTTTTGCGTCAAAAAACGACGCAAATGCGGCGCAAAAAAAGTATAAATACGGGCCTGACTACATTGATATGATTGACAGATGCAATCATTATTGCTATCTTATAGTTGTAGTCTGCCCAAGGTGGATTGAAGAAGGACCTTGTGTTCACTGTGATGCCAAGTCTGCTGCTAATTTTTTGATCCGTGAGGTAATACCGCAGTGGGGTGTCCCTGAGGGGATCAGATCCGACAATGGCACCCATTTCGTCAATAATATCTTTTCTCACCTCACCACCTTATTAGGAATAACACACAAATTGTCCTCAGCTTATCATCCGCAAAGCAATGGAATTGTGGAGCGCCTTAATGGCCTCCTCAAGAACAGAATAAGTAAACTATGTGTGACATTGAAAAAGAGATGGCTCTACTGTCCCCACTAGCCCTCTTTGCTTTGAGAAATACCCCAGGATCAGATCATCATTTAACTCCCCATCAAATAGTGACAGGTAGAACAATGAGCACATTTGTGCCATCAAATAGACATAAATTGGAGACTGAGAATGCACCTGAAGTTGTACAAAATGAAATGAATGTATACATGTCTGAGCTAACCAAAGTTGCAAAGTTCTTCTCTAAACAGGTTACACGTGCAGCCAAAAAGCGCGCCAACGCATCTCCTGTAATGGATCAACAAACACCATTACCTTTTGGGAACTTTAGTATATATTCGCAATTTTGGCAGAAAGTGGAAGGACTGCAAATTCAATGGACCCTTCCCAGTGACAGACAGCACGACTACAGCAGTGAAAGTCCCAGGCCACAAACCATGGTATCACCTCCAGGACATCCGCCTGGCCCCAACCATGCCATCCATCCCTTTGGACACCGAGCAGGAAAAAGAGGGGGGAGAACAGGAGAAGCAACCGCAGTAATGCCACCCTCTAAAGCTTCAATCTTAGACAATTCTTCTTTTAAGTTATGTATTTTATGTTTGTTTTTCCTCCTCGCTGCACTGATATTGCTGCTTTTAGCCCATGGATATTTAATTTTTTTTGATCCTATATCAATTATTACACGCATGCGTAGAACTGTTGATAATGATACTGACCATCACCCTCTCCATACTGCTTTGTTTGACAATGTGTGGTACCAGCACATGCACAGTATAGGCACATCCACGCCCAACACCAGTTGTTATGTATGCTCTCTCATCCCCCATGCTGCTGGAGTAGATAAATTGCATCTCCCTAAAGAGGTATCTCCAAACATTACACATTGTCTCCTGCACCTATTTTTATGCAGAATGAGAGCACAGCTACAGCGAACTCACGTTAGTCCTGCTACTGCACGAGTTAACACAACTAGATTTGACACCACCCCAGAAGTCCTACAAGTCCTAACAGAAAAACAAGAGATAATGGAAGAGATATCAAGAATGAAGGAAGCAGGGCAAACAATGTTTCACCCAGATAGGGAAAAATGGGTATTACGTCAAGGTATTTTTGGAATGTCTTACCCATCATCTGAATGTAGTAACTATTTAGCTAAACCCCTGCCCCCTGATTGTGCAGGCAGGCCAGTTATTAGTATCACAGGATCAGTATTTGCCTATGATAAATGGCATACTGAGGCCAAGTTCTCATGTAGAGCAATATCATTATGGAATGGTACCGAGACACAAGGTCCACTAAGCTCTAATAAGATAATAGGCCAATGTCAAGAAATATGGGATGCGAACATACAGAGATACACATACACCCTAGAATAGCAATGAAATTAACACAGTTTTCTCTTTGTTTCAGAGGGAAAGGGACAGTGAAGGTGGGGAGTAACCTCAACTGCAACATCACCACCTACAACTTTGATATGCAGGGCGGCACCTCCAGCCTGATGGATCACTACAGGATGTGTGGGGCCCGGCTCCACATTCAACTACCCCCAAACTGGAATGGCCTCTGCTCCCTAGTGACTTTGCACCCCCCTCCCTGGTGATACCAGGTGTGGACATCTCTCAGTTACATGACCATCCCATGAGCCGACCAACAACCTTGCTTCAACCATTACTAGACAAAACGAGCTGCTGAGTTTCTTGGTACTGAAGTGTGGAAAGACGTTCCACAGGAACATAGACTATTTAATGATGCCCAAATCTTTTTTGGTAGCATCCCACCATTCATTCAGGCAAAGGCAACTGCACGCTGGCTGCAGATCACGCGCTTTGAATTGATGAGGACCATAAATGCAACTGAAGATGGGTTCAATGCTATCAAGGAAGAACTCCGAGCCCTTAGGCTGATGGTAATGCAACACAGATATGTACTTGATTTAATGATGGCCATGGAAGGAGAGGTGTGTAAGAAGATTGGATCGGCCTGTTGTACCTATGTGCCGGCTAATGACACAGACAATAGGACATTAACTCAGGCCATTCAGACATTGCATGATCTACAAAAGAAAATGATCGATGAGGGGGGTGCCCCTGAAGGGTGGTTCGAGGGCTGGTTCGAATGGGTGCCGTCCTGGATGTCGGGGTTGTTCAAGGCCTTGTTGCCTTTGATTGTGTTGTTGCTTTTGATGTGTCTTATTTTTCAGGTAATAATAGCATGTTGCAAAAGGATGACAGCTAAATTGGGAGGGACAGAGTACTGGGTATGTGGTGATTCCCCTAGTTTCATTAGTAGATGGGAATGTAGGAAAAGTAGTTGAATAATCAACTAGAGGGGGGAATGATGTAGGAAGAATAGGAATACATCACATACAAACAAACATAAGTTCCCAAATCCCAATACAAACATTGTGGGCTAGAGATAGTTGTAAACCAATGTAAGTAGTGAAAGGCTTAATACATGACATGTTAAAAAAAGACAGACTGTGGGTTCAATAGAAAAGGCAGGTCATATTTAGGACAAACAAACACTTATTACTTAGGAAACGCATACACATGCTGCATTGTTAAGTTAGCTGTGCTGAAACACACAAGAGGCCCAAGCCACATTGGAATGAGAGTTTGTCTATAAAGCTGCACCAGCTGTTGCTTTCAAAATGTTCACTTAGCACAAACAGGGTGGAACAAAAGGTTGTATCTTGCCTTAGTGCAAGGATCCTAAAAAACACAAGTTATTCATATTGTGGTAAGGGGAACTGTGTAAGGGTCAGATAAGTATTTGCACAAGGCAGGGCTACCATGAGCATCACGCAACATATAGGGCCTGATTCTAACTTTGGAGGATGGTGTTAAACCGTCCCAAAAGTGGCGGATATACCACCTACCGTATTACGAGTCCATTATATCCTATGGAACTCGTAATACGGTAGGTGGTATATCCGCCACTTTTGGGACGGTTTAACACCGTCCTCCAGAGTTAGAATCAGGCCCATAATCTCTTGTTGTGCAGAAAGATAGATATGGTGAATGACGTCAGTGTAACTTACCCACCCATGAGGCCAACAAGAGCACGTGCTTCTTTCCAGAGGCACCTCATTATCTTATCTGTACTGCTTGTAGTTGTTAACGGCAATGCTGAACTTTTGACCACAGTTTTTTGTGGTTTTTACAGTATAAATGCTACTGGTGTTTGAACCAGAACTTTGAACTTCAGTCATGGCCTCTATGTTGAGACTGTCTGTTGTTCCCAGCTGAAAATCGATTAAACCTATATTATTGTGTCAAATTGATCTGTCTTATTTTATTAACAGATTTCCCTCTAACAAAGTGTATTTAAGCAAACAAACAAAACTTACATTTTGTGCTACATTTTAATGCAAAATGAGTCCCTCTGTCCATTTTAAACCAGAGGACGCTTATTATGCTAAAAAATGGTACAAAAAAACAAGCGCTGGGAACAGCAGGCACACAGGTTATGCTTGTTTGTCTTGCTTCTGTGTTGGTCTGCTAAATGTTTGCTGCAAATTGTATATATTTACTGGACAAGGTCGAATAGTATAATTCTGAAATTTCAGCATAACATCTTAACGCAAAGACTGGGTGAAGGACCCGTCAGAGGGGCATCATCTGCAACTTTAAAATGTTTTCTCCTAGCCTAGAAAGCACCGGCTTGGCCCTCCTTATCCACAAATGGTTTGTTAGCTCAAGAATACAAGAGAACACAGAAAGATTTCACACGCTCTCTGCACCATGTGTATCATGATTAAAAATCTGCACAGAAACTAAGATCAACCCCATTGGAGCGCAAACGATATTTGAGGCTGACTGAGCTGGTGCCCCAGGGGATTTGCAGAAGATGCTGACTGCTTTGTTACTGGCAGCCTAATGACAGATTTACTTATATTTATTGAATGCCTTTAAAACAATCATTCGCAATGCAATAGGTCTCACATTTGCTTGAGTTAGAGCTATTGGCGCTGCAAACGCATAACTTGCCTTTTCTTGCCACATAAATTGGTCAACCCTGCTGCATAATTTGGTCCTCTCTGCCACATAATATTAGTGGCTGTGCATATAACTAAAGCACTTCTATTTACCTCCTTCCCATATCTTCAGAAAAAATGAAAATATTGCCATTAATTATTATATTTGTCTATATATTATTATTTTTGGGTCCCCCAATCTAGTGTGGGGACCCAGAGATGACCTAGACAGAAAGAGCACATCATGCAGTGAGTTATGGGCAAAACATTTTGTAAAAGGAATGCCCCACAAAGCATTATCTGGCGAGTTTCCAAGTGCAGTGAATATTGTAGCATCTTGACTAATGCTCAGAACAGCTACTGGAGGGCACCATTGTAAAACTAACATTTGTAAGAAACATGGGGCCAGATGTAGCAAACAAAAAATTTGTGACTCGCATTTTGCGAGTTGATGCGACTCGCAAAATGCGAGTCGTAAATTGGAATGCAGGCAAAAAAAACGTGCCGAAATAGCGACTCGTACCCGGACTCGCAACGCAGTGTGCGAGTCCGCCGATTGCGAGGTCGCTTTTTGCGAGTGTGCAAAAAACGAACTCGCAATTAGCGAGTAGATGTCGCAAATTGCGATTAACTTGTAAATTGATTACAGGTTCAGCAGAACACTCCAGAAACCACTCCAGAACACTCTGGAAACACTTCCTGGCACATGATGATGACATCACAGCCAGGAAGTTTACTAATACACCTGGGAGGAGGGAGGACCACACCCTTTTATAACTACCGAACTACACACAGGTCAAACAGCAGCTGCCATGGAGGGAACACCAAGGAAGAGGAAGATGAAATTCTCTGAGAGGGAGCTGGAGGTGCTGACAGACGAATGCTGTCAGCACTATGATGACTTGTTTGGTAAATCAGCCCTCAATGTTCCTGAAGCCACCAAGAAACAGCTGTGGCAGGACATACAGGACAAGATAAATTCCCTGGGGGTGAGCCATAGGACCATAGACGACATAAAGAAAAGGTGGTATGACCTCCGCTCCCGGACCAAGGAGAGGGTGGCTGAAAGGCTCCGGGAGATGAGAGGCACAGGAGGGGGACCATCGTCTGTGCCACCACCCACACCCCTGGAAGAAAGGGTGGAGGAAACCTTGGAGCAGGAGGCAGTGTCTGGATTTGGGGACCTGGACACCTCAGAGCCCAGCACATCAACCGGTGAGTACCATGTGATATGCCTGTACCCCTATCAATGCAATACCCCCACCCACCATGTACACAGGGGCATGCACAACCAAGATAGCTCCATTTCAGGGTAGCAAATGCCAGAATAATGCATTATGGGAAATGTAGTCAAGTAGGCAGTTCATAGGCAAATGTTTATTATGAAGTGTGCAATAGATAGTAGACACTGACAGTCTGTTCCCCATGTCCCACAGGTCTCCAAAAAGACACCACCACTACTCCAAGCAGCCAGCCCCATGAGGACACCTCAGGACCCGCCAGCACCCCCACCTGCACGGTCAACAGCATCCCTGCAGTAGCCACACCTGCTGCAACAATATCACAAGAGGCTGCCCCAGCAACAGGCAGGGATGAGACATGTGAAAGCACAGGGCAGCCACCGCTGCGCAGGCATCGCAGGTCCATTACATCAGGGCTGCAGTCTGCATCCGGGCTACTTCCTCCCAGCACCAGTGAGGCACATCTGCTGCATGGTCAGCGCCTACAAAATCGAATTTTAGGGAGGATTAGTGGTGTGCTGCACCGCTTCGTGCGCAATAACCATGCCAGCATGCAGCACCTGAACTCAAGGATGGACATGATCTGCAATAACACTGGGGACCTTGCCCATGCCATGAGAGAACTGGCGGGAGGACTACTGGCCCAGGCCGAGGGTGGGCGGCGCAGGGACCGTCAGCTCCTGCACAGACTGGACAGGATGGCCACATCCATCGGCAGGCTCGTAATGAACACCACAGGCCTGTCGAGGAGGACAGTTGGGCTGCAGGTGGAAATGGGCCATTTTGCTGGGGATGTGGCAAGGGGCCTGGGACGTCTGACCCACATCATAGACATGATGGAGACACGGAATATGTCGAGGGGCACAGGGGAAACACCCCAGGACAGTGAGGAGGGCTCGACAGTGAGCAGTGTCTCTGTCACTGACAGCAGGGTGCTCAGGAGTAGCAGGCAGAGCACCACGGAAGCACCAGGGAGCAGCCAGGCTGGCAGGAGGGGCAGAAGGTCTTAGAGATCACCCTGGACCATAAGAAGTGGCACATGACGTCAATGTGCCACATGCCTGGTTTGCATTTTCATGCCCATGGACATTCAGTACTTGTAAATAGTTTCATTAATGCACTAATAAAACAGTTATTTTTGTTCCACTTAACAAACGGAGATTTTGGTCAATAGGTGAGTATGGTTGGAGTTGGCACGTACCTTCCAAAATATTGTGTTGCGATGTGTTCCCGTCTCAGTCTGCCTTGATTAGCTATACTCCTATCCCCATGATGGCGATGTGGTTGTTCTTGCTCTTCATCATCAGGATCTGGGTCTGCGGGGGTGAGAGGTAGCCCACGTCGGGTGGCTATGTTGTGGAGGATGGCGCATGCGACCACAATTTTGAATGCGGTAATGGGGGTATATTGGAGGGCACCTCCACTGCGGTGGAGGCATCTGAATCTTGCTTTCAGGAGTCCGAAGGTGCGCTCTATGAGGTTCCTGGTCCTCTTATGTGCATTGTTGTATTGCCTCTCTGAATCATTGCTGGGTGATAAAAACGGAGTCATGATCCAAGGCCTAAGAGCATATGCACTTTCACCTGTTGGGCACAAAAAGAACACTGTTAGGAAGTCCTGATTGTCGTCCACAGTGACCTGTGTGTATGTCTGCATGTGTCTGTAGCTCTACCTAGGAGGTAACCGTCTCCGAATTCCCCACGTTCCAGGCGTTGATGTATCCCACTATGCCTAAACATGTATGAGTCATGGGTACTGCCTGGAAACTTAGCTACAATGTCCGTGATGACATAATGGGCGTCACAAACAACCTGAATATTGAGTGAGTGGGTAGACTTTCTGTTGCGGAAAAGGTGTTCCAGATTTGCAGGGGGTCATATTTGAATGTGTGTCCCATCTACACACCCTATGACATGGGGAAAGTGGGCAATGCGGTAAAAGTCCAGCTTGGTGCTTTCTGCCTCATTCCTTGGTAGGTATATGAAGTGAGACATGTGTGTGAGCAAGGCATCTAGGAAGGCCCTGAGGAACCTTGACACTGCACTTTGGGATACCCCACCTGCCACAGCAATGACCCCCTGATAGCTCCCTGAGGCCAAGAGGTGCAGTGAGCATAGCACTTGCACATGAGTAGGGATGGCGCAGCCACGCAGGGTCTGGTGTTCTAGCTGTGGTTTGAGTAAATCAAATAATTCTAGGATGGCTGCGCTTCTAAGGCGATATTTATCGTATATCTCATCCTCAGTTTGCTGAAAAAGAGTCTGCCTTGTTCTATATATCTTCTCCTGTCTGTGGCCCCTCCTCCTCCTCTGCTGGGCTGCGTGGACTCTCCTTCTCACTGCTATCAGGTATATCTCCGCCATCTTGGTGAACCCAGATGCCTTCTGGGGCTCCTTTTATACTTTGGTAATGGTTACCACCTGCTCTGAGTTAGTGGTAAATGGGACGTGCAAACTGGGCTTTTTGCGACTAGTCGCAATTTGCGAGTTGCAATTGCATAAGGTTTGCGACTCGCAAATTGCGACTTGCTATTTGCGGGTCGCAAAATGGGGTCGCAACTGATGCGACTCGCAAACGGGTCCCATCGCTTTTTGCAAGTCGGAAATGGCCTTTTTGCATCCCATTTCCGATTTTGCACTGTCGCAAATAGCGAATCGGCCCATTTGCGACTCACAAACCTTTTCTACATCTGGCCCATGGTCATGTAACCATATAGTCAGCCCCTAGAGGGCATAACCACACGAAAAAAGAATGGCAGAACGTTAGGCAGTGTAACCATATATGTAAACCATAGAGGGCACAATGCCTTACACATTTTCAGGCCTAGCAGGCCTACTGCAATAGATGCAAAGATTGCATTGTACAAAAAGTCCATGTATCCAGAAAGCCAGACGGTAATGGATGGTCAGAGTTACAATAGGAAGATCACATGTAACAAGAAGTCCATATATCAAAACAGCCGATCACATGTAACAATAAGTCCATAGAGAAAAACAGCCAACAGGTGTTTCGTCTTCAAGACTTTGTCAAGGCTGTGAAAACATAGATGAACAGTACATACAGGTCGATCAGGTAGAATAGTACAAAGCGTAATAAGACATCTAAATCCTTTGTGAAAGAGGTGACCAAAAGGGAACCAGAGAATAAGTGCAATAGTGTTTGGCACCATAACGTAAATAAAACGTGGGGATGCACAAAATCGGTGTGGAGAAAAAAAGAGAAAGAAAGAACAAGAGATTGTCAAGAGGGTCTCATAAGCAGCTGGTCAGATCAAGTTCTACAAGGGGGGAAGGCCAAGTTAACCTAGAGTAGGATAACTAGGCAAACAAGTGAGATAATATTATCGTGGATGTGAGTCCAAAGAGGGACAAAGTGCACGTGCATTATACTATAGAAAAAATAATAATTCCAATAATGAATTCCAAGGAGTGCGTAAAATATGGGTAAGCGTTCATAAGAAGTGTGCATAAAAAATATATATAAAAAGGTAAAATACCTTCCGAAGTGTAGAACATATATAAAGATACGGTGGAACCATACAACGTACTGCTGGTGGTCATAGATCTTTTAGGAGAAGTCAAATGGTGCTGGAGAGATGAATATTGGCCCTGATAAGCCTAGGGTATAAAGAGCAATGGCACCAATTAGTGCCTAGTAAGTGATGTAAACGCATATAAACGATTAGCTAAAGTAGTAGTGTCCGTATTAGTGTCCCCCTAAAAGTGGGCATCCGGGGAGAGTTAGGTAAATGCCCAGATATGAGGTAAAACTAAAGGTTGTTAGATATTTGTAAAGTATAACAATGTAGTTCAAAAACTAGGTAAGTGGTGTAAAAAAGCCGGAGCCTGCTTCAAAGGAGCTATACGTAAAACATAGCGACCGGAAAGGTAAAAGTGCTGGTATAAACCGATTCTGTTGTAAAAACCTTCCGAGAAGCGGAACGTAAAGACATTGAATAACATGGGCAGCGGCAGGGGGCATGTAAGACGCGGTGCTCCGTATGGTAAGGCACCGGTAGGTAATAAGGAGTCAGTGCATAAAACGCGGGTTCTACCCGTATAAACCCACGCCAGAACCCCATACGGAGGATCTGGTAGTGAACAAGAGAAGCCGCGGCGTATATAACGCGCCGATAGGTAGCAGAAAGCAACCAATATAAAAATGGTGACCCACGCTGGTTACTTTAAGGGGCAGCAGGTCGTGAAGCAGATTAGTAACGCTAGTAGTGTCTTACCTAAGAGTTCAGGTAAACATCACTCGTGCCGGTCGCGTCGGGAATCAACAGTGTGTCATGAAAACGTGCTTACTGGCACTTAAAAAGGCTGATACCGGTTGATTAGAGCAAAGTGGAAATAAAGAGAGGACTAAAAGTAGACGGAGAGGAGCTAAAAAGGCCCAAGGTGGAGGCCATTTTGAGACGGAGTGAATCATCATGTAAATTGATGCTATGATCAGAAAGTACAAAACCAAAAGAGGTGTGGAGGTCAGATGTGAAAGTAGTGCCAAGGAGTACAAAGGATATAAATGTATTTTGTAGGCAATATAACAATAGTAATGTTAAATGAAAACAATGTAACAATAGCAGTGGAAATAACTGCAAACAAATTTTATACACATGTAAAGCAAGGCATATGATCAAGGCAGAGATGACTAGGGTAACAAAATCATCCTGTAAGTCAAATAACTTTTTTGCAGTGGACTAGAACAGTAATTGCATGCCAATAACACATATAAACATATACCCTGGTGTATGTAGTACATGGTAGTGAGAATTGTGTTGAGCTTGGTGTTAAAGAAAGGTGTATAGATCTTTGTCGATATTAATGCCCTCCTCCACAGCCCTAAGTCTAATAATCCAGCTGCTTTCTAGTTGTCTAAGCCGTAGCATTTTATTGCCCCCTCTGGGTAGTGAGTTCACTGTATCAATACCATGTATACTAATGTCCAGAATCTCTTGCTGCCCATGCTTGACATTGTAGTGTACTGCAAAGGGATAGTTGACATTTTTATTGCAGATGGCCATGATGTGTTCCTGTAGTCTCTCCTTAAGTGGTCGGATGCTGCTTCCCACATAGATGAGACTACAAGTGCAGACTATGCAGTAAACCACAAATTTGGTGTTACAGTTGATGAGTTTATTAATCTTGTAAGTCACTGGCGAGTTGTATTGAAACTTGGTAAGCTTATCTTTGATGAAGCAGCACATATTACAATGTCCACATTTGTAAGATCCCTGTGGAGCTGTTGGTAACCAAGTCTCAGTACGTTCAGGTGGAAGAAAACTGTGACACAAGTGATTTAGAAGGGCAGGTCCCCTGCTGTAAGTAATGTTTGGTTTACGAGGGAGGCTTGTTTTGAGAAATCCATCTGCTAAGAGGAAGGGCCAATGTTTATGAAGAATCTTATATATGTTCGAACTCAGTGCATTGTAGGGAGTAATGAAGGAAGGAGGTCTAGATAAGTCACTTTTTTTGGTGGATGCAACCAACAGATCTGATCTTTTAACATGGTGTATTCTATTGTTAGCTCGTGATAACGTGTCAGGTGAGTAGCCCCTCCTCAAGAATCGTGTGTTCATTACTTTAGATTCATCATGAAAGACTGAATCTTCACTGCAGTTTCTCCTGATCCTGGCGAGCTCTCCAGATGGTATAGCATTGATTTAAGAGGCCGAGTGTGAGCTACTGGCATGTAAGATGGCATTACACGCTGTGGGTTTTCTGTATAGTTTAGAGCCCTTGTCTCTTGGTATGCAAGTGTAAAGTGAGGTTACGTCTAGAGTCGCTAGGATATGTCCATCTGACCAATCAAAGTCGCTAAGTTTACTAAGCAAATCCTTTGTGTCTCTGATGAAGGAAGGAAGGTTGCCGACCAGAGGTTGTAAAAAAAGGTCAATGTATTCGGAAATTCTTTCTGTTGGTGAGCCAATTCCTGAAATAATGAGTCTCCCTGGTGGAAAGGGACCTGGTTTGTGTATTTTGGGTAATATGTAGATGCACGGGGAGGTGGGTGTGGGATTGTACATGTATTTAAGGGCCATATGTAGGAACACATTTTCCCATAAGGACAGAATGGGTAAAACCTTTTGCTACATCTGGCCCTAAATTCTAGATCAGTGAGGAGACACTTGTCTTTCCACATTGATAATGTATGCAGAATGTGTTCATTCGCTTTGGCCAATGGGTTGAAGGACAGGGCAGAGTATGCAGTGGCATCATTCATCGGTCAATTTCCTTGATGTAGTCTGATCTGTTCATGATAACAATATTTCCCCTTTGTCAGCCTCCTTAATGATAATATCTGTATTCTGAGCACGGGAGTGTAGGGCTTCTCTCTCAGGGATGGTGATATTATGTGTGATGTTTTTGTGTCCTGAACTATATGAATCCTCAAGTTGATAAAAGTCAGCCGCAACCCGCTTATGAAAAATGTCGATGACGTTATCGCTTCCTAGATTGGGAGTATGCATACCAAGAGACAAGGGCCTGCTTGCGGTTCAGCACTTTCTAGATACACGTGAAGCATAATTCCTAGAACACTCCAACATGCTTCTAGATTTAATAGAACTGGTTTTGGACAATAATTTTTTTGTCCATGAAGGCAAATGGTTTAAACAGACACAAGGTGTAGCAATGGGGGCAAAATTTCTCCCCCTCTTTTGCAATTTTGTATATGGGCTTCTTTGAATGGCTACATATATGGAGAGAGTGTCCACCAGACTTGACTCAACACATACTGTACTGGGGCAGGTACATTGATGACGTCCTCCTTTTTTGGTCAGGGAGCCGTGGTACATTTGACCTTTTTTTACAACATCTCAACACCAACTCCTTTAACATCACCTTTACTGGGGAACACAGCACGTCACATGTCAATTTTCTGGACCTGACACTTTACATTAAAGGCAATAAAATCTGCTCTAAACTATACAGAAAACCCACAGCGTGTAATGCAATCTTACATGCCAGTAGCTCACACCTGGCCTCTCAAATCAATGCTATACCATATGGAGAGCTCATCAGGATCAGGAGAAACTGCAGTGAAGATTCAGTCTTTCATGATGAATCTAAAGTAATGAACACTTGATTCTTACGGAGGGGCTACTCACATGACATGTTATCACGAGCTAACAATAGAATACACCATGTTAAAAGATCAGATCTGTTGGTTGTATCCACCAAAAAAAGTGACTTATCTAGACCTCCTTCCTTCATTACTCCCTACAATGCACTGAGTTCGAACATATATAAGATTCTTCATAAACATTGGCCCTTCCTCTTAGCAGATGGATTTCTTAAAACAAGCCTCCCTCGTAAACCAAACATTACTTACAGCAGGGGACCTGCCCTTCGAAATCACTTGTGACACAGTTTTCTTCCACCTGAACATACTGAGACTTGGTTACCAACAGCTCCACGGGGATCTTACAAATGTGGACATTGTAATATGTGCTGCTTCATCAAAGATAAGCTTACCAAGTTTCAATACAACTCGCCAGTGACTTACAAGATTATTAAACTCATTGTGAGAAACTAGGGCTGATTGCAGAGGCCCCATAACTTTTTGCCCCCATTTTCCACTTTATGCTGGTGTTTTCCTGACTCTGATGGTGCCCTGGGTACTGCTAACCAGTCCCAGGGCCTGTGCTCTGTGTAAAATGGAGATGCAAATTAGGCTAATTATAATTGGCTAAGTTAACCTACCTATAAGTCCCTAGTATATGGTAGGGCATGTAGGTTTAGGGACCACAGCATAGGTGGTGCACACCTAGGTGCATTGCTGAGGTGCCCAGTGTCATTTTAAAAGCAAGCCTGCCTTGCTGGCTGCTTTTAAATTAAAGTTATATGCAAATTTGACTTTGGAATTAAAGGTACTTCCAAAGTCTTAAACTACCTTATTTTTACATATAAGTCACCCCTAAGGTGTGCCCTATGTGCCCCTAGGGCTGGGTGCCATGTAACTATAAGCAGGGACTTTATAAAAATAGATTTATAAGCCCTGGTGAGGTAAAAACAGCCAAATTCGTTTTTCCCTCATTGAAGTAAATGGCCTTCATAGGCTAGATTGGGCAGACTTTATTTTAAATTGTAAAGTCTCCTTAAATGTTACATACCAAGAATTTGGTATCAAATTGATTGTTGTAATAAATCCCACAACTTCCAGTTGTTGGATTTAATATAACTAGTGCAGGTAAAAAGTTTAGACTTTACCTAAAAAGTTGCCAATTTCAGCTCTGCATTGTTTTTGCTGCTGTGCTCTGATTGGCCAGCCTGCAGCAGCTTCTGCCAGGCTGCCTTGATGAGGTGTGAAGTGGCCAGACTTCACACAAAGGAATGTGCTTGGGGGAGAGAATCTCCCCTCAGCAGATGGTGAGGCAGGAAGGGGGAGGGCTGCCAAACTGGTCTTCAAAGGCAGAGAAGGACATTTGCAGCACCCAGCAACACCCCCACATCCTGCAACCCCAGACAGCTAGGTGCCCCCTTGATTAGATTAGGAGAGGGCAGGAGAGGGGTGTGTTTATGATTTTTAGCCACACCAGTGGGTGGGCTCAGCCAGATGTAACCTCCAAAAATCAGATTCATCCATGTTGGATTTTTAGAGACTGTTGCCTTCTGGGATGGATTTTTGCCACACTTCCCAGGAAGTGGTCATCACAGGGGGACGACCCTGTCCCTGATTGGAGAACCAGGGCCCCCCTGCTTTTCACCCAGGAGCAAGGATAAAACTGGCAGACCTGCACCCACACCTCAGATCCCCTCCAGAATTCAACAAGAAAGGAACTAAAGAAGAAGAAGGACTGCCCTGCTGGACCCCTGGCCTGCACCTGGACCCTGCACTCAGAAAGACTGCACCAGCTGCACACTTGGGCTTCACCACAAGAAGGACTTTGCCTGGCTTCCACTGGTTCAAGGAGGGACTCCCTGTTTGCTACAGGTGAAAAATTGCTAACCAGAGTCCCCTGCACCAACTCCTGAAAAAGTGACCAGCTGACCACTGTCCAGTGGCCAAAAAGGAGTTTGCGCCAGGTGCATTCTGGGAGTTGAAGTCCGCACTTCCCAAGGACCATCACAGAACTTCTGGACCCTTGGGGTGAGCTGTGGACCCCAAAAGAACCTTAAAAGAACATCTGGGTGAAGCCCCAGAAGTTTGGAAAAGATTGGAGAAATTTTGAAAAAAAGCTCCATAAAGTGACCGACCCGACGCGGAAATTCTAGCCGGCTTGCCTCAACCGCGACCCGGCCTGACTTCGTGGTTCGTCCCGGTAAAGAAAAACATCCAAAAAAGAGACTAAGTCCGAACGTAAAAAGTTGACCGGGACCTTCCAGCCATCGTATCCGAGAAGGGCTCCACGGACGTCGGATCAAGATCCAGGTTTACCCCGGTCGAAGGATTTTCATCTCGAAAAAACGACTAAGTCCGAAGGTAAAAATCACCACCGAGGAAACCGACTTCGCGTATCCGGACAAGGGCTCCAGGAGGTCGGATCCAACTGGCAGGTTCGTCCCGGGGAAGAAAAACATCGAAAAAAAGACTAAGTCAGAAGGTAACTTTTTAACCGAGGCCTCCCGCGACCTGTAGCCGAGCAGGGCTCCATCGCGGTCGGCCTGAAAGTTTGACTTTGCCCCGGTCCTGGTGCAACCAGATGACCCGATTGGCGCTTTTTGTTTCTAAGCGCTAGAAAATAATAATACTTTAAAAATTCATATCTCCGGTTCCCCTGAACCGATTTTAATCGTTTTTGTGTCATTTTAAAGATAAAAATATAAGCTATTGTTATAAATTGGTTTTGGATTTTTAAACTGTTTCCTGTGTTTTATTTAATTACTGTTTTGTGATATTTGAATGCTTTACACTTTGTCTCCTAAGTTAAGCCTTGACACTCGATGCCAAGCTACCAAGGGTAGAGCTGGGATTAATTTACTGAGACCTAACTGTACTTTTGTGGAGGTTTGTGGCTTGTTGCTAGGTGTAGGTACCTACCTGCCCTACCAATAACCCATTTTCCAACACTCATCAACTGTAACACCAAATTTGTGGTTTACTGCATAGTCTGCACCTGTAGGCTCATCTATGTGGGAAGCACCATCCGACCACTTAAGGAGAGACTACAAGAACACATCAGGGCCATCCACAATAATAATGTCAGCTATCCCTTGGCGGTACACTACAATCCCAAGCATGGGCAGCAAGAGATTCTGGACATTAGTATACATGGTATTGATACAGTGAACTCACTACCCAGAGGGGGCAATAAAACGCTACGGCTTAGACAACTAGAAAGCAGTTGGATTATTAGACTTAGAGCTGTGGAGGAGGGCATTAATATCGACAAAGATCTATACACCTTTCTTTAACACCAAGCTCAACACAATACTCACTACCATATACTACATACACGAGGGTATAAGTTTATATGTGTTATTGGCCTGCAATTACTGTTCTAGTCCACTGCAAAAAAGTTATTTGATTTACAGGATGATTTTGTTACCCTAGTCATCTCTGCCTTGATCATATGCCTTGCTTTACATGTGTATACAATTTGTTTGCAGTTATTTCCACTGCTATTGTTACATTGTTTTTATTTAACATTACTATTGTTATATTGCCTCCAAAATACATTTGTATCCTTTGTACTCCTTGGCACTACTTTCACATCTGACCTCCACACCTCTTTTGGTTTTGTACGTTCTGATCATAGCATCAATCTACATGATGATTCACTCCGTCTTAAAATGGCCTCCACCTTGGGCCTCTTTAGCTCCTCTCCGTCTACTTTTAGTCCTCTCTTTATTTCCACTTTGCTCTAACCAACCGGTCTCAGCCTTTTTAAGTGCCATAAAGCACGTCATCATGACACACTGTTGATTCCCGACGCGACCGGCACAGGTGATTTTACCTGAACTCTGAGGTAAGACACTACTAGCGTTACTACTCTGCTTCACGACTTGCTGCCCCTTAAGGTAACCAGGGTGGGTCACCATTTTTATACTGGTTGCTTTCTGCTACATATCGCTGCGTTATATACGCCACGGCTTCTCTGATTCACTACCAGATCCTGCGTACGGGGTTCTGGCGTGGGTTTATACGGGTAGAACCCGCGATTTCTGCACTGACTCCTTATTACCTACCGGTGCCTTACCATACGGAGCACCGCGTCTTACATGCCGCCTGCCACCGCCCACGTTATTCAATGTCTTTACGTTCCGCTTCTCTGAAGGTTTTTACGACAGAATCGGTTTATACCGGCACTTTTACCTTTCCGGTCGCTATGTTTTACGTACAGCTCCTTTGAAGCAGGCTCTGGCTTTTTTACACCACTTGCCTAGTTTTTGAACTACATTGTTATACTTTGCAAATATCTAACAACCTTTAGTTTTACCTCATATCTGGGCATTTACCTAACTTTCCAAGGATGCCCACTTTTAGGGGGGACACTACTACGGACATTACTACTTTAGCTAATCGTTTATATGCGTGCACATCACTTACTAGGCACTAATTGATGTCATTGCTCTTTATACCCTAGGCTTTTCAGGGCCAATATTCATCTCTCCAGCACCATTTGACTTCTCCTAAAAGATCTATGACCACCAGCAGTACGTTGTATGGTCCCACCGTATCTTTATATATGTTCTACACTTCGGAAGGTACTTTACCTTTTTATATATATTTTTTATGCACACTTCTTATGAACGCTTACCCATATTTTACGCACTCCTTGGAGTTCACTATTGGAATTATTATTTTTTCTATAGTATAATCCACGTGCAATTTGTCCCTCTTTGGACTCCCATCCACGATAATATTATCTCACTTGTTTGCCTAGTTATCCTACTCTAGGTTAACTTGGCCTTCCCCCCTTGTAGAACTTGATCTGACCAGTTGCTTATGAGACCCTCTTGGCACTCTCTTGTT
The DNA here is from genome assembly GCF_031143425.1 of Pleurodeles waltl. Taxonomy (NCBI): domain Eukaryota; kingdom Metazoa; phylum Chordata; class Amphibia; order Caudata; family Salamandridae; genus Pleurodeles; species Pleurodeles waltl. The sequence continues at coordinate 686,161,167 of NC_090450.1, forward strand.
CTTTCTTTCTCTTTTTTTCTCCACACCTATTTTGCGCATCCCCACGTTTTATTTACGTTATGGTGCCAAACACTATTGCACTTATTCTCTGGTTCCCTTTTGGTCACCTCTTTCACAAAGGATTTAGATGTCTTATTACGCTTTGTACTATTCTACCTGATCGACCTGTATGTACTGTTCATCTAAGTTTTCACAGCCTTGACAAAGTCTTGAAGACAAAACACGTGTTGGCTGTTTTTCTCTATGGACTTATTGTTACATGTGATCGGCTGTTTTGCTATATGGACTTCTTGTTACATGTGATCTTCCTATTGTAACTCTGACCATCCATTACCATCTGGCTTTCTGGATACATGGACTTTTTGTACAACGCAATCTTTGTGATTGGGATTTGAACTATCTACTTGTATCTACAATAAACTCATATACATCATCTTCCCAGACCGGACATCCACTTAATTCCTGAACATTATCTGGATCTACAATACGGGTGTGCCCTGGCCATTCTTCTTTTGTTTCACAGGCAACCACCCACTCCTCAGTGTGTGGCCCTCCAACACCTCTTGGTGGCAGGTGTCTTTGGCTAGCCCGGCACTCACTACTATATTGTTCACTCAAATGACTACTTTCTGATTTTATAGCTGATATACTTGTTGTTGATGTGTGAGCACCTGTTGACATTCTCCACCTCTTGCGCTTGACAAAACACAAAATACTCACAGCTGTTAAACAAAAGTTCCAGCCATGGGAGAGCTTAAAAATACATTGAATGGTGGTATACCCAGAAACAAATACATATATATATATATATATATATATATATATATATATATATATATATTTATACACACACACATACACACACACACAACTCATCAGAATGAGACCTTAAGACACTTAAGACACTGGAGGTGCACAGACCTGGTGAACGAGGGGGGAAAAACACAAAGGGGATGGAAGTGAAAAATGAAAAACTCACAAAGGAAGGAAGCAGGAACCCACAAAAGAGAGCTAAAGGGGCACAGAGTGTCTAGCTGTGAATTAAAGAGGCCACGGGTGGATTCAAGGATATGCAACCTTGCTATTTGGAGTGTTGACATTTAACAGTGCCGGAGTGTAATTATGTTGTATGGTATGGATTTGTGTGGAGTGGCTTGGTTTGGAGCTACGTGTACTGATGTTCAATTATATTGTGTGGACTGCAATTATGTGGTGTGGGGTGGAATTATGTGGGTTTGAGTGGAATTGTGTGGTGTGGAATTGCTTGGCTTTGAATTGTGTGTGCTTGAATCGTGTGGCATTGAGTGGAGCTATGTGTATTGGGATTAAGTGGATAGGAATGATGTGGTATTGTGCGTAGTGGAATTATGTTGAGTGGGACTGTGTATCATGGAATGTAATTATGTGGAGTAGTATGTGTTGTGGAGTGGCATGAAGGCATTTTATCGGCATGGCATTGAATTATATAGCCTGATGTGGAATTTTGTGGTGTGTATCTGATGTATGTGGTGTGTAGTGGAATTGTGTTTCCTGGAGTAGAATTGTGTGGTTAGGTGTGGAATTATGTGGTGTGGAGTGGAATTGTGTGGACTGGAATTATGTTGAGTGGTGTGGAATTGTGTGGCGTTGAATTGGATGGTGTTGTGCTTGACAAGGGCCAGTAAAGCAAGTCAAAGTGAGTGAAGTGTAAGCGAGAATAGTACTTCTGCCAGTTATATATAAGAATCTGCTATTACTGAATGGCCATTAAGGCACATACATTTTATAGAACATAAATCATATAAATCCCATGTAAAAACAATACTAAGGTTCAAGTGTGTATTTACTACTAAAGTCAATCTGGATTTAGGACTAAAAAACGGAGCACAACATGTGCACAGAGTGCCAGCTGGCAACAAGTTTAGTTTAGTTTATGGATTTATAAAGCACATACTGTAGCTACCCTAGGGCATCCCAGTGCTGAGATACATGAAAGACTCCTAAGAAAGAAAGAAGAAAAGAGAAAAGAAAAGATTAGAGCAAAGAATTAGCTACAAAGAGAACCGTTTTTAGATTCTTCCTAAACTGACGTTCCGAGGGTTCATGACGAAGCTCTGACGGAAAGGAGTTCCAGAGCAGCTTTGACCGAGAAGGAGTTACCTCCCCAGGATCTCTTAAATCTTACTATATGGACTTGCCGGGAGGTAGACAAATGCAAAAATCTGGCAGGGACATGAATAAAAAAGCAATGTCTGAGAAAAAGGGGACCCTTATTATGTAGGGCTTTCTGGACCAGACATAAGGCTTTAAATTGAATATGCTGTTTTATAGGCAACCAATGGAGTGCTACAAGTGCTGGCTTAGCAGAAAGATGCCTAGGTAAATTAGTAAGCAGTCTGGCTGCAGCATTCTGTACAACTTGAAGCTTTTTTGTCACATAGTCCGGAGAGCTAAGGAATAGAAAGTTGCCATAATCAAGGCGAGAGAGAATCAGAACCTGAATAAGGATTCTTCTGGCCATGGGAGGTAGAAGATTAAAAATCTTCCTAAGAGATCTTAAAAGGCCAAAGCACATAGAAGAAACCTTTTTAGACTGGAGCTCCATAGTTAGACAGGGCTCAAGCCAAAAACCAAGGCTTTTGATGTGTGTCTTAGGAGGGGGAAGGATACTGAAGGCCTCTGAGTGAAAGGTCAGAGGGATAGCAGGAGAGCCATTACCCACAATCATTACCTCTGATTTTCCATCGTTAAATTTCAATTTAGATAGGGTCATCCAATTGGCAATGTCCGACAAGCAACGGGAGAGACTGGCAGAAGAGGAATGCCCAGTGCTATAGAGGGATACTACTAACTGGGTATCGTCAGCATAGGTGACCCTAGAGAGATTGTGGGTGGAAACAACCTTAGCTAAGGAGGATAGATAAATATTAAAAAGAGTCGGGCTCAAAGAAGAGCCCTGAGGAACTCCGCAGGTCAAAGGATAAGTATCTGAAAAAAAGTAATGGTCTAAAACTTGAAAAGATCTACCTGTAAGAAAAGAGGAGAGCCAAGAAAGAGCAATACCTGCTATCCCCATCTTGGAGAGTCTGTGGCAGAGGAGGTTATGGTCTACAGTATCAAATGCTGCACTAAGATCAAGTGGAATAATGGCAGCATGGCCCCCTTGATCTAAAAGTTGCCGGGCAGATTCAGTGACTGCTAAAAGAGCAGACTCAGTACTATGTTGGGCTCTGAAACCCATTTGAGAGGGATCCAAGAGTTCCTGGTTCTCTAGGTAGCTTGTCAGTTGATGATTAACATGTTTTGCCAGGACAAGGCACCATAAATGTAATTTGGAACATCCTGATGCAGAATCAACCATATTAAATGTATGTAGAGTTTTGCTAAATTTGCAACAAACTGTGCTGTGAAAGACCAATAGAGCACCAGAAATCACAAGACCTTGAGTAAAGATGAGATGACTGCACTACCTCACTTTGTGTAAACGTCTGAGCAGAAATTGGTAAATAAGGCTGGAAAATTATTTTATTTTTATTTTAATAGAATGAAAAGTCCTGCAAGCATTCTTGCCTTGCATTTCAACAAGTAGAGCAGCCTGAGAAGATTTAAGGCCCCAATAAAGGAGATAAGCAATGCCCTGTGTGCGATGTTGTGAGTGCTGGCAGGGAAGGACCCTGGAGAAAGAGACTCGAGATGCAATGCAAGACTAAGCACATTTCACATCATTGTGTGGTGATCTCATACATTCTATAGCCCATGTTATACATGAAATTTGGAATGAGAGATCCTCGGGGACATTCCAGAGGGGACAGTTGTAGAGAGCAGTCGGAGCGGTCGATGACAGTGGCCAATAAAGATCCAACTTCATTGAACTGATCATCGGTGTTCAATCTTTTTCATTTTTATAACCACAAAATCTGGCGACGAGCTGGCCACAGTCAAGAACCCACTTCCAGTTTTTCGGGCACTCAAGGGATTCCCTATCATCAAGCACAAAAAGCTTGCGGCCCACACTACATGGTTTCAGGCCAGTTGCTTGTTTTCGTTGTGAAGTTTTGACAGGCTCCATGTCCGAGACCCGTCATGTATGTTCATTTCACTTAAAATTTACAACTTTATATGTGATTGTTACTTCCGCTCCCCAACCGTCTCCTCCACACGCTACATAACCTCACGCGCCTCCAACATCAAATGCATTCAAGCACATCCAGCATCACGTTACATCATTATGTACGTTCAGCCCTAAGCATGTTGAGGCACCCACGCTACATGGCACGTACAAATACGTATGACAGCCATATTTTGGGAAACTGTGATCCGCACACATAATACATAGGGTGGACATACTTTGGCAAAATCCATTACAGAAACGTACAATCCGCAGAATACATAGCGACACATACGGCGATCAAACCCCTCACAGAAGCGTGTGGACTTCACTATGATCCACACGCATAATAAATCCCTCACAGAAGTGTGTGGATTTCACTGCGATCTGCACGCACAACAAGCCCACTGCGATCTGCACGCACAATACTCATGAGCCGGTGGATTTTACTGCCACCCCCACGAATAAACTCACTGTGATTCGCATGCATAAAACTCTGGAGTTTTACACAATTAGGGAGCCACTGGAATAGACGTGAATCAGTGTTAAACAAATGTATTTTTACATACTACAACACGTCATCAAAGCAGAAGGGAAGCAGTGTTAATCACATTTATTTTTACATACTACTACAACACATTATCATAGTCATTATGCAGAGCGTCAGCGTTCTGCCACCGTTTTTACAAACGCCTGGAGATCCACCAATACCTTGGAGAAGTTGGCATAGGGCTTTCACTAAAGATTGAGGAGCTATTGGTGGTAATAGATTTTGCCCAGAGAGGAATTTTTTTTTTATTAGAGCACAATTTAGGGTTTGAAGGCCAATTCGTTTATGAACACTTACCACCGTACGAATTACCGGACGGTGAAGCAGATGACATTGATGAGTATCAACTTGCAGTAAAAAACGATAAAAGCAGTTTGATGTTCAACCAAGCTTGATAGTAAATATACATACATTTTTCACACAAGCACAACGTCATGATTAATCAGCTGATAGCTATGTAGCAATTTTACAAACATTAGCTTCCGAACGCGAATTTGAAAGCTTTACTGCACAACTTATTCACGATCAAATAGTGGTACACTGCTGGGATAAAAAAAGTTCAAGAAAAACCGTTAAGGTTAAAAAATCCTTCTTTGACAGAAACAGTAGAAATTGTAAAAAGTATAGAAATTTCTCAGAAAGTATGCAAGTAACTTTCACAAAAAGAACACGTTGGAGTAAGTGCAGTCAAAATTAAAGGGCACTCCAGCGATTACACTAAAGATGAATTCTTCAGCTGAAGGAACATATCGTAACAAATCTCGCTCATGTCCAGCTAAAAATGTCAAGTGCAGAACATGTGGGAAAATAGGGCATTTTGCCAAAGTAGTAAAACACCTGATAAAGTGAATGTGATTGAAGAACTTGATCCAAATGAAAGCTCTAGTGATGAAGGGCATCAAAAGAAAGATGTAATACTAGTGGTCCAATGTGGTGATCATAATTGCATAGACCCTTATTAAAATATTGAGGTTGAGGGGAAGAAACTACACCTATTAATAGATTCTGGGGCAAGGATGACCATAATTACTGAAGAATTGCTATTATAAACATATGGAGAAAAGAACTTGTTACCCTCTGACAGAAATCCTGTGTCGTATGATGGAAAAAAAGAAACCTCATTGATTATTTTGAAGCACGTATGACATATAAAAACAAAGTGATTCTTGGGGAAGTTTATGTAGCTAAAAAAGGTTTGAATATACTCAAGTGGAGCCAGCAGGGGTTATTCGGTATGACATTAACAACGGGTAGGAGTGTTCAAGTTTCATTAGTTACCAATGAGTTAAATGATGAATCTCTGGTAGTTCAGGACAAACAGCCCAAGAAAATTTGGTTACAAAAGTTCAATAAGGTGTTCAGTAATAATTTGGGCAGGATCACAGGTTTCAAACATAAGATTAAAGTACAAAATGGTGCTGCACCTGTAAAGCATAAATTGAGAAATGTACCCTTCAGTGTGCATTAGGATCTAGAGAGTATTCTCAAACAAATGGTTGTTGATGGAGTTATAGAACCTATAGTATCATCACTTTGGTTATCTTCATTGGTCATCGTACAAAAAAATGGACAATTAAGAGTTTGTGTTGATTTGCGTAGTCTGAACAAGGTCATATGGGTCGATTCACATCCTTTACCACGTATTGATGACATCACATCTACTTTTGTTGGAAAAGAGGTTTTCAGCAAAATAGACTTATCTTCGGCATATCATCAGGTTGAGTTAGCCAAAACTTCAAGGCATTACACAGCTTTTGTGTCACCTTTTTGGCACAAAGGATGTCTTTTAAGTTGGAGTCCAACCCTTCTGTCTTTCAGAGGGTTTTAGAAAACATACTTTAGGGTATTGAAGGTGTTGTCACTTTTCAGGGTGATATACTGATCGCTGGTAACGATGAACGCACCCATGACGAAGCAATGAATAAAATGTTACAAAGATTACAAAAATATGGTGCAGTAGCAAATGTAAAAAAGGTGAGTTTGCTAGATCCAGCGTAGAGTACTTAGGTCATGGTATCTCAAAAGATGGGGTTAAATCCAGACTAGATTTGGAACAAGCGATCGCTAGTGCACCTGAACCAAAAACAAAAAAACATGTTGTATTTTTTCTGGGTTTATGTGAATTTTATTCAAAATGCATTAAGAATGTTTCTACTGAAACAGCAAACTTACGGGAACTCCTCAAGAAAAACTGCATGGGATGCAAAATCACAGGAAGAATTTAGAGCACTTAAAAATGACATAGTGGAGGCAGTAATTTTAGTGCCATTTGATCCTATTGAACCTTGCACTATTACTGTTGATACTAGTAACAGTGGTTTGGGTGAAATGTTATCCCAAGAAGACAAAAACAATCACAAACAAACTATGGGGTTTGCATCACGTTCTTTGAGAGTCAAACAAAAACGTTTTTTCTGTGATAGGAAAAGAGTTATTGGCTTGCTGTTGGGCTGTTGAGCGATTCAAGAGCTACATTTGGGGGAGAAGGTTTACACTCTAGACTGATCAGAAACGGTTAGTGAACATCCTTAATGGAGAACACACTCTGGAATTGCTAGATTGAGTTCAAAACTACTACACTATGATTTAAAAGTAGAGTATATTCCTGGTGGGAAAAATATCAGGGCTGATTATTTGTTTCGTACACCATTCGATTCGGACAAGAAAATAGAGTTGGTGGATAAAGAAGATGAAGACTGTTTGATTGTGGTTGTAGATGTGTGTGATGGGAACACTTTTATGGAGATTGAGTGGAACGAAGAAATGTTAAAAGATGAAGATATAGTACATATAAAGAACGATTTGACCCATGGTTGGCCCAAGGAAAGTTCTATGCCAATAAATTTACAAGCCAATACTAAAGTTGCAGACGAATTATTGGTAGAGAACAATGATATTTTGATGAGGAACCATAAATTCATTACACCCAGAGGCTTAAGAGACAAGGTCATCAAGGACATTTAGGACAAACCATCACTAAGAGAAAGATAAGAGAGTGGTATTGGTGGCCAAGTATAGATCTTGAAATAGTTACGTGTGTGAGAAATTGTGTGATCTGTGCAAACAGTGACAAAGTGTTGAAAACTCAGCCAACACCTTTAACACCAAGTATTTTGACTGTGGGACCCTTGATTAAGCTGGCCATTGATTTTATTGGTCCCTTTAGCACCCTAGAAAAAAGATCTATATTTTCCTTTGTGGTGGTGGACTATTATAGCAAATGGTGGGAAGTAGAGTTTATGGAGGAACCCAAAACAAATAGTGTTTATTAAAGGTTTGAAGAGATTATTTGCCAGGGAAGGAGTCCCCAAAGAATTAGTGTCAGAAAACGGAGTACAGTTTATCTCTAGAGAAATGAAAGAGTTTTAGGGAAAATACGCCATCCAACACAAGGGAATGGTCTTGTTGAAAAAAGGAATCACACACTTGAATGTATACAATGGCGATTCAAAATAAAATAGAAGTGAATGAAGCAGTGGAGGACAAGTTGTGGTCACATAGTTCCTCTCCAAATGCGGTTACTGGTGTAAGTCCGTTTGAAGTGATGAGAGGTCGTGTTTCGGCATCTAAGCTGTGTCCTGCTTGGTTGAGAGAAGGTAAGACGAAAGCCGATAAAGCTAAGTCTTTAGATGAGATCACTAGACCTCGTGTTCAGAAGTTTCAAAATAAAATGAAAGATGACTATGATACAAAATTCAATGCATGGTTAGAAAAACCCAAAATTAATATAGGTGATTGGATACGAGTAAAAGATCCCACTCATGTGGCTAAGGGGTTGTCCAAATTCAGAAATTCAGAGAGAGTAGATGCTGTTTCCAAAAACGCAGCACGCATCAAAGGTCATGAATGGTGGAATAAAAGCAGAATAGTGAAAATTAAGGGAGATTACGATGGTGACACTAGGGGTAGTTCTCACGATGTCACTGAAGAGCCAAGTGGGATTAAAAATCACGGTGAACAAAAATCAAAAAACAAACTTGGCTTGAAAGCAAACAATGAAGAACTATTAAGACACAGATGTAAGAGGATTATTAAAAAACCTGCTAGATATTGTGATAAAGCTTTTACTTATGTATTTTTAAATGCATTTATATTCAATTGTTATCATTTTGTATAGAGAAGAAAGATGTTGTGGTGATCTCATACATTCTATATTCCATGCTTTACATAGAATGTGGAATGAAAGATCCTCGGGGCATTCTAGAGGGGACTGTTGTAGAGAGTAGTCAGAGCAGTCGATGACTGTGGCCAATAAAGATCCAACTTCATTGAACTGATCATCGGTGTTCATTCTAATTTTTATCACCACACATTGCTTCTGTGTTTGGATACATTCTACCAGAAGGGGCATATTGTGGCTTCCGTGAGCAGTGAGCTAAACAACTGGATGTTTCTTTTGTAAAAGAAGCTTATTTTAGGAGCCAGAGGAAAACAAGGACAGCACTGGAATAAAGCTAAAACAAATGTCAGTGACATGCAAGGAGATTGGAGGAATGGAATGCTGCTATAAAACACAGGCAGCTACCAGCTTAAAACTCCCACAGTGAAAGCTGAGCACCAAAGAAATAACAAAATTAGTTTGTCACAGCAACAGATAAAGAAAACAAAGTGGAAAGTAGTTGATCACTGCTCTGAAACAGAAAAAGGAGGGAGAAAAATGCAGAACTGACTCCTAGCGAGCAAGAATTTTTAAAGGACACTGCAACCAACAAATAAAATTGCTTTAAGCCATAAGAAGTGTACTAAAAGTCTACACAAGGTTGAAAAATTATACACGAGGTCGAACGGTTACGCTCGACCTAAAAAGATACAGGCCCACAAAGGGTAAGTACAAACGGTTATCAAACATTATAATACAGATATAGAAATAGAACGGCAAGCCTAAAAAAACTGCAAAAATAAGAGAAAGACGCAGACTGATTTACAGGCACAACTAGATGTTGAGAGAGCGTAGTTTAAATATTACATATACTAAAAGTGAAATGCTTCTATCAATGCTTAACGATGCTGCATAGAAAACAACAATAAGTAGCGATTTGCTTAACGTGGATTTGATTTATGACCATAAATTGTGAAGTTATCATTGTGACAATAATGAATAAAATTGATTATGTTATAATTAATCAAGCTTACATTAACGATTACGATATTGCATTTATATTGAAAACCTATAGGCCTTAAGTAGCGTGAGCTGTGGATTTAGCTGCCTGGCTCTCATGTTAAAAGCATTTTCTCTGTTTTTCAGTGTGCTGATTCGCAAAGGGCCATGACCCTGCAATTGTTCCTTTTCTTCATTCCATGTATAAACACAGATTCTTTTCTCACCCGCATGCTCGTTGTTTAGTATGAATTCAAATACAAAGTTGAAACAAAAGTAGATTAATGTAATGTACAAGGACGTTTAACCATGGACAAAGGAAACTCATGACCCGAGAAGACGTGCCAAACGGTGAAGTAACCCCGGATGTGCCACCTCCAAAGGCGTCAATTATGAAGACCAATCAAAATGTTATGAATTATCGTGGGGTGACAATTGGAATTACCTAATGTATAATTTGATAGGTTAAAGATAGTGGGGTATAATAAATGTCCAATAGAATTTTGGGGGAAGGTATTACGAAAAAGGGATAAAAACCCATGTCACAGAAGGGTCGTTAGAACTAGGTAGGGAATGCTATCGATTTTATCCAGAAACTCTGTCACTCTGTTTGGTGACTTTGAGAATTAATAAACCATCCTCACCCATAGACTGCCCCATTACACTTCTCCTTCTTATGAGGGAAGTGTCCCCAGTCCTTTAGAAAAGGTTAGACTGATGGCGATTTGACTGATGTCCTGAAGACGAAGACTGATCCTGTGTGCTGACCTAATCCTTGGAGGGTAATTATGACAATACAATTTGTAATTTGTCTGTTTGCTTTTCCTTTCTAGGTACCAACTTCTCATTTTGGATAGAGGCCATAGTTAGATGTTTTTCTAAATTGGTGTTCTAAATTATTTTGCATGAAGCCCAACATGCTGATGCTAATTAGTGGTTAGGACAGGAGATCACTCTGACTGACGCAAATAGACAAAGACTGACGTTGCGCTATGCTGAACTGAGTCTTACGTGATATTCATTGTATTCTGATCTATGTTCACGCCGTGCTATGTTCTTATGTTTGTAATTCTTGCATTAATGAAATCTTATCACAATTGCCATATTGTGACTATGCTCTTATGCTTCTTGATTTTGAGATTGACTCTTCTGCTCGTAGATTGAAATCAATAGGGAATAAAATTCATAAAATTCTATCAACAGGTGTGGTTATTCATGGCTCAAAGGTCCTGGTTGCGTCGACAATTTGATCAATGTCTTTAACCAAAGTAAAGTGCATTGTGGTGGTGAATATTGACAACATTATCGATATATTGCATGACATATTGATCAGTTATCTCGTTCTACGGTGTCTCACCACTGGGTCACAAGATTCATTGGCCTAAAACGAGTCCTAATGTGTAATAAATTGACATAGAAGGACGCGTTAACAGTTCTCGTGGCAGAGTGACGGTTTTGGCCCTTGGGGGCCCTGGGACGGAGATTCATTGTTTAATTTGTTTTTCTGTGATACTGAAAATTGGAGGTATGATGGGTTTCTAAGTTCACCATAACTTTCCCAGGATCTTGGAGCCTGCCTAAGTGAGTTGGGGATATTCTCGGCGTCATAATGTGTGGTTAGGGTTCTTGCGCTTGCTTAGCTTATGCCTTTTTGCAGGTGATTGTGAGATTTGTGTGTTTTTAGGCCAAGTAAATGTCGTTTTAGTAGAAGTGGGCGTACTCCGCAGTATGAGAGTAGGGCAGTCGGCGTACTTCACATGAGTGTGGCGCTTGATGCTCAAAATTATCCACATGGTTGGTTGTTTATGTACGAACCTGTTGTGGTCTAAGACTCCGGAGTATGTTGACAGGTGTAGGAGACACTTGGGTTTATGTTGTAATCTGTGCGGTTTAATAGGTCAATCGGGCGTGGTTGACAAGTCAAGTTTGAATTTAAATGTATGTGTGAAACCTTCGATGGAGATTTGGCAAGTTCTAAAGTGCACTAGGATGAGCCATTGACAAGTCGAGAGTAGAACTTGCAGGTCGAATTCTACTTGCGTATGTGGGGACTGAGAAGGAGAAAGTAGTGGCCGAGGCTTCAAGTGAAATCTCTGTAAAGTTCTGAAGCGAATGTGTTACCCTTCCTGTAGTAAACCAACAGATTTGTGTTGTCATTTAAGGTGCTCGCAATAATTTGCATTAGTTTGTGTTGGTTCATTAAGAAGCGGACAAGCCGCAAGACTTTGTCAGCTGCAGTGTGTGTGAATGTGACGTCAGTGGTGCCGCGCTGAGATAGGTCAGTTGTCGAGAGGGGTCGCGCACAGATTGGCTACCGTCCGTGAGAGGCAATAGGTCGAGAAAGGTGGGTGAAGGGTGTCCTGGGAACTAAGTCACTTCTGAATAAAATACAAACAAGAGAAAATTGCAAAATTAATTTTGTCAAGGCATTCAAGAGCGCTCTGAAAGGAGACGCATATATTATAGCGACTGAGGGGGAGCCTACACCACCTGAGGGTACTCCAGCTTATATAGTCATGGAAGAGAAAGGTGTCGCGCCGTGTTTATGGATGAAACAGTGGCGCAAATTGACAGAGAAGGAGGGATGTTTAGCGTTCCCAGAATATGGAACATTCAATACGAGGGTGCTAGAAAATTTGAGGTGGATGTTAAGTACCCAGAAACCACTTCCAAGGCCAGCACAGTACGAGGCTTTAGCAGTTTGGGAGCTAATGGCTCTTAAACAGAGGCAAGAAAAGTTTCAGAGAAGGCTGAGAAGGGCAGAAAAATCATATGCAGAGGCTAGATGGGATGATGAGAGTAAAATGTGGAGAAGAGGAATAGTCGATGGAATACAACTGTTCCCAGCAATAACACAGGGAGAAGAAACACAGGGAAAGAAAGCCTCCTGTAAGACAGATAAAAACTTAGGCAAATCGAAAGAAAATAAAAGACCTTGGGAAGAGGAAGATGATTCTGACGATGAGGAATTTATGGATAGGTTATTACATGATCGCCCGCCACCCTATGCGGTGAGCGATAGTGCTCCAAGCACTAGCATGGATCCTGGGAACCAGACGCAGGAAAAGGGAGTCGCTGATACGGTACAGACTAGTGATACGGCCTCGATACAGAATGGTGTCAGTGTACCCACTGCACCAGACATACCGATACAGTTGCAACCTCCACCGCAGATACAGAGAATCTACCCAGACGTTCCAGTACTTGAGACTACTACAAATCTGATATTGCCGCCAGACCCGATATACAAGAAAACAAAGTTAGTACAGATTGAGTGAACTCCGAAATTACTGTCCCAATCGCAACCACAGCTGATACCAGGGTATAACCCAGTAGCTGGTCCGCCATTAGTACCTGTCCCGGGTACCTTGGAACAGACCTATGGAGTTACTGCTTCACGGAGTCTGGGACCAGGTCAGACACTTGCTGCCATATCGTTGCCAATCACCAGTTGGTCCACCAGTGCCATTGTATGCGCAGGGTAAAACTGGCGTATGTGATCAGGGAGTAATGACTCAAGATGTGATAAGAGGAGGGTCTATGGGAACCCCCCAGATAATGGCCCCAGGAGAGCAAGTAGTTGAACATCTGAGGTCTTTAATGGACCTTAGTCCAGTGGGAGCACCCATCGAAGCAATGCGTCAAGCAGGGTTAGGAGTTTTAGCTCCACAGGCAATGAGTACAAACACCTCGCATTCCCCGATGATGCATGCAGGGAAGATTTCACTACAGTGTTTCACAGTCCAACAGCTAAATGAATGGTTAGAAAAGACTTATACTTCACAAAAGGCTGCAGTGGTTACAGTCGAACCAGAAAAGGAAAAGCAAGACGAGTATCTGAAGTTTGTAAGACTAGGGGCAGAAGCTGCTGAATTAGTGGAAGGTACAATGGGAGTAAACAGATTGGAGTCATACACGGAAGCAGAATTAAGATTCCTATGCCCCAAGATTACCAAAGAAGTAGGCAAGGTACATCAGAGATTAACGAACCTGGCAGATAAATACAGTATTGATATCGGAAATACTAAACATCTGAAAAGAAGTTACAGATTGGATTTTGACTCTAAAGATTTTGAACCCATGAGGTCTGCGGGAATGAAGGCACATTTGAAAGAATTGTTGCAAAGTGCGCAAATTGGGGTGCACTGGAAAAATGGTGGGAAAAGAAAAGAGACAAAGAAAAGGGTGACAGCCCAGGGTCTAACCAAGCTAAGGCCTCCCCCATGTGGATTCAGTAAAAATATTACCTATGAGAGAGACAGCTGGTGGTGTCTTAGTCCATGTACCGTTGTCCAGAGGAGACATCCTATCTTTTACTAATGATTATCCCAGATTGAGAGAGAAACCGATCGAGTGGTATCAGCAAACAAATAGGTTTGTGAAACTTGCGAAGTGTCTCTGGGAAGACTTGAATACCTTGTTTGAGATCATTGTTCCACTTGATTTGTGGCTCGAGTGCAAGAGAGGGGTAGATTGGCCGACGAAGGAGCCAGCAAGAGATAAGGTGACCGGGGCACCCTCTGAAGAGGTGATGAAGTATTATCATAAGGTGATTGAGTTTTTGAAGCAAAAGGTGTCGCCGAAGGTGACTGATTGGCAGAAAATTGACCGGACCTCTCAAGAGGTTAAGGAATCAATATATGCTTACTATGAGACACTGCTAAAGGCATTCAAACACTATAGTGGTACTGAGACAATTGAACCGAAGGACATGAATCATCTTGTGTTTAGATTCGTTGAAGGGTTGAGACCAGAAGTTAGCCAGATGATTAAGAATCATTTGATTTATTGGCAAGCAAAGCCGATTGATGAAGTGTTGCAGTATGCGAAATACTGTAGTGATGAGATTGAACTAAAGCAGAAGAAGCTGAAAGAGAAAGTGATGGTGATGCAGATAAGGGCTGCACAGGCAGGAATACAGGGAAATGGAATTCAACAGATGATACAACAACAACCGCAAATGAATGGTGTGTTTCAGACACAGCCGAGAGGTCAAGGCCGAGGGTTTGTGAATTGCGGTCCAGACTTGAATACTGTTGTGGTTCAAAATGACGTACAAGGGGCGAAAAAGATGTCACCATGTCACGCGTGCGGGGGCGTGGGGCACTGGAAATGGGAGTGCCCGAATATGGTGCAGGATGGTGTTGTTCAGCAAAGTGCTAATGTTGGTACATTACAAAATGTACGGGCCCGAAAATGAGACATCAAAACCTGAATTTTCAGAACAATCTGGTACAAATGCAAGGGGTACAACCCATGCAGCAGATACAAATGCCGTGTTTTCAGTCAGTGCAAATGCAACCAGTACAACAGCAGATTCCTATGGTACCTAGACAGCAAATGCAATTACCAATGGCTCCGATGGGACAGCAACAGGTGATGCTTCCTCAACAGGTCACAGGTCAGGTAACGAGTCAAAATAATACAGTACAATAGTTTCCATTGCGAGGTGAAAATGGAATGAATGGGGAATGGTCAGACGATAGCTCAGACAGTGAAGAGTGCAGGCTTGCAGCATCTTTAGAGGTGGATCAGAGGAGTCCATATGTGGAAGGAAAGGTGATGGGCTACAAAGTCTCGTTTCTGGTTGACACCGGAGCTACACGCTCTACAGTCAGGAGTGTGGAAGTTCCAAAATTACCACTTTCAGGGCGTACCATAAGGGTGGTCGAAGTAGCAAACCAGTATCTGACAAACCCGATTACAGATCCAGTGCAGGTTGAGATCGGCAACTTTCAGGGGCTACATAGGTTTGTAGTCTGCGATTCGAGTCCGGTATCCCTACTGGGAAGGGACTTACTGTGTAAGACAAAATGTTCGATTACCTGTTCCAATGACGGAATCGAAGTGCAGACAAATAGTGATGATGAGGGAGATGAAGGACAGTTCTCAGAAGAGGACACAGGGACAGCTAATGAGGATTACCCTTTGATTACTCTGTTCCCAATGCTTACCTTGATTGATTTACCTGTCGAGTTACAGGGGACGGTAACAGAGAAAGTGTGGGACCTGACCGGAAAAGAAGTAGGACTAATAAAAGGGGTAGAACCAGTTAAAGTCCAGATAAAGCCAAATGCGGTGTTTCCTCAGGTGACACAATATCATATGACACAAGACGTTCTCATCGAAGTGTCACAAATAATTGCAGATTTTCTCAGACAGGGAGTCCTGAAAAAGGTTTTGAGCAGTCTGTGTAACTCTCCCATAATGGGTTTGAAGAAGCCCTGTGGGAAAGTTCGAATTGTGCAGGATTTGAGAAAAATAAACAAAATTGTGGTAAAATGTTGCCCTGTGGTGCCCAATCCAGCAGTAATCATGTTCCAGGTTCCCTGTGATGCTGAATGGTTTACTGTCGTAGATCTGTCACAAGCCTTCTTTTCGATACCTCTTCATGAGGATAGCCAATTTTTGTTCAGTTTCAAATTCCTGGATAAGGTGTACAGTTGGTGCAGAATTCCTCAAGGGTTTTCTGAGTCACCGTCCATCTTCAATCAGATATTGAAAAAGGATTTGGAGTCCCTGGTACTGCCTTTTAATTCGACCCTTGTGCAGTACATTGACGATTTGTTGATTGCATCCAAAACTAGGGACAGTTGCAAATACGATACCATTGCATTACTGAATCATTTGGGAAAAAATGGGCATAAGGTGTCACCCAAGAAGCTACAATACTGTCAGAAAGAGGTGAAATACCTAGGGCATTTGATCGAAAAGGGGTCCAGGAGAATATCAAAGGAGAGAATAACAGCCATCTTGCAAATGAACCCTCCAACGACAAAAAGAGATGTCAGGATGTTTTTGGGAATGGTGGGCTACTGTCGCCAGTGGATACCCAACTTCTCGATCATTTCAAAACCTTTGATAAAACTGACAGGCAAAGAGATCAAGGATGAGCCATATACCAAAGCTTTGTTTAAGGAAGAACTTGAGTCATTTTTGGAGTTAAGAGAATGCATGTGCAGGGCACCAGTGTTAGGAATGCCTGATTATACGAAACCTTTTCTGTTGTTCTGTCATGAACGTGATGCTTGTTCTTTGTCTGTCTTAACACAGGTCCATGGAGATGCAAATCGCCCTGTAGCATATTTTTCAGCTACCTTGGAACCCGTCGCAGCAGCCTTACCGGGTTGTTTGCGCGCAGTTGCAGCAGTTGGTCAGAGCCATACACAATGTGAAGGCACAGTCATGGGATACCCCCTAACAGTAATGGTTCCGCATTCAGTTGAAATTCTGTTGACTCAAACTAAAACTCAGCACATGACAAATGCTCGTCTCACTAAGTATGAGACAATCATATTGGGGTCACCAAATGTTTCACTCAAGCGGTGTACTGTATTGAACCTGGCAACTTTACTTCCTGTTGAAAACACTGAAATCAACAATGAGGAAGAATTTGAACATGACTGTCTTGAGGTAACTGAACTATGTACCAAACCTCGTCCAGACATTCAGGACACACAGTTGAAGGAAAATGACTGTATCATGTTTGTTGATGGGTCCTGTTTAAGAGATTATGTTGGAACAATGAGAGCTGGCTATGCGGTATGCACCATAGCTGGTATAATTGAAGCCTCCTGGCTCGAGAGAGTGTTTTCCGCTCAAGTGGCAGAATTAATTGCCCTTACTAAAGCATGCCACGCAGCTGTGAATTTAAAAGTCACTACCTATACTGACAGTAGATACGGATTCGGAATCGTACATGATTTTGGCCAACTTTGGTCACAGAGAGGTTTCATGACCTCTTCTGGTTCACCCGTGAAAAATGGTGAACAAATAAAGGATTTGTTACATGCGATTCAGTTGCCTCTTGAAATTACCGTGGTAAAATGCAGTGCTCATATTAGATCACAAGACTTTGTGTCCATGGGAAACGGTTATGCAGATCAAGTCGTAAGGTTTTGCGCATTGAACTGCAAATCGTTCAAGGAACAATGGGAATTGTTACCGCAAACTGAAAATGACACATGTTTGAACCTGGCATTACGGGTGGTTGACACATTAGATGAGTTAAAAACATTACAGAGTCGTGCAAGCAAGGAGGAAAAACACTCTTGGCAAAGGATGCAATGCGTACAAAGGGCTGATGATTTGTGGGTCTCAGAGGAAGGAAAACTAGTCCTGCCAAACAGTCTTCTATCTCAGTTTGCCAGACTGTATCATGGACAGGCTCACCTTGGGAGGGATGCAATGATCAGGTCATTTAAAATCGACTGGTTTAATCCAAAATTCAGACATGCTGCCGAGGTCATTTGTCACAGGTGCATCATCTGTCAACAGATGAATGCCGGAAATGTAACTGTGGTAACTTTGAGCCACATTGGGAGAGCTGGCGGTCCATTCAGCAAAATGCAAATGGACTTCATTGAAATGCCTGTTTGTGGAGGATTGAAGTACGTGTTGGTGATTGTGTGTGTTTTCAGTCACTGGATTAATTCATACCCCACACGTAGGAATGACAGTCTTACAGTTGCAAAATTACTACTTAGGGAACTGATACCAAGGTTCGGGTGTCCGGTCTCTATAGAGTCAGATAGGGGCAGACACTTCGACAATGAGGTGATTAAACTCCTGTGTGCCGCACTTGACATCGAACAAAAGCTGCATTGTAGCTACCGCCCCGAAGCATCAGGACTAGAAGAGCAAATGAACGGTACTTTGAAATCAAGAATGGCAAAAATGTGGGCAGCTACCAATATGAAATGGCCAGATGCATTGCCTTTAGTGCTGATGTCAATAAGAAACACCCCAGACAAGAAAACGGGATTATCCCCCCATGAAATCCTCATGGGTAGAGCTATGAGATTACCAGCAGTACCTGCAAATGCTCTAGTGAATATTACAGATGATATGGTGTTGGACTACTGCAATGGTTTGGCTGATGTGATTCGTTCTTTCTCTCACCAGGTGGAAGGTAACACATTGCCACCGATTGGTGATCCAGGCCACTCTGTACAAGCTGGTGACTGGGTGGTTGTCAAGAAGCACGTGAGAAAGTCATGTCTGGAGCCATGTTGGAAAGGGCCATGTCAAGTAATCTTGAAACTACTACTACTGTAAAGTGTGCCGGAGTTCCAAACTGGATACATGCCAGTCACACAAAAAAGGTAACGTGTCCTGTTGAAGAGGAACTTAAAATTTCCAGCACAACAGCCTCAGGAAGAGAAGTCTCAGGGCCAGAAAACAGTCAAGAAGGAACTGAGACTGCCGGAGGGCCCACTGAGAACAGCCTCGTCCCTCAAACAGTCAATGAGTTCGAGAAAGGTGACAGAGTGCCTATCTCAGTAGAGACAGCAGGAGAACTAAATCAAGGAGAGGTTCTCCCAGAAGTAGACAGATACAGGTTAGAACTCGAACCCGGCACAGACCCAGAAGAAGAAGGAGAAGGAGAAGAAGGAGGAGAAATAGTAGAGAGAAATCAGAGCGCGCCAGAGTCTCCTGAGCCAGCTGCAGGTCCATCAAGTGAAAACGCCATATCACAAGAGGAGGGTACTATCCAGCGTCCTGAAAAGACACATCGAAAGAAAACGCATATAGGTGATAACTGGCCAGAAAAACCACTCTTCAGGATAAGAGACACATCAAGTGAAACAATAACAGAGGAGAACGATACATCCCGAGTGGAAGACCTAAGTGAAGGAGAACAACAAGGTGAACAAAGACTGAAAAGAAAGAGAGTCGCAAACAGAAGATATGCAGGTCCTGAATGGGCGTATGCTACAACATCTGAGTGGCAACAAGAATTCCTAGCATTCTGTTTTGATCGAGAAGTACCATGCCAGTACTACGGTACCTGAACTGATCCAAAGGAAAGACTTGGTTAAAATTGAGAAATCTGAAGACTGAAAGAGAGACTTTATAAATTACCGAATGTGTCATTAGGACCGGATTGACTTCGAGAAACCGGATTGTGACAAGCTGCTAACTGATTTGACAAAAAGGGGTCTGGAGTGAGTGAAGACGCTGTAAATACACGCAGAGAGCAAGAGAATATTCTAAATCATCCTCAAGTTGATTGTTGATCTACTATCTGATTCTATACAGACATTGCTTATAATAGAGGTAGTAACAAGGGAAGTAAGGTGTGTGGTTGGCTAGGTCTTATAATAGGTGTCGTGTGTGCAATAATAATTGTGGGAGTGATTGTGGGAATGCCATGGATAGAGAAAGAGACTATTAACGCTACTTCGAAACCTGAAACTACAACACTAACACCGTGGGAAAGATTTGAGCAGGATGCAAGACACTTGCATGAGGGAACTCATTCAAAAGGGGAACTTTCTACTAATGGCTTCTATCGCTTGCTGAATGAGTATGTGGAGACCAAAGACTGTTATGTGTGTACTAAGATTCCTTCATCTGTGCAGGAGGGAGTTACTTATCATAGCCTCCCTCTAACTTACGGGATTAGTTGCAGCTTGCTATTAACAAGGTTTTATAATCAAGAGCATGTGCAATACTTTTATTCAAATCTGGATGTTGTGTTTTCTTTTGTGCCTGTGATTGAATTCTTAAATAAGTTAGCTAAGGAACATGATATAAAAATAGTTAGAGGATTCTTTGAGCCGACGCTTACATTTGGAACTGCTTATGCACATCGCAATAATTTGACTTGCTTGCTATCACCTGTAGAGAAAAGCTTTTTAGATCACACTGATGATAGACGCAAAGCATTAAAGGAAAGATTAGAAAAAGGATTAGAGAAACGCACATATGCAAATGATTATGCTTACACTGCAATCAAAATACAAGGCAAGCTAGCTATAGACGCATTACATGTAGGTAGACTTTGTATATATAGGCCATGTGAGAAAACAGGGCTGATTGCAGAGGCCCCATAACTTTTTGCCCCCATTTTCCATTTTTTGCTGGTGTTTTCCTGACTTTAAAGGTGCCCTGGGTACTGCTAACCAGTCCCAGGGCCTGTGCTCTGTGTAAAATGGATATGCAAATTAGGCTAATTATAATTGGCTAAGTTAACCTACCTATAAGTCCCTAGTATATAGTAGGGCATGTAGGTTTAGGGACCACAGCATAGGTGGTGCACACCTAGGTGCATTGCTGATGTGCCCAGTGTCATTTTAAAAGCAAGCCTGCCTTGCTGGCTGCTTTTAAATTAAAGTTATATGCAAATTCGACTTTGGAATTAAAGGTACTTCCAAAGTCTTAAACTACCTTATTTTTACATATAAGTCACCCCTAAGGTGTGCCCTATGTGCCCCTAGGGCTGGGTGCCATGTAACTATAAGCAGGGACTTTATAAAAATAGATTTATAAGCCCTGGTGAGGTAAAAACAGCCAAATTAGTTTTTCACTCATTGAAGTAAATGGCCTTCATAGGCTAGAATGGGCAGACTTTATTTTAAATTTTAAAGTCTCCTTAAATGTTACATACCAAGAATTTGGTATCAAATTGATTGTTGTAATAAATCCCACAACTTCCAGTTGTTGGATTTAATATAACTTGTCCAGGTAAAAAGTTTAGACTTTACCTAAAAAGTTGCCAATTTCAGCTCTGCATTGTTTTTGCTGCTGTGCTCTGATTGGCCAGCCTGCAGCAGCTTCTGCCAGGCTGCCTTGATTAGGTGTGAAGTGGCCAGGCTTCACACAAAGGAATGTGCTTGGGGGAGAGAATCTCCCCTCAGCAGATGGTGAGGCAGGAAGGGGGAGGGCTGCCAAACTGGTCTTCAAAGGCAGAGAAGGACATTTGCAGCACCCAGCAACACCCCCACATCCTGCAACCCCAGACAGCTAGGTGCCCCCTTGATTAGATTACGAGAGGGCAGGAGAGGGGTGTGTTTATGATTTTTAGCCACACCAGTGGGTGGGCTCAGCCAGATGTAACCTCCAAAAATCAGATTCAGCCATCTTGGATTTTTAGAGACTGTTGCCTTTTGGGATGGATTTTTGCCACACTTCCCAGGAAGTGGTCATCACAGGGGGACGACCCTGTACCTGATTGGAGAACCAGGGCCCCCCTGCTTTTCACCCAGGAGCAAGAATAAAACTGGCAGACCTGCCCCCACACCTCAGATCCCCTCCAGAATTCAACAAGAAAGGAACTAAAGAAGAAGAAGGACTGCCCTGCTGGACCCCTGGCCTGCACCTGGAACCTGCACTCAGAAGGACTGCACCAGCTGCACACTTGGGCTTCACCACAAGAAGGACTTTGCCTGGCTTCAACTGGTTCAAGGAGGGACTCCCTGTTTGCTACAGGTGAAAAATTGCTATCCAGAGTCCCCTGCACCAACTCCTGAAAAAGTGACCAGCTGACCACTGTCCAGTGGCCAAAAAGGAGTTTGCGCCAGGTGTATTCTGGGAGTTGAAGTCCGCACTTCCCAAGGACCATCACAGAACTTCTGGACCCTTGGGGTGAGCTGTGGACCCCAAAAGAACCTTGAAAGAACATCTGGGTGAAGCCCCAGAAGTTTGGAAAAGATTGGAGAATTTTTGAAAAAAAGCTCCATAAAGTGACCGACCCGACGCGGAATTTCTAGCCGGCTTGCCTCAACCGCGACCCGGCCTGATTTCGTGGTTCGTCCCGGTAAAGAAAAACATCCAAAAAAGAGACTAAGGGGGTGATTCTAACTTCGGCGGGCGGTGGAGGCCGCCCGCCGAAGTTCCCCCACCAAAATACCGCTCCGCGGTCGAAAGACCGCTGAGGGTATTTTGGGATTTGCCCTGGGCTGGCGGGCGGCCGCCAAAAGGCCGCCCGCCAGCCCTGGGCAAATCAACCTTCCTACTAAGATGCCGGCTCAGAATTGAGCCGGTGGAGTGGGAAGGTGCGACGGGTGCAGTTGCACCCGTCGCGTATTTCAGTGTCTGCTAGGCAGACACTGAAATACTTTGTGGTGCCCTCTTACGGGGGCCCCTGCCGTGCCCATGCCATTGGCATGGGCACGGCAGGGGCCCCCAGGGGCCCCGCGGCACCCCCTACCGCCATCCTGTTCCTGGCGGGCGAACCGCCAGGAACAGGATGGCGGTAGGGGGTGTCAGAATCCCCCATGGCGGCGCAGCTGGGGGATTCTAAGGGCAGCGGTAAACCGGCGGGAGACCGCCGGTTTACCCTTTCTGACCGCGGCCAAACCGCCGCGGTCAGAATGCCCTGCGGGGCACCGCCGGTCTGTCGGCGGTGCTCCCGCCGACCCTGGCCCCGGCGGTCTGAGACCGCCGGGGTTAGAATGAGGGCCTAAGTCCGAATGTAAAAAGTTGACCGGGACCTCCCAGCCATCGTATCCGAGAAGGGCTCCATGGACGTCGGATCAAGATCCAGGTTTACCCCGGTCGAAGGATTTTCATCTCGAAAAAACGACTAAGTCCGAAGGTAAAAATCACCACCGAGGAAACCGACTTCGCGTATCCGGACAAGGGCTCCAGGAGGTCGGATTCAACTGGCAGGTTCGTCCCGGGGAAGAAAAACATCAAAAAAGAGACTAAGTCAGAAGGTAACTTTTTAACCGAGGCCTCCCGCGACTTGTAGCCGAGCAGGGCTCCATCGCGGTCGGCCTGAAAGTTTGACTTTGCCCCGGTCCTGGTGCAACCAGATGACCCGATTGGCGCTTTTTGTTTCTAAGCGCTAGAAAATAATAATACTTTAAAAATTCATATCTCCGGTTCCCCTGAACCGATTTTAATCGTTTTTGTGTCATTTTAAAGATAAAAATATAAGCTATTTTTATAAATTGGTTTTGGATTTTTAAACTGTTTCCTGTGTTTTATTTAATTACTGTTTTGTGATATTTGAATGCTTTACACTTTGTCTCCTAAGTTAAGCCTTGACGCTCAATGCCAAGCTACCAAGGGTAGAGCTCGGATTAATTTACTGAGACCTAACTGTACCTATGTGGAGGTTAGTGGCTTGTTGCTAGGTGTAGGTACCTACCTGCCCTACCAATAACCCATTTTCCAACATAATTGGAAGCAGCGACGGGATCCTGTACTTGTGTTCAATATCACGTTACAGTTTTGGGTAAAACAAATTAAAAATCCTTTAAATGGTCCTAGTGCAAAAATTGTTTTTAATTTTTAATTTGGATTAATTTCAATTATTGAATTTTTGTAATTTTTCTAAATTCTTGTTTCCAATTTTTGCAAAAAGTTTTTGTTGACACAAAACTAGGGATCCATGGAGCTTGATCTGGCTAGCCTACCCACACTGACAGTAGTCCAGCTTAGGGGGTTGTGTATTGAAAGAGGGTTGCCTGCAACCACTGATCTCAGGAAGCAAATCCTGATCACATCCCTGACAGCATGGGCTGAGGCCCAAGAGGTAGAGTCAGAAGAAGCTCCAGAGGAGGGAGAAAGAAGGGAGGATGCAAGCTCTAACCACTCAGGGGAGGGAAGGCATCTGAGCCTAAGTGAGGATGAGGAAGAACGGTCCTCAGTAAACACAGTCACTAGGGGAAGATCCAAAGCTAGTGGTGGGAAGGGGGTCCTTTCAGGAGGAGAGAACCCATCCATCAGAGAAAGAGAGCTGGAGGCCCAGCTAGCATACATAGCTTTGGAAGCAGAGAAGATGGCCCTAGAAAAGAAAAAGTGGGCATACAAAGAAAAAAGAGATGGAAGCAGCGATAAAGAAGCTGAGGTGTCCATGGGTGGGGGAGTTTGCCCCAGATTACCCAAGGGGGTGGTTCCTGCTTATGTAGAGGGGGATGACATAGATAAGTGGCTGGGGGCCTTTGAGAGGGCACTCCAAATGAGAAGGGTTAGGCCTCAATACTGGGGTTCCCTTTTGTGGGAGTTGGTACCCAACTCAGGGAGGGATAGGCTTCTGACCTTAAGGGGGGAGGAGGCAGATTCATACCCTAGTATGAAGAGGTGCTTAGCCAAGAAGTTTGGTCTGACCCCAGAGCAATATAGAATGAAGTTCAGGGACACCCAGAAGGTCAGTACCCAGTCTTGGGTTGACTTTGTGGACATTTCACTAAAGGCACTAGAGGGCTGGATTATTGGTAACAAAGTAGATACTTATGAGGGGTTATACAATCTGATCATGAGAGAGCACATCTTGACCAATTGTACCCAAGAAAGGTTACGCCAGCATCTAGTGGACTCTAAGCAGACCAACCCTAGAGAGCTAGGGGAGGCAGCTGATGAGTGGTTGAGAACCAGGGTGGTTGTCAAGTCCCAGGGGGGAGACTCCAAGAAGGGGGGGACAGGTCCCCAAAAACCTAAGGAGGGAGGTGGTAAGCCCACCACAGAGACTCCCTCTGTACCCCAGAACCCTAAGAAGGAGGAGAGTAAATCCCACTCCTACTCTGACCAGCAGAGACAGTTAGACCCTGGGTTAAAAAAACTCTTGGACAGTAGGGCTTGCTTTGACTGTCAGCAGACAGGTCACTTCAGAGGAGATGCAGCCTGTCCAAAGAAGGTGGTTAGCACTGGGCTGTCCAGTGTAGCCATAGAGGAGGATTCCTCAGATGATGAAGTCCTCCTAGCATTGAGCTGGGAGACAGGACCAGATGGTAAGCTGGTGATCCCTGAGGGTGGGAGTAGGCACTTCCACCACATTCAAGTGAATGGGATCCCTACCACTGGCCTGAGAGACACCTGTGCCAGTCACACTATAGTGAGTGACCGGTTAGTGACCCCAGACATGTATGTCCCAGGAAAGACAAAGAAAGTCAGGATAGCCACAGGGGAGGTCACCTCCAAACCTGTAGCCATAGTGCCCCTAGAGAGGGAGGGTATCCTTGACTGGATTAGGGTGGTAGTCAGTGCTGACCTTCCCCTAGATTGTATCCTGGGCAATGACCTCCCAGAGGTGAGTCTGGTCACAGATGGGGTGGTCGCCCAGGGCGCCCCCCCAACCCAAAGTCCTGGGGAGTCAGTCCCTACAGTTAGGAGACAGGGGTCCCCAAGAAAAGGAAAGAAGAAAAGGAAGGGTAGGCCACTCTTAAAGAGAGTTCCAGGGAGCCAAAGGCCTTCTGCCCCAGTAAGGGGGGAGCCCAGAGTTGGCACTGGTGAGGCCTCACCTGACCCCGAGGAAGTCCTGAGTAGTCAGGCAGCTGTCCAGATGCAAGGTGTTGCCCCTGCACTGACAGAAGGGAGAGTGGAAGGAGGGTGTCTGCCACAGGAGGTGGTAGCCCCCCACTCTAGACAGCAAGAGGGGTGCCAGGACCCCAAAGTTGCCCTTAAAGCAGCTCAGCCACCTGTCAGTGGAGAGCTTAGGGTGTGGTTCTGGGTACTGACAGCTGTCAGTAGCCTCTGCTGGGTGCTAGCCTTCCTGGCAGCACTGTACTTGGCCTGGGAGGCAGACCCCAGGGCCAATAGCAAAGTAGGCCCCCTGACCCTATTGGTCATGGTGGGGTTGCTCAAGTGTTGGGTGACCTCTTTGGGTAAGCTAGGTGTTGCCCTAGCAAAGTTTGGAGTAGGGGAGGTGGGCACCTCACTACCCAAGTTGGCAGAGAGAAAGGAGGAAGACCCCCCTAGAGGAAAGTTTCAGTTTGTGTTGGGTCCTTTGACTGTTGGGATGGCTTCACTACCCATAGGGAGTGACCCTGACAGGAGGATATAAGGCAGAGTAGGCCCTGCAAAGGGACAGCCAGTTTTCTTCACTGTCTTCCTCGCCTAACAAGCCAGGAAGACTCTCCCAGGGTTGGGCTGAGTCTCCTGGGCGTGTGGGCTGGGGGGGGGTTGTGTGAGAAAACAGGGCTGATTGCAGAGGCCCCATAACTTTTTGCCCCCATTTTCCATTTTTTGCTGGTGTTTTCCTGACTTTAAAGGTGCCCTGGGTACTGCTAACCAGTCCCAGGGCCTGTGCTCTGTGTAAAATGGATATGCAAATTAGGCTCATTATAATTGGCTAAGTTAACCTACCTATAAGTCCCTAGTATATGGTAGGGCATGTAGGTTTAGGGACCACAGCATAGGTGGTGCACACCTAGGTGCATTGCTGAGGTGCCCAGTGTCATTTTAAAAGCAAGCCTGCCTTGCTGGCTGCTTTTAAATTAAAGTTATATGCAAATTCGACTTTGGAATTAAAGGTACTTCCAAAGTCTTAAACTACCTTATTTTTACATATAAGTCACCCCTAAGGTGTGCCCTATGTGCCCCTAGGGCTGGGTGCCATGTAACTATAAGCAGGGACTTTATAAAAATAGATTTATAAGCCCTGGTGAGGTAAAAACAGCCAAATTCGTTTTTCCCTCATTGAAGTAAATGGCCTTCATAGGCTAGAATGGGCAGACTTTATTTTAAATTTTAAAGTCTCCTTAAATGTTACATACCAAGAATCTGGTATCAAATTGATTGTTGTAATAAATCCCACAACTTCCAGTTGTTGGATTTAATATAACTTGTCCAGGTAAAAAGTTTAGACTTTACCTAAAAAGTTGCCAATTTCAGCTCTGCATTGTTTTTGCTGCTGTGCTCTGATTGGCCAGCCTGCAGCAGCTTCTGCCAGGCTGCCTTGATTAGGTGTGAAGTGGCCAGGCTTCACACAAAGGAATGTGCTTGGGGGAGAGAATCTCCCCTCAGCAGATGGTGAGGCAGGAAGGGGGAGGGCTGCCAAACTGGTCTTCAAAGGCAGAGAAGGACATTTGCAGCACCCAGCAACACCCCCACATCCTGCAACCCCAGACAGCTAGGTGCCCCCTTGATTAGATTACGAGAGGGCAGGAGAGGGGTGTGTTTATGATTTTTAGCCACACCAGTGGGTGGGCTCAGCCAGATGTAACCTCCAAAAATCAGATTCAGCCATCTTGGATTTTTAGAGACTGTTGCCTTTTGGGATGGATTTTTGCCACACTTCCCAGGAAGTGGTCATCACAGGGGGACGACCCTGTACCTGATTGGAGAACCAGGGCCCCCCTGCTTTTCACCCAGGAGCAAGAATAAAACTGGCAGACCTGCCCCCACACCTCAGATCCCCTCCAAAATTCAACAAGAAAGGAACTAAAGAAGAAGAAGGACTGCCCTGCTGGACCCCTGGCCTGCACCTGGAACCTGCACTCAGAAGGACTGCACCAGCTGCACACTTGGGCTTCACCACAAGAAGGACTTTGCCTGGCTTCAACTGGTTCAAGGAGGGACTCCCTGTTTGCTACAGGTGAAAAATTGCTATCCAGAGTCCCCTGCACCAACTCCTGAAAAAGTGACCAGCTGACCACTGTCCAGTGGCCAAAAAGGAGTTTGCGCCAGGTGTATTCTGGGAGTTGAAGTCCGCACTTCCCAAGGACCATCACAGAACTTCTGGACCCTTGGGGTGAGCTGTGGACCCCAAAAGAACCTTGAAAGAACATCTGGGTGAAGCCCCAGAAGTTTGGAAAAGATTGGAGAATTTTTGAAAAAAAGCTCCATAAAGTGACCGACCCGACGCGGAATTTCTAGCCGGCTTGCCTCAACCGCGACCCGGCCTGATTTCGTGGTTCGTCCCGGTAAAGAAAAACATCCAAAAAAGAGACTAAGGGGGTGATTCTAACTTCGGCGGGCGGTGGAGGCCGCCCGCCGAAGTTCCCCCACCAAAATACCGCTCCGCGGTCGAAAGACCGCTGAGGGTATTTTGGGATTTGCCCTGGGCTGGCGGGCGGCCGCCAAAAGGCCGCCCGCCAGCCCTGGGCAAATCAACCTTCCTACTAAGATGCCGGCTCAGAATTGAGCCGGTGGAGTGGGAAGGTGCGACGGGTGCAGTTGCACCCGTCGCGTATTTCAGTGTCTGCTAGGCAGACACTGAAATACTTTGTGGGGCCCTCTTACGGGGGCCCCTGCCGTGCCCATGCCATTGGCATGGGCACGGCAGGGGCCCCCAGGGGCCCCGCGGCACCCCCTACCGCCATCCTGTTCCTGGCGGGCGAACCGCCAGGAACAGGATGGCGGTAGGGGGTGTCAGAATCCCCCATGGCGGCGCAGCTGGGGGATTCTAAGGGCAGCGGTAAACCGGCGGGAGACCGCCGGTTTACCCTTTCTGACCGTGGCCAAACCGCCGCGGTCAGAATGCCCTGCGGGGCACCGCCGGTCTGTCGGCGGTGCTCCCGCCGACCCTGGCCCCGGCGGTCTGAGACCGCCGGGGTTAGAATGAGGGCCTAAGTCCGAACGTAAAAAGTTGACCGGGACCTCCCAGCCATCGTATCCGAGAAGGGCTCCATGGACGTCGGATCAAGATCCAGGTTTACCCCGGTCGAAGGATTTTCATCTCGAAAAAACGACTAAGTCCGAAGGTAAAAATCACCACCGAGGAAACCGACTTCGCGTATCCGGACAAGGGCTCCAGGAGGTCGGATTCAACTGGCAGGTTCGTCCCGGGGAAGAAAAACATCAAAAAAGAGACTCAGTCAGAAGGTAACTTTTTAACCGAGGCCTCCCGCGACTTGTAGCCGAGCAGGGCTCCATCGCGGTCGGCCTGAAAGTTTGACTTTGCCCCGGTCCTGGTGCAACCAGATGACCCGATTGGCGCTTTTTGTTTCTAAGCGCTAGAAAATAATAATACTTTAAAAATTCATATCTCCGGTTCCCCTGAACCGATTTTAACCGTTTTTGTGTCATTTTAAAGATAAAAATATAAGCTATTTTTATAAATTGGTTTTGGATTTTTAAACTGTTTCCTGTGTTTTATTTAATTACTGTTTTGTGATATTTGAATGCTTTACACTTTGTCTCCTAAGTTAAGCCTTGACGCTCAATGCCAAGCTACCAAGGGTAGAGCTGGGATTAATTTACTGAGACCTAACTGTACCTATGTGGAGGTTAGTGGCTTGTTGCTAGGTGTAGGTACCTACCTGCCCTACCAATAACCCATTTTCCAACATAATTGGAAGCAGCGACGGGATCCTGTACTTGTGTTCAATATCACGTTACAGTTTTGGGTAAAACAAATTAAAAATCCTTTAAATTGTCCTAGTGCAAAAATTGTTTTTAATTTTTAATTTGGATTTATTTCAATTATTGAATTTTTGTAATTTTTCTAAATTCTTGTTTCCAATTTTTGCAAAAAGTTTTTGTTGACACAAAACTAGGGATCCATGGAGCTTGATCTGGCTAGCCTACCCACACTGACAGTAGTCCAGCTTAGGGGGTTGTGTATTGAAAGAGGGTTGCCTGCAACCACTGATCTCAGGAAGCAAATCCTGATCACATCCCTGACAGCATGGGCTGAGGCCCAAGAGGTAGAGTCAGAAGAAGCTCCAGAGGAGGGAGAAAGAAGGGAGGATGCAAGCTCTAACCACTCAGGGGAGGGAAGGCATCTGAGCCTAAGTGAGGATGAGGAAGAACGGTCCTCAGTAAACACAGTCACTAGGGGAAGATCCAAAGCTAGTGGTGGGAAGGGGGTCCTTTCAGGAGGAGAGAACCCATCCATCAGAGAAAGAGAGCTGGAGGCCCAGCTAGCATACATAGCTTTGGAAGCAGAGAAGCTGGCCCTAGAAAAGAAAAAGTGGGCATACAAAGAAAAAAGAGATGGAAGCAGCGATAAAGAAGCTGAGGTGTCCATGGGTGGGGGAGTTTGCCCCAGATTACCCAAGGGGGTGGTTCCTGCTTATGTAGAGGGGGATGACATAGATAAGTGGCTGGGGGCCTTTGAGAGGGCACTCCAAATGAGAAGGGTTAGGCCTCAATACTGGGGTTCCCTTTTGTGGGAGTTGGTACCCAACTCAGGGAGGGATAGGCTTCTGACCTTAAGGGGGGAGGAGGCAGATTCATACCCTAGTGTGAAGAGGTGCTTAGCCAAGAAGTTTGGTCTGACCCCAGAGCAATATAGAATGAAGTTCAGGGACACCCAGAAGGTCAGTACCCAGTCTTGGGTTGACTTTGTGGACATTTCACTAAAGGCACTAGAGGGCTGGATTATTGGTAACAAAGTAGATACTTATGAGGGGTTATACAATCTGATCATGAGAGAGCACATCTTGACCAATTGTACCCAAGAAAGGTTACGCCAGCATCTAGTGGACTCTAAGCAGACCAACCCTAGAGAGCTAGGGGAGGCAGCTGATGAGTGGTTGAGAACCAGGGTGGTTGTCAAGTCCCAGGGGGGAGACTCCAAGAAGGGGGGGACAGGTCCCCAAAAACCTAAGGAGGGAGGTGGTAAGCCCACCACAGAGACTCCCTCTGTACCCCAGAACCCTAAGAAGGAGGAGAGTAAATCCCACTCCTACTCTGACCAGCAGAGACAGTTAGACCCTGGGTTAAAAAAACTCTTGGACAGTAGGGCTTGCTTTGACTGTCAGCAGACAGGTCACTTCAGAGGAGATGCAGCCTGTCCAAAGAAGGTGGTTAGCACTGGGCTGTCCAGTGTAGCCATAGAGGAGGATTCCTCAGATGATGAAGTCCTCCTAGCATTGAGCTGGGAGACAGGACCAGATGGTAAGCTGGTGATCCCTGAGGGTGGGAGTAGGCACTTCCACCACATTCAAGTGAATGGGATCCCTACCACTGGCCTGAGAGACACCTGTGCCAGTCACACTATAGTGAGTGACCGGTTAGTGACCCCAGACATGTATGTCCCAGGAAAGACAAAGAAAGTCAGGATAGCCACAGGGGAGGTCACCTCCAAACCTGTAGCCATAGTGCCCCTAGAGAGGGAGGGTATCCTTGACTGGATTAGGGTGGTAGTCAGTGCTGACCTTCCCCTAGATTGTATCCTGGGCAATGACCTCCCAGAGGTGAGTCTGGTCACAGATGGGGTGGTCGCCCAGGGCGCCCCCCAACCCAAAGTCCTGGGGAGTCAGTCCCTACAGTTAGGAGACAGGGGTCCCCAAGAAAAGGAAAGAAGAAAAGGAAGGGTAGGCCACTCTTAAAGAGAGTTCCAGGGAGCCAAAGGCCTTCTGCCCCAGTAAGGGGGGAGCCCAGAGTTGGCACTGGTGAGGCCTCACCTGACCCCGAGGAAGTCCTGAGTAGTCAGGCAGCTGTCCAGATGCAAGGTGTTGCCCCTGCACTGACAGAAGGGAGAGTGGAAGGAGGGTGTCTGCCACAGGAGGTGGTAGCCCCCCACTCTAGACAGCAAGAGGGGTGCCAGGACCCCAAAGTTGCCCTTAAAGCAGCTCAGCCACCTGTCAGTGGAGAGCTTAGGGTGTGGTTCTGGGTACTGACAGCTGTCAGTAGCCTCTGCTGGGTGCTAGCCTTCCTGGCAGCACTGTACTTGGCCTGGGAGGCAGACCCCAGGGCCAATAGCAAAGTAGGCCCCCTGACCCTATTGGTCATGGTGGGGTTGCTCAAGTGTTGGGTGACCTCTTTGGGTAAGCTAGGTGTTGCCCTAGCAAAGTTTGGAGTAGGGGAGGTGGGCACCTCACTACCCAAGTTGGCAGAGAGAAAGGAGGAAGACCCCCCTAGAGGAAAGTTTCAGTTTGTGTTGGGTCCTTTGACTGTTGGGATGGCTTCACTACCCATAGGGAGTGACCCTGACAGGAGGATATAAGGCAGAGTAGGCCCTGCAAAGGGTCAGCCAGTTTTCTTCACTGTCTTCCTCGCCTAACAAGCCAGGAAGACTCTCCCAGGGTTGGGCTGAGTCTCCTGGGCGTGTGGGCTGGGGGGGGGTTGTGTGAGAAAACAGGGCTGATTGCAGAGGCCCCATAACTTTTTGCCCCCATTTTCCATTTTTTGCTGGTGTTTTCCTGACTTTAAAGGTGCCCTGGGTACTGCTAACCAGTCCCAGGGCCTGTGCTCTGTGTAAAATGGATATGCAAATTAGGCTCATTATAATTGGCTAAGTTAACCTACCTATAAGTCCCTAGTATATGGTAGGGCATGTAGGTTTAGGGACCACAGCATAGGTGGTGCACACCTAGGTGCATTGCTGAGGTGCCCAGTGTCATTTTAAAAGCAAGCCTGCCTTGCTGGCTGCTTTTAAATTAAAGTTATATGCAAATTCGACTTTGGAATTAAAGGTACTTCCAAAGTCTTAAACTACCTTATTTTTACATATAAGTCACCCCTAAGGTGTGCCCTATGTGCCCCTAGGGCTGGGTGCCATGTAACTAAAAGCAGGGACTTTATAAAAATAGATTTATAAGCCCTGGTGAGGTAAAAACAGCCAAATTCGTTTTTCCCTCATTGAAGTAAATGGCCTTCATAGGCTAGAATGGGCAGACTTTATTTTAAATTTTAAAGTCTCCTTAAATGTTACATACCAAGAATTTGGTATCAAATTGATTGTTGTAATAAATCCCACAACTTCCAGTTGTTGGATTTAATATAACTTGTCCAGGTAAAAAGTTTAGACTTTACCTAAAAAGTTGCCAATTTCAGCTCTGCATTGTTTTTGCTGCTGTGCTCTGATTGGCCAGCCTGCAGCAGCTTCTGCCAGGCTGCCTTGATTAGGTGTGAAGTGGCCAGGCTTCACACAAAGGAATGTGCTTGGGGGAGAGAATCTCCCCTCAGCAGATGGTGAGGCAGGAAGGGGGAGGGCTGCCAAACTGGTCTTCAAAGGCAGAGAAGGACATTTGCAGCACCCAGCAACACCCCCACATCCTGCAACCCCAGACAGCTAGGTGCCCCCTTGATTAGATTACGAGAGGGCAGGAGAGGGGTGTGTTTATGATTTTTAGCCACACCAGTGGGTGGGCTCAGCCAGATGTAACCTCCAAAAATCAGATTCAGCCATCTTGGATTTTTAGAGACTGTTGCCTTTTGGGATGGATTTTTGCCACACTTCCCAGGAAGTGGTCATCACAGGGGGACGACCCTGTACCTGATTGGAGAACCAGGGCCCCCCTGCTTTTCACCCAGGAGCAAGAATAAAACTGGCAGACCTGCCCCCACACCTCAGATCCCCTCCAGAATTCAACAAGAAAGGAACTAAAGAAGAAGAAGGACTGCCCTGCTGGACCCCTGGCCTGCACCTGGAACCTGCACTCAGAAGGACTGCACCAGCTGCACACTTGGGCTTCACCACAAGAAGGACTTTGCCTGGCTTCAACTGGTTCAAGGAGGGACTCCCTGTTTGCTACAGGTGAAAAATTGCTATCCAGAGTACCCTGCACCAACTCCTGAAAAAGTGACCAGCTGACCACTGTCCAGTGGCCAAAAAGGAGTTTGCGCCAGGTGTATTCTGGGAGTTGAAGTCCGCACTTCCCAAGGACCATCACAGAACTTCTGGACCCTTGGGGTGAGCTGTGGACCCCAAAAGAACCTTGAAAGAACATCTGGGTGAAGCCCCAGAAGTTTGGAAAAGATTGGAGAATTTTTGAAAAAAAGCTCCATAAAGTGACCGACCCGACGCGGAAATTCTAGCCGGCTTGCCTCAACCGCGACCCGGCCTGATTTCGTGGTTCGTCCCGGTAAAGAAAAACATCCAAAAAAGAGACTAAGGGGGTGATTCTAACTTCGGCGGGCGGTGGAGGCCACCCGCCGAAGTTCCCCCACCAAAATACCGCTCCGCGGTCGAAAGACCGCTGAGGGTATTTTGGGATTTGCCCTGGGCTGGCGGGCGGCCGCCAAAAGGCCGCCCGCCAGCCCAGGGCAAATCAACCTTCCTACTAAGATGCCGGCTCAGAATTGAGCCGGCGGAGTGGGAAGGTGCGACGGGTGCAGTTGCACCCGTCGCGTATTTCAGTGTCTGCTAGGCAGACACTGAAATACTTTGTGGGGCCCTCTTACGGGGGCCCCTGCCGTGCCCATGCCATTGGCATGGGCACGGCAGGGGCCCCCAGGGGCCCCGCGGCACCCCCTACCGCCATCCTGTTCCTGGCGGGCGAATCGCCAGGAACAGGATGGCGGTAGGGGGTGTCAGAATCCCCCATGGCGGCGCAGCTGGGGGATTCTAAGGGCAGCGGTAAACCGGCGGGAGACCGCCGGTTTACCCTTTCTGACCGCGGCCAAACCGCCGCGGTCAGAATGCCCTGCGGGGCACCGCCGGTCTGTCGGCGGTGCTCCCGCCGACCCTGGCCCCGGCGGTCTGAGACCGCCGGGGTTAGAATGAGGGCCTAAGTCCGAACGTAAAAAGTTGACCGGGACCTCCCAGCCATCGTATCCGAGAAGGGCTCCATGGACGTCGGATCAAGATCCAGGTTTACCCCGGTCGAAGGATTTTCATCTCGAAAAAACGACTAAGTCCGAAGGTAAAAATCACCACCGAGGAAACCGACTTCGCGTATCCGGACAAGGGCTCCAGGAGGTCGGATTCAACTGGCAGGTTCGTCCCGGGGAAGAAAAACATCAAAAAAGAGACTAAGTCAGAAGGTAACTTTTTAACCGAGGCCTCCCGCGACTTGTAGCCGAGCAGGGCTCCATCGCGGTCGGCCTGAAAGTTTGACTTTGCCCCGGTCCTGGTGCAACCAGATGACCCGATTGGCGCTTTTTGTTTCTAAGCGCTAGAAAATAATAATACTTTAAAAATTCATATCTCCGGTTCCCCTGAACCGATTTTAATCGTTTTTGTGTCATTTTAAAGATAAAAATATAAGCTATTTTTATAAATTGGTTTTGGATTTTTAAACTGTTTCCTGTGTTTTATTTAATTACTGTTTTGTGATATTTGAATGCTTTACACTTTGTCTCCTAAGTTAAGCCTTGACGCTCAATGCCAAGCTACCAAGGGTAGAGCTGGGATTAATTTACTGAGACCTAACTGTACCTATGTGGAGGTTAGTGGCTTGTTGCTAGGTGTAGGTACCTACCTGCCCTACCAATAACCCATTTTCCAACATAATTGGAAGCAGCGACGGGATCCTGTACTTGTGTTCAATATCACATTACAGTTTTGGGTAAAACAAATTAAAAATCCTTTAAATTGTCCTAGTGCAAAAATTGTTTTTAATTTTTAATTTGGATTAATTTCAATTATTGAATTTTTTTAATTTTTCTAAATTCTTGTTTCCAATTTTTGCAAAAAGTTTTTGTTGACACAAAACTAGGGATCCATGGAGCTTGATCTGGCTAGCCTACCCACACTGACAGTAGTCCAGCTTAGGGGGTTGTGTATTGAAAGAGGGTTGCCTGCAACCACTGATCTCAGGAAGCAAATCCTGATCACATCCCTGACAGCATGGGCTGAGGCCCAAGAGGTAGAGTCAGAAGAAGCTCCAGAGGAGGGAGAAAGAAGGGAGGATGCAAGCTCTAACCACTCAGGGGAGGAAAGGCATCTGAGCCTAAGTGAGGATGAGGAAGAACGGTCCTCAGTAAACACAGTCACTAGGGGAAGATCCAAAGCTAGTGGTGGGAAGGGGGTCCTTTCAGGAGGAGAGAACCCATCCATCAGAGAAAGAGAGCTGGAGGCCCAGCTAGCATACATAGCTTTGGAAGCAGAGAAGCTGGCCCTAGAAAAGAAAAAGTGGGCATACAAAGAAAAAAGAGATGGAAGCAGCGATAAAGAAGCTGAGGTGTCCATGGGTGGGGGAGTTTGCCCCAGATTACCCAAGGGGGTGGTTCCTGCTTATGTAGAGGGGGATGACATAGATAAGTGGCTGGGGGCCTTTGAGAGGGCACTCCAAATGAGAAGGGTTAGGCCTCAATACTGGGGTTCCCTTTTGTGGGAGTTGGTACCCAACTCAGGGAGGGATAGGCTTCTGACCTTAAGGGGGGAGGAGGCAGATTCATACCCTAGTGTGAAGAGGTGCTTAGCCAAGAAGTTTGGTCTGACCCCAGAGCAATATAGAATGAAGTTCAGGGACACCCAGAAGGTCAGTACCCAGTCTTGGGTTGACTTTGTGGACATTTCACTAAAGGCACTAGAGGGCTGGATTATTGGTAACAAAGTAGATACTTATGAGGGGTTATACAATCTGATCATGAGAGAGCACATCTTGACCAATTGTACCCAAGAAAGGTTACGCCAGCATCTAGTGGACTCTAAGCAGACCAACCCTAGAGAGCTAGGGGAGGCAGCTGATGAGTGGTTGAGAACCAGGGTGGTTGTCAAGTCCCAGGGGGGAGACTCCAAGAAGGGGGGGACAGGTCCCCAAAAACCTAAGGAGGGAGGTGGTAAGCCCACCACAGAGACTCCCTCTGTACCCCAGAACCCTAAGAAGGAGGAGAGTAAATCCCACTCCTACTCTGACCAGCAGAGACAGTTAGACCCTGGGTTAAAAAAACTCTTGGACAGTAGGGCTTGCTTTGACTGTCAGCAGACAGGTCACTTCAGAGGAGATGCAGCCTGTCCAAAGAAGGTGGTTAGCACTGGGCTGTCCAGTGTAGCCATAGAGGAGGATTCCTCAGATGATG
Organism: Pleurodeles waltl; assembly: GCF_031143425.1. Classification (NCBI taxonomy): domain Eukaryota; kingdom Metazoa; phylum Chordata; class Amphibia; order Caudata; family Salamandridae; genus Pleurodeles; species Pleurodeles waltl. Next base: position 686,197,989 of record NC_090450.1, read on the forward strand.
AAGTCCTCCTAGCATTGAGCTGGGAGACAGGACCAGATGGTAAGCTGGTGATACCTGAGGGTGGGAGTAGGCACTTCCACCACATTCAAGTGAATGGGATCCCTACCACTTGCCTGAGAGACACCTGTGCCAGTCACACTATAGTGAGTGACCGGTTAGTGACCCCAGACATGTATGTCCCAGGAAAGACAAAGAAAGTCAGGATAGCCACAGGGGAGGTCACCTCCAAACCTGTAGCCATAGTGCCCCTAGAGAGGGAGGGTATCCTTGACTGGATTAGGGTGGTAGTCAGTGCTGACCTTCCCCTAGATTGTATCCTGGGCAATGACCTCCCAGAGGTGAGTCTGGTCACAGATGGGGTGGTCGCCCAGGGCGCCCCCCCAACCCAAAGTCCTGGGGAGTCAGTCCCTACAGTTAGGAGACAGGGGTCCCCAAGAAAAGGAAAGAAGAAAAGGAAGGGTAGGCCACTCTTAAAGAGAGTTCCAGGGAGCCAAAGGCCTTCTGCCCCAGTAAGGGGGGAGCCCAGAGTTGGCACTGGTGAGGCCTCACCTGACCCCGAGGAAGTCCTGAGTAGTCAGGCAGCTGTCCAGATGCAAGGTGTTGCCCCTGCACTGACAGAAGGGAGAGTAGAAGGAGGGTGTCTGCCACAGGAGGTGGTAGCCCCCACTCTAGACAGCAAGAGGGGTGCCAGGACCCCAAAGTTGCCCTTAAAGCAGCTCAGCCACCTGTCAGTGGAGAGCTTAGGGTGTGGTTCTGGGTACTGACAGCTGTCAGTAGCCTCTGCTGGGTGCTAGCCTTCCTGGCAGCACTGTACTTGGCCTGGGAGGCAGACCCCAGGGCCAATAGCAAAGTAGGCCCCCTGACCCTATTGGTCATGGTGGGGTTGCTCAAGTGTTGGGTGACCTCTTTGGGTAAGCTAGGTGTTGCCCTAGCAAAGTTTGGAGTAGGGGAGGTGGGCACCTCACTACCCAAGTTGGCAGAGAGAAAGGAGGAAGACCCCCCTAGAGGAAAGTTTCAGTTTGTGTTGGGTCCTTTGACTGTTGGGATGGCTTCACTACCCATAGGGAGTGACCCTGACAGGAGGATATAAGGCAGAGTAGGCCCTGCAAAGGGTCAGCCAGTTTTCTTCACTGTCTTCCTCGCCTAACAAGCCAGGAAGACTCTCCCAGGGTTGGGCTGAGTCTCCTGGGCGTGTGGGCTGGGGGGGGGTTGTGTGAGAAAACAGGGCTGATTGCAGAGGCCCCATAACTTTTTGCCCCCATTTTCCATTTTTTGCTGGTGTTTTCCTGACTTTAAAGGTGCCCTGGGTACTGCTAACCAGTCCCAGGGCCTGTGCTCTGTGTAAAATGGATATGCAAATTAGGCTCATTATAATTGGCTAAGTTAACCTACCTATAAGTCCCTAGTATATGGTAGGGCATGTAGGTTTAGGGACCACAGCATAGGTGGTGCACACCTAGGTGCATTGCTGAGGTGCCCAGTGTCATTTTAAAAGCAAGCCTGCCTTGCTGGCTGCTTTTAAATTAAAGTTATATGCAAATTCGACTTTGGAATTAAAGGTACTTCCAAAGTCTTAAACTACCTTATTTTTACATATAAGTCACCCCTAAGGTGTGCCCTATGTGCCCCTAGGGCTGGGTGCCATGTAACTATAAGCAGGGACTTTATAAAAATAGATTTATAAGCCCTGGTGAGGTAAAAACAGCCAAATTCGTTTTTCCCTCATTGAAGTAAATGGCCTTCATAGGCTAGAATGGGCAGACTTTATTTTAAATTTTAAAGTCTCCTTAAATGTTACATACCAAGAATTTGGTATCAAATTGATTGTTGTAATAAATCCCACAACTTCCAGTTGTTGGATTTAATATAACTTGTCCAGGTAAAAAGTTTAGACTTTACCTAAAAAGTTGCCAATTTCAGCTCTGCATTGTTTTTGCTGCTGTGCTCTGATTGGCCAGCCTGCAGCAGCTTCTGCCAGGCTGCCTTGATTAGGTGTGAAGTGGCCAGGCTTCACACAAAGGAATGTGCTTGGGGGAGAGAATCTCCCCTCAGCAGATGGTGAGGCAGGAAGGGGGAGGGCTGCCAAACTGGTCTTCAAAGGCAGAGAAGGACATTTGCAGCACCCAGCAACACCCCCACATCCTGCAACCCCAGACAGCTAGGTGCCCCCTTGATTAGATTACGAGAGGGCAGGAGAGGGGTGTGTTTATGATTTTTAGCCACACCAGTGGGTGGGCTCAGCCAGATGTAACCTCCAAAAATCAGATTCAGCCATCTTGGATTTTTAGAGACTGTTGCCTTTTGGGATGGATTTTTGCCACACTTCCCAGGAAGTGGTCATCACAGGGGGACGACCCTGTACCTGATTGGAGAACCAGGGCCCCCCTGCTTTTCACCCAGGAGCAAGAATAAAACTGGCAGACCTGCCCCCACACCTCAGATCCCCTCCAGAATTCAACAAGAAAGGAACTAAAGAAGAAGAAGGACTGCCCTGCTGGACCCCTGGCCTGCACCTGGAACCTGCACTCAGAAGGACTGCACCAGCTGCACACTTGGGCTTCACCACAAGAAGGACTTTGCCTGGCTTCAACTGGTTCAAGGAGGGACTCCCTGTTTGCTACAGGTGAAAAATTGCTATCCAGAGTCCCCTGCACCAACTCCTGAAAAAGTGACCAGCTGACCACTGTCCAGTGGCCAAAAAGGAGTTTGCGCCAGGTGTATTCTGGGAGTTGAAGTCCGCACTTCCCAAGGACCATCACAGAACTTCTGGACCCTTGGGGTGAGCTGTGGACCCCAAAAGAACCTTGAAAGAACATCTGGGTGAAGCCCCAGAAGTTTGGAAAAGATTGGAGAATTTTTTTAAAAAAGCTCAATAAAGTGACCGACCCGACGCGGAAATTCTAGCCGGCTTGCCTCAACCGTGACCCGGCCTGACTTCGTGGTTCGTCCCGGTAAAGAAAAACATCCAAAAAAGAGACTAAGTCCGAACGTAAAAAGTTGACCGGGACCTCCCAGCCATCGTATCCGAGAAGGGCTCCATGGACGTCGGATCAAGATCCAGGTTTACCCCGGTCGAAGGATTTTCATCTCGAAAAAACGACTAAGTCCGAAGGTAAAAATCACCAACGAGGAAACCGACTTCGCGTATCCGGACAAGGGCTCCAGGAGGTCGGATTCAACTGGCAGGTTCGTCCCGGGGAAGAAAAACATCAAAAAAGAGACTAAGTCAGAAGGTAACTTTTTAACCGAGGCCTCCCGCGACTTGTAGCCGAGCAGGGCTCCATCGCGGTCGGCCTGAAAGTTTGACTTTGCCCCGGTCCTGGTGCAACCAGATGACCCGATTGGCGCTTTTTGTTTCTAAGCGCTAGAAAATAATAATACTTTAAAAATTCATATCTCCGGTTCCCCTGAACCGATTTTAATCGTTTTTGTGTCATTTTAAAGATAAAAATATAAGCTATTTTTATAAATTGGTTTTGCATTTTTAAACTGTTTCCTGTGTTTTATTTAATTACTGTTTTGTGATATTTGAATGCTTTACACTTTGTCTCCTAAGTTAAGCCTTGACGCTCAATGCCAAGCTACCAAGGGTAGAGCTGGGATTAATTTACTGAGACCTAACTGTACCTATGTGGAGGTTAGTGGCTTGTTGCTAGGTGTAGGTACCTACCTGCCCTACCAATAACCCATTTTCCAACAGGCCAAAATCTGAGCAAGACAATTTGTTTGTGGGAACGAGTGAATGCAGACATGTGTTTTTGTTTCAGAGTAAATGGACATTTATGTTGAATGGACAGGATCCAGCGATCCCTGGGATCTATTACATCTGTGGACTTAATGCTTATTACCGTCTCCCTAGGGGATGGTATGGGACATGTTATTTGGGAGTAGTTTTCCCAAAGATTTAGCAGATTGACGACTTAAAACAAATACCTAAAACGTCTGAATTACAACATCCTAGACAAAAACGAGAATCAGTGGCTGCTGTCATTGGTGACATATTCGGAGCTATAATCCCTTCAGTGGGGGTTATCTTGAATTTTATGAAAAATCAAAAGTTGTCTACTATTGTAGATAATATGCTGACAAATTTCACAGGGGCTATACTCCTGATGGATACTGAACTTGCTGCAGAAAGAGCTATGACTCTTCAAAATCGGCTTGCTTTAGACATTCTTTTAGCAAAGAGTGGAGGGGTCTGCAAGATGCTTAACGAGCGTCATTGTTGCTCATTCATTCCGGACAATAGTAAAAAGATTAGAGGTATGCTTACTAACCTTACTAGAGATAGTACAGATGTGAAGGATTTGAAGAAACTTGGTGTCTGGGAAAAATTTGGAAAAGGAATTGCCAGAGTAGGGAGCTGGTTTACCAACATTTGGAATGGGGTACTTGCAAAAATACTAGTGGGACTATTAATTGTTCTGGCCTGTCTATTAGGATTGTGGGGGGCATGTAAAATCAATGATAAAATTAAGAAAAATTGGACCAAAAGAACCAGAAGAAACGAAGAAAGTGAAAGAGAGAAAATGTTCAATGAAATTTGGGAAAGTTCACATAAGGGACAAGATGTTGAAATACGCATCATGCGCAAGGCGAAAAATTAAGAATGAAAGGTCAAAGGGAAAGGTTTGTGTGATGACGAGTGTCATCAGAGGAGGGACTGAGAGAGCGTAGTTTAAATATTACATATACTAAAAGTGAAATGCTTATATCAATGCTTAACGATGCTGCATAGAAAACGACAATAAGTAGTGATTTGCTTAACGTGCATTTGATTTATGACTATAAATTGTGAAGTTATCATTGTGTATGTGAACTTATGGCAATAATGAATAAAATTGATTGTGTTATAATTAATCAAGCTTACATTAACGATTACGATATTGCATTTATATTGAAAACCTATAGGCCTTAAGTTAGCGTGAGCTGTGGATTTAGCTGCCTGGCTCTCATATTAAAAGCATTTTCTCTGTTTTTCAGTGTGCTGATTCGCAAAGGGCCATGACCCTGCAATTGTTCCTTTTCTTCTTTCCATGTATCAACACAGATTCTGTTCTCACCCGCATGCTCGTTGTTTAATATGAATTCAAATACAAAGTTGAAACAAAAGTAGATTAATGTAACGTACAAGGACGTTTAACCATGGACAAAGGAAACTCATGACCCGAGAAGACGTGCCAAACGGTGAAGTAACCCCGGATGTGCCACCTCCGAAGGCGTCAATTATGAAGACCAATCAAAATGTTATGAATTATCGTGGGGTGACAATTGGAATTACCTAATGTATAATTTGATAGGTTAAAGATAGTGGGGTATAGTAAATGTCCAATAGAATTTTGGGGGAAGGTATTACGAAAAAGGGATAAAAACCCATGTCACAGAAGGGTCGTTAGAACTAGGTAGGGAAGGCTATCGATTTTATCCAGAAACTCTGTCACTCTGTTTGGTGACTTTGAGACTTAATAAACCATCCTCACCCATAGACTGCCCCATTACACTTCTCCTCCTTATGAGGGAAGTGTCCCCAGTCCTTTAGAAAAGGTTAGACTGATGGTGATTTGACTGATGTCCTGAAGACGAAGGCTGATCCTGTGTGCTGACCTAATCCTTGGAGGGTAATTATGACAATACAATTTGTAATTTGTCTGTTTGCTTTTCCTTTCTAGGTACCAACTGCTCATTTTGGATAGAGGCCACAGTTAGATGTTTTTCTAAATTGGTGTTCTAAATTATTTTGCATGAAGCCCAACATGCTGATGCTAATTAGTGGTTAGGACAGGAGATCACTCTGACTGACGCAAATAGACAAAGACTGAAGTTGCGCTATGCTAAACTGAGTCTTACGCGATATTCATTGTATTCTGATCTATGTTCACGCCGTGCTATGTTCTTATGTTTGTAATTCTTGCATTAATTAAATCTTATCACAGTTGCCATATTGTGACTATGCTCTTATGCTTCTTGGTTTTGAGATTGACTCTTCTGCTAATAGATTGTAATCAATAGGGAATAAAATTCATAAAATTCTATCAACAGGTGTGGTTAATCATGGCTGAAAGGTCACAGTTGCGTCGACAATTTGATCAATGTCTTTAACCAAAGTAAAGTGCATTGTGGTGGTGAATATTGACAACATTATCGATATATTGCTTGACATATTGATCAGTTATCTCGTCCTACGGTGTCTCACCACTGGGTCACAAGATTCATTGGCCTAAAACAAGTCCAAATGTGTAATAAATTGACATAGAAGGACGCGTTAACAATGTTATCATGTAAGTTTTACAGATCGGGTGTTTCTGTGAGATCCACTGATGGCAAAATCACTATGAGGAGGAAATTTGTGAGCGCGCATGCGCACACACACCCACACCCACATTGCTCCCTCCCCCCAAGTCCCAGCATTGATTCTGGGGAAGAAATATACCTGCTCTTTCAGTTTTTTTGATTCACTGGCTCCAAAGTACCTTGGGCTTAGTCAGTGTACACCAGCACTGTGAGGGCCGGTCTGGTGGGTCTTTAATACGCCCACACACTCATCAATCAACAACTTCCCACGTGTAACATTTCTAATTCTGTAATAAAAAGCTAAACAACAAGTTATGGCATAAGAGTATTTGTTGTTTTTACAAATAATGAAAAACTAGATTCCCATATAATTTGACTACAATAGTATTACAATTTCCTTGTATAAACAGAGTTGCCACCAGGCTGTGTGTTTTTCTTACTGGCCTGGTCTGTATTTTCTAGTCGAGGTCGATGAGGTAAACTATTTGGAGAAAGCAGTGAAATCTGATCCTTTTGCCCCTCTGAAACATCACTTTAAACAGCAAGCACAGACATCAGTTAAAAAGTATTTCTGAGCAGTGTAAATCGTTTCCGAATTAATATTATTATGTTAAACATAATATTAGCACAAACAGAGGGATACCTGCCAGGCTAAAAAAGAATCTTGATAATTTTGCAGACATTTCTTTACCCCTAGCAGTTCTTGGTTGTTCCAAGATAGCAAAACGTAAAACAGATGGCCAGTATTTTTTTATGAGAAACGTGTCAACCCCGTGCATAACAAGCAGGTGGTTAACTCTTTATGGAAAGACACAGTTTCAAGAAGTATTCAGAATTACCAGAAGTAAATCAGGTGGTCCCAGGGAGGCAGTATCAGTATGCGTACATGAGCATCGGTTCATATCTCTTGCATCCAAGGGCAATGTGGCCTTTTTGAAACACTGTTCTGATTATTCAATGCTCTGAAAGTAGTTAATTACTCCTTCTTATAGCACATCTCAGTTCCACTTGCCCCTACTATCCTGATAAGAGCGGAGCTTGGATATCCTTTTCGTTAGTTGTTTTATTTTTCTAGTGACTTGTTGCCATGATTCAGCTCTGTGCTTCACAACATGACTGGTGGTTTGAACCTCACAAGTGGGATGTAGATGCTGTCATTTTACTTAGACTAATGTACGACTTTTAGCTTATCAACCCTCCCCTTTCCCTGTCTCCACTCTTGCCTTATTACCTTCCCTCTCCGTCCAAACACGTACTATTCTAATCAAAGCTGTCCTGAGTTTCATAGCACATTGGCATATGGGCACTAAGGGGCATATTTATGATGCCCTAGCGCCACCTTGCACCACATTAACGTAATTATTTTTTACGTTAATGTGGCCCAACGAGGCCGAAATCCCCGTGCCGTATTTAAAGGGTGGCACAATGCATGCATTGCGCCACTCTGTAACCCTTTGCGCGATAATATGCCTGCGCCAGGCATAATGTATGCACAGGGGACATTCCCATTTTAGGGGAGCTGGAAAAATGGCATTAGGAAATCTATGAGATTTCCATGTGCCATTTTTTATGGCACTTTTAATGCCTGCTCAAGAGCAGGCGTTAAAAAGGGGCTTCCATTCTATAGCATGGGGCCCTATGTACTCTGCAGGAGTAGCGCCAATATTTTGGCGCTACTCCTGCATAGTACATCAACAGCATATGAGAAATTTCACAATTGCCCCCTACCCTGCGCCATGGTAAGCCATATTTTAAATTTGGCGCACACATGGTGGCGGTTGGGGAATGCTAAGGGGAGCAGGGAAAGTGGTAGGATTTATGGAAAGTGGTGCTGCACCCAGGGCAGCACCACTTTCCCTGTGCCCCTTGGCGCCCCCCTACCGCCACCATGTGTGCGCCGTATTTAAAACACGGCGCACCGTGGTGCCGGGTAGGGGGCAATAGCGTCATTTCTCATGACGCTATTAATGTACTCAGCAGGAGTAGCGCCTAACTATTGGTGCTACTCCTGCAGAGTACATAGGGGCCCATTCTAAATGTATATGGTTCTCTTGCCCATATTTATTATAACCATCAAAAAGAAACAGACAGTACTTTGTTACACTGGTTCTGTTCTAATTTAGTAAAAAATTTGAAACAAAAACATTGTGACAAGATGCACTCATTGAGATTAAGGACATCGGTACCCACATTCCCCAAATTTCCCTTAGATTTACTAAAATGCCAGAACACCATGACACAAAATCTTCCTTTAAAGTAGAAGAATCAGCAACAATGGTGGATTGAAACCTGATTCAAAATCATTTTTGGTTCGAAAACAGCTTTTTGAGCATCTCTTCCCTGCTCTCCCTTCACCACATGCCCGGGTCAGTACATCTTTAACTAGCGATCCTTTCTTACCCCTCTTCTTGCCCTAATTTTCCAGTTCCCCCCAAGTCCTTTATTATTTCGCTCTTTTATTTACTAGTTCTTTCCCTACCACTTTTCCTGTTCTACTCCCTCTTTCACTCCCCGGGTTCCTTCTTACCTTTCCTGCTCCCTTCTTTCCGTGATTCCTCTCCTTAACTTTACTGCTTTGTCCTTTGCCCCACTGTTCCCTCACTGCCTCTCCTAACCGCCCCTTTATCCAGATGGGTTCTTATTTATTCTGCTCAGCCTTTCACTCCTTAGATACTCCCTATCCGTCATGCTCCAGTCTTACTTATCCTGTTTAATGTTTCACTCCTGTTCCATCCTTTAATCTCAACCCCCTCCTATTTTCCCCTCCACTACTTTGTCTTTTGATAGCCACCTCGCTCTTACCTCGCCTATTCTATCCTTCACTTTCTGCCTCTCTCTTTCATCATAGCTCCCTTTGCTCACAATTTAACCTTCTTACTTTTGTTTCCATGTCTCCCCTGTTTTCGTCTTGCATAGGCTGCTGTCCCCTTTGCTCCCAGCATGCTTATTATGTCCTGCTCTACTGCCTCCTCCTTATCTCTCTCCTCTACCTGTTTCCACGTCCTTAGTATCATCTCTTCTTCCTTCATGCCCTCTTTCATTCTGTATTCTCCCCTTGCCGCCTTGCTTCATTGAGGCACAAAATTATTTTTGGAGTGCCACCCAGTTACCTCTTTCCTGATTTTATCATTGTTGTATGGTCGTATTCTGTAAGCTTCTTATTCAAAAGACTCACATTCTGAGCCCTTTGGCACGTGCTGTACCAGTGTTGTGGCTAGGTGAGTTGCTCTTGGGTGGAATACTCCGCTCTGGAAGAAACTTGGGTAGTTTCTTCTCTTACTCTGTAAGAGAGAAAATTAACCAGGAAAACATGTTACATTGTTGATTCCTGCAGTACATCTGAGTTCGAGGGCTACTAGGAAGGAAGACAAAAGACAGACCAGGGTTTCAGAAACAGAGAAAAGGGACCAGCAGAGAGAGGAATATACAGAAAAAAACAGCCTAGAGGAAAGAATGAAGACAGAAAATATGTACAAACTAACTGATTTTGAACTGGAAATAGAAGAGATCAGTTGAAATTCTGACACTGAAGAAGATGCCAAGAGGGAAGTTGCAAAGGGGAAGGATCACGTGACCGGTCCAGCAAAGAGAGATGGGCCCCAATGGCAGCCAAGGGGATAATGCAGATTCAAAGCCCAGAGGGGGAGTAGGCTGTTGCCCTTTTCAGAATTCTGGGTAAAAGGAGGAGGAGGGAGAAGAGTGCTGGAGGAAAGAGTGATGGTGCCTGCCCCCTCACATGTGGGATGCTACAGTCCCTCCATTAACTGAATATGGGCTGTGGCTAACCTTGGTGAGTGAACAGTAATGCAACATATTGGATAAAATCAGGAGAAGTTAGGATAAACAAGTTTTTAAATTTGAAAACGAGGTTTGCTCGCATACAAGGTATGCAGACGCCATACACTTAAAAGAAACCTTTACCGCCCAGATTGTCACAGCAATGATAGTGGTGTATTCTAGAGAAGGGTTTTCCATGGAAATATTAAGAAATCAATTTGTCTCAAAACTAATCACCTGAGTATAAAACATATGTGAAAGCCTCATGCTATCGCCAAACAGACTGGTTAGTAGAGAGATATAACTTTGTTTTCTAATTGACACTAAAATATCTATATATGGAAGGTAGAAACTGGGATAAGATGTTCCCTAGAGCTCTTTTTGACATCAGATCTCGAATACAAGCAAGTACTGGCCACTGTCAATCAGTGAATTATATTTTATTGTATGATTAATTAAATTCTTTACAATATAAATAGAAAGAAGGAAAACAAGAACATATTTTGTAAATGATTAGGCTAGGCAAAGCTGGTACTTGTAGTTGTATGGGCAAGCATATAAAGTGCATGGCAAACCTTAAAGTGCATTAATGCTGTAGAATACACCTAGGATTATAGCAGCAAATATATAAAGTGCTGGGCAATGGCTGTATATCCATTTCTAAAAAGACCACTATTATGACAACATACGCAAGAGTTCACACCAGAATTTAAAAATATAAAAGTGCCACATAGTGGCTAAAAAGCTTAAGAGTGCAGTTGTCGAAATAAGGCTACTAGTTAAAAAGTGCAAAAATAAACAATTAAGGGCCAGATGTAGCAAGCAGTTTTGCCCAGTCTGTGTCTATGGGAAAATGTGTTTGTACATATGTCCCTAATTGTCTTAAAATGAGAGCTATGGATCAACTGTAGGTTAAATATTGCGTAAGGTCATAAAAAGGAGAGACCATCACTTGCCGGCAGTGACTTGCTGAGGTGGGATTTGTCTATTCTGAGCAGAATCTACCTAAACTAGTTAAATTCATTTAAGCAATTCTTGCGCGAGGCTGATATATTTGCCAAATGTATTCAGTTCCGTAGGCAAAGACAAAGTTCCTCGCCTTGTTGCAAGTTATTATTCTGTGTGTTATAAAAATCAGTTTTAGCAGGTGCGCCGGGCATGCAGCATTGCTGCGCAGCAGCATAACAAATGATTGAAAGACTCAGATTTATATCTGCAAAGTCTGCAATTGGGATTCTTGGAAAGGGAGGGCCATTTGGGGTTGAGTTCTTTAAACTGAAGGCCTATCGGTCTTGCAGCCAAGATTTGCTTAAGACAAGCTTTTCCAGTCGAGCATTGAAGGTATGGTTGAGGGCTCAGACAGTGTGGATGTTTGATAGCGTGCAATAGTGTCACTGCTTGTTGTGCTAGAGTGCAGTTCGATTTCGCCATATCACTTGACTTCTACAGCAATCTAATCTGTTTTTTGCGGAATGGCTTTCAGGGCGGAATGTGAGAGCAGGAATGTATTCAGCTCAGAGTGATCTATTTGAAGAGCGTCGACAGTATTTTTTCGATAGGCAGTCCAGATGTCTTCTTTAAGTCGAAGATGTGGTGGAGAGCTGTTCTCAGGGTATTAGGTGACGCCTTTCTAATCCTATAGTAGTACTTTAGGGAAGCACCCATGTTGGCCCAGGTCTGGTGCTTCAAACCGAATTCCAGCCTAATCAAACAGCCTCTAGTGTATTGTGGTATCTTAAATACCCTCTTGTACGCTTTGAGATTACATTTTTCCATGATTTGGGTAAATTACCCTGGGAAGGCTTTGTGGTCATAATTGATCGCTGGTAAAATAGTTGCTTCTAATACCCATCAAATTGGCACGGTGGAAGGGCTTTCTAAAATGCTGTTAATTTCTAAGTGTCTGCTAATTATCAAGTCGGCCTTTACTTGAGGGTAGCCACACTCTCTTTGATTTTCATTGGGCCCAGGTTCCAGCCATGATTGAATTTCTTAGTTGTTCTCCCAAAAGTTATAATTTTTGTTTTAGATCCACTTGCCGTCATTTTATTGATCTCGTTGTATTTATGAAGAGCATTGAATGCTTTCTGGATTCCTGTTCTGGAGTGTTCCAGGATTAGATGTTATCTGCATATTGTAATAGTGTGATTTTGACATCTACAATCTTTGGAGGGATCAAGTTGGCATGTTTTAGTCCCAAGTACATATCTGCAAAGTATAGATAAAATAACAGGGACACGAGAACGCTTCCTGGCTTTCAACCATTATCCATTGGAAGTTTCCTTGTTACAGACATTGACGATAGCTTGACCTTCACCCAGATTGAGGTGTATAGTAATGTAAGTGCCCGGAGCAGATCATTTGGAATGCCCTGCCTGGCTATGCAGTTTCCTCCATAAGTTATTCTTGTCCACTGTGTGAAATGCTACGGAGTAATCTACAAAACACAAGTAAAAGGAAAGTGATTTTTGACTGGCAGCTTAGTGTATTAAATAGGAGAGTGCTACTACCGTAGTTTAGGAGTTTGCCATGAAGCCAGTTTGGCAGAAAGGAATTATCTTGTTTGTTTCTACCCAACACTCCAGTTCTTTTAAAAGGATGGAGGCATACACCTTTGCTTTGATATCAAGAAGGGCAATAAGTCAATAGTAGCTGGGTCTTGCCTGACTCCTTTCTTGAAAACCAGATGTAAAATTGAGCCCTTCCAACTCTCTGGGACCTTCTTGGTCAATAAACACGTGTGATACATTGGAAGAAGTGTCGCAGACCACAGGTTAATGTCCTCTTTCAAGACTTGGGCTGGGATGCCATTTGGGTATGGGGCTCTGGTTGCTCTAATTTTGTCCAAAATGTTTTAAATATCGCTCGCTGTGAGTATTGGCTCATGGATCGGTATGACAGTTGGTAGGCCGAGTTTATTCAGAAAATTGTCACTTGCCTGATTTTCCTGCATATGACTTGTTTGCATACTGTGGCCAATAAGGTTAATCCATTTTTGGGATCTCATTGTCTGTGAGTGCTGGCACGTTGTTTGAAATGTCTGCAGATGCAGCATGGTTACTCAAGGGGTTGCCACTTACTGATTTTGCTACATATATAGCTTGTTTACATACAATGACCATTGGGGTTCATCAATTATGTTAGTTTTTGAGCCTTCCGGATATGTTTTATTTTTTACATATCTCCATAGATCAGCCTTACTCCATTTGCCCATTAGTGAATATGGGGGTCATTCTGAACCGCCAAGGTGAACGACCGCAGAAGCACCGCCAACAGGCTGGCGGTGCTTCCAGGCCAATTCTGACCGCGGCAGTAAAGCCGCGGTCAGAAAAGGGAAACCAGGCTGGCGGGAACGGGTGTCGTGGGGCCCCTGGGGGCCCCTGCAGTGCCCATGCCATTGGCATGGGCACTGCAGGGGCCCCCTAACAGGGCCTCATTAAGATTTTCAGTGTCTGCCTAGCAGACACTGAAAATCGCGACGGGTGCCACTGCACCCGTCGCACACCAGCAACTCAGCCGGCTCCATTCGGAGCTGGCTTCATCGTTGCTGGGGCTTTCCCGCTGGGCGGGCGGGCGGCCTTTTGGCGGTCGCCCGCCCGCTTAGCGGGAAAGTCAAAATGACCGACGCGATCATTTGACCGCGGTGCGGTCTTTTGGCGGTCTCCGCCCGGCGGGCGGCGCCCGCCGCCCGCCGGTGTCGGAATGACCCCCTATATGTTTAACCATTCTTTCTCCACTAGCTTGCATTTAGTAGTCCAAACCAGTTGCTTGTGTTGTTTAAATAGTGCCCGCAGTCTTGACTACAAGTATGTTTTATTTGATGCTTTTTGTGATCCTTGGCATACTTTCTGAAGCCTGCTGAGGTTTTGCTTAGTTTCCATTATAGGACACTTCTTTAGTGAGGGACCTTCATGAAGCCGATGTAGGGCCTAGGATTCAGTGAATGTTGCTGATGATTTTCTCCCAGTCGTCCAGCAGAAATTTTCCATTTTGGTTCCTGAGGAAAGGGCCTCTTGAAGATATCCAGACTTTAGGTTATTGCAGCGTAGCTGGAGCCCATTTAATTTGCCAAATTATTTGTCCATTTTTATCACCTCTTGAGGTATCCACTGCATTCTGGCATTCTGGTTGGTAGTATTGAGCTTTAACAGTGCAGAGTGAAACGTGATCACTCTCTTGAAATGGTAAGATTTCAAAGCTCTCCAAGTGCTCAAGAATTATATCTGTGGTAAGCACATAGTCGAGAGTGCTTAGTCCCTTAAATGTTTTGGGGAATTGTAATGCTGCAGATTTGTTTCCCAGCCCATTCTGGATGGACTTGAGGTAATGACTGTTGAACAAGCTTTGGAGTGGGTTGGTGTAAGTGCTTACTGTAGGGTGGTCTGTGAGGGTGTGGGGTCACCCATGTGACATAGAATAAAATCCTGCAGATGAAAGTTCCATAGTTGGCATAATCACAGAGCACAGTATCTGGTGGCTTGCATAATAGAGTCAGACGATTTGCTTGTTATAGTTCACAACTATTAAGGTAGAGATTGACTATGTAGGAGGCTGGCCCTCTATATAGTGTGCAAAGATAGGCACACAGTGTACGGAGTCCAGACAACCACACTTTTTTTACAGCCGTAAAACTAGATCACCTAATGTGCTCATTTTTAAGGTAGCTTGGTCGAGCAGTTAGGTCAATCTTGGAGAAGTGCAAAGCATTTGTTGTACTCACAACATCAATCTTGAAACTCACACACTAAAAGGAATAAGTCTAGACCAATTAATAAAAATGCTTCAGATTTTTATGTAATTTTTAAGACCAAGATTAGCAAAATTGGTTAAGTGCTTTTTGAGATATGCATTTTTGAAGCTTACTAAAAATAGTCTTTTTGTGCATAATTAAGCACCATAGGAATTGTGAGAAAACAGGGCTGATTGCAGAGGCCCCATAACTTTTTGCCCCCATTCTCCTCTTTTTGCTGGTGTTTTCCTGACTTTGATGGTGCCCTGGGTACTGCTAACCAGTCCCAGGGCCTGTGCTCTGTGTAAAATGGATATGCAAATTAGGCTAATTATAATTGGCTAAGTTAACCTACCTATAAGTCCCTAGTATATGGTAGGGCATGTAGGTTTAGGGACCACAGCATAGGTGGTGCACACCTAGGTGCACTGCTGAGGTGCCCAGTGTCATTTTAAAAGTAAGCCTGCCTTGCTGGCTGCTTTTAAATTAAAGTTATATGCAAATTCGACTTTGGAATTAAAGGTACTTCCAAAGTCTTAAACTACCTTATTTTTACATATAAGTCACCCCTAAGGTGTGCCCTATGTTCCCCTAGGGCTGGGTGCCATGTAACTATAAGCAGGGACTTTATAAAAATAGATTTATAAGCCCTGGTGAGGTAAAAACAGCCAAATTCGTTTTTCCCTCATTGAAGTAAATGGCCTTCATAGGCTAGAATGGGCAGACTTTATTTAAAATTTTAAAGTCTCCTTAAATGTTACATACCAAGAATTTGGTATCAAATTGATTGTTGTAATAAATCCCACAACTTCCAGTTGTTGGATTTAATATAACTTGTCCAGGTAAAAAGTTTAGACTTTACCTAAAAAGTTGCCAATTTCAGCTCTGCATTGTTTTTGCTGCTGTGCTCTGATTGGCCAGCCTGCAGCAGCTTCTGCCAGGCTGCCTTGATGAGGTGTGAAGTGGCCTAGCTTCACACAAAGGAATGTGCTTGGGGGAGAGAATCTTCCCTCAGCAGATGGTGAGGCAGGAAGGGGGAGGGCTGCCAAACTGGTCTTCAAAGGCAGAGAAGGACATTTGCAGCACCCAGCAACACCCCCACATCCTGCAACCCCAGACAATTAGGTGCCCCCTTGATTAGATTAGGAGAGGGCAGGAGAGGGGTGTGTTTATGATTTTTAGCCACACCAGTGGGTGGGCTCAGCCAGATGTAACCTCCAAAAATCAGATTCATCCATGTTGGATTTTTAGAGACTGTTGCCTTCTGGGATGGATTTTTGCCACACTTCCCAGGAAGTGGTCATCACAGGGGGACGACCCTGTCCCTGATTGGAGAACCAGGGCCCCCCTGCTTTTCACCCAGGAGCAAGGATAAAACTGGCAGACCTGCACCCACGCCTCAGATCCCCTCCAGAAATCAACAAGAAAGGAACTAAAGAAGAAGAAGGACTGCCCTGCTGGACCCCTGGCCTGCACCTGGATCCTGCACTCAGAAAGACTGCACCAGCTGCACACTTGGGCTTCACCACAAGAAGGACTTTGCCTGGCTTCAACTGGTTCAAGGAGGGACTCCCTGTTTGCTACAGGTGAAAAATTGCTAAACCAGAGTCCCCTGCACCAACTCCTGAAAAAGTGACCAGCTGACCACTGTCCAGTGGCCAAAAAGGAGTTTGCGCCAGGTGCATTCTGGGAGTTGAAGTCCGCACTTCCCAAGGACCATCACAGAACTTCTGGACCCTTGGGGTGAGCTGTGGACCCCAAAAGAACCTTGAAAGAACATCTGGGTGAAGCCCCAGAAGTTTGGAAAAGATTGGAGAATTTTTGAAAAAAAGCTCCATAAAGTGACCGACCCGACGCGGAAATTCTAGCCGGCTTGCCTCAACCGCGACCCGGCCTGACTTCGTGGTTCGTCCCAGTAAAGAAAAACATCCAAAAAAGAGACTAAGTCCGAACGTAAAAAGTTGACCGGGACCTCCCAGCCATCGTATCCGAGAAGGGCTCCACGGACGTCGGATCAAGATCCAGGTTTACCCCGGTCGAAGGATTTTCATCTCGAAAAAACGACTAAGTCCGAAGGTAAAAATCACCACCGAGGAAACCGACTTCGCGTATCCGGACAAGGGCTCCAGGAGGTCGGATTCAACTGGCAGGTTCGTCCCGGGGAAGAAAAACATAAAAAAAGAGACTAAGTCAGAAGGTAACTTTTTAACCGAGGCCTCCCGCGACTTGTAGCCGAGCAGGGCTCCATCGCGGTCGGCCTGAAAGTTTGACTTTACCCCGGTCCTGGTGCAACCAGATGACCCGATTGGCGCTTTTTGTTTCTAAGCGCTAGAAAATGATAATACTTTAAAAATTCATATCTCCGGTTCCCCTGAACCGATTTTAATCGTTTTTGTGTCATTTTAAAGATAAAAATATAAGCTATTTTTATAAATTGGTCTTGGATTTTTAAACTGTTTCCTGTGTTTTATTTAATTACTGTTTTGTGATATTTGAATGCTTTACACTTTGTCTCCTAAGTTAAGCCTTGACGCTCGATGCCAAGCTACCAAGGGTAGAGCTGGGATTAATTTACTGAGACCTAACTGTACCTATGTGGAGGTTAGTGGCTTGTTGCTAGGTGTAGGTACCTACCTGCCCTACCAATAACCCATTTTCCAACATAATTGGAAGCAGCGACGGGATCCTGTACTTGTGTTCAATATCACGTTACAGTTTTAGGTAAAACAAATTAAAAATCCTTTAAATTGTCCTAGTGCAAAAATTGTTTTTAATTTGGATTAATTTCAATTATTGAATTTTTGTAATTTTTCTAAATTCTTGTTTCCAATTTTTGAAAAAAGTTTTTGTTGACACAAAACTAGGGAACCATGGAGCTTGATCTGGCTAGCCTACCCACACTGACAGTAGTCCAGCTTAGGGGATTGTGTATTGAAAGAGGGTTGCCTGCAACCACTGATCTCAGGAAGCAAATCCTGATCACATCCCTGACAGCATGGGCTGAGGCCCAAGAGGTAGAGTCAGAAGAAGCTCCAGAGGAGGGAGAAAGAAGGGAGGATGCAAGCTCTAACCACTCAGGGGAGGGAAGGCATCTGAGCCCAAGTGAGGATGAGGAAGAACGGTCCTCAGTAAACACAGTCACTAGGGGCAGATCCAAAGCTAGTGGTGGGAAGGGGGTCCTTTCAGGAGGAGAGAACCCATCCATCAGAGAAAGAGAGCTGGAGGCCCAGCTAGCATACATAGCTTTGGAAGCAGAGAAGCTGGCCCTAGAAAAGAAAAAGTGGGCATACAAAGAGAAAAGAGATGGAAGCAGCGATAAAGAAGCTGAGGTGTCCATGGGTGGGGGAGTTTGCCCCAGATTACCCAAAGGGGTGGTTCCTGCCTATGTAGAGGGGGATGACATAGATAAGTGGCTGGGGGCCTTTGAGAGGGCACTCCAAATGAGAAGGGTTAGGCCTCAATACTGGGGTTCCCTTTTGTGGGAGTTGGTCCCCAACTCAGGGAGGGATAGGCTTCTGACCTTAAGGGGGGAAGAGGCAGATTCATACCTTAGTATGAAGAGGTGCTTAGCCAAGAAGTTTGGTCTGACCCCAGAGCAATATAGAATGAAGTTCAGGGACACCCAGAAGGTCAGTACCCGGTCTTGGGTTGACTTTGTGGACATTTCACTAAAGGCACTAGAGGGCTGGATTATTGGTAACAAAGTAGATACTTATGAGGGGTTATACAATCTGATCATGAGAGAGCACATCTTGACCAATTGTATCCAAGAAAGGTTACGCCAGCATCTAGTGGACTCTAAGCAGACCAACCCTAGAGAGCTAGGGGAGGCAGCTGATGAGTGGTTGAGAACCAGGGTGGTTGTCAAGTCCCAGGGGGGAGACTCCAAGAAGGGGGGGACAGGTCCCCAATAACCTAAGGAGGGAGGTGGTAAGCCCACCACAGAGACTCCCTCTGTACCCCAGAACCCTAAGAAGGAGGAGAGTAAATCCCACTCCCACTCTGACAAGCAGAGACAGGGAGACCCAGGGTTAAAAAAGCTCTTGGACAGTAGGGCTTGCTTTGACTGTCAGCAGACAGGTCACTTCAGAGGAGATGCAGCCTGTCCAAAGAAGGTGGTTAGCATTGGGCTGTCCAGTGTAGCCATAGAGGAGGATTCCTCAGAAGATGAAGTCCTCCTAGCATTGTGCTGGGAGACAGGACCAGATGGTAAGCTGGTGATCCCTGAGGGTGGGAGTAGGCACTTCCACCACATTCAAGTGAATGGGATCCCTACCACTGGCCTGAGGGACACCTGTGCCAGTCACACTATAGTGAGTGACCGGTTAGTGACCCCAGACATGTATGTCCCAGGAAAGACAAAGAAAGTCAGGATAGCCACAGGGGAGGTCACCTCCAAACCTGTAGCCATAGTGCCCCTAGAGAGGGAGGGTATCCTTGACTGGATTAGGGTGGTAGTCAGTGCTGACCTTCCCCTAGATTGTATCCTGGGCAATGACCTCCCAGAGGTGAGTCTGGTCCCAGATGGGGTGGTCGCCCAGGGCGCCCCCCCAACCCAAAGTCCTGGGGAGTCAGACCCTACAGTTAGGAGACAGGGGTCCCCAAGAAAAGGAAAGAAGAAAAGGAAGGGTAGGCCACTCTTAAAGAGAGTTCCAGGGAGCCAAGGGCCTTCTGCCCCAGTAAGGGGGGAGCCCAGAGTTGGCACTGGTGAGGCCTCACCTGACCCCAAGGAAGTCCTGAGTAGTCAGGCAGCTGTCCAGATGCAAGGTGTTGCCCCTGCACTGACAGAAGGGAGAGTGGAAGGAGGGTGTCTGCCACAGGAGGTGGTAGCCCCCCACTCTAGACAGCAAGAGGGGTGCCAGGACCCCAAAGTTGCCCCTAAAGCAGCTCAGCCACCTGTCAGTGGAGAGCTTAGGGTGTGGTTCTGGGTACTGACAGCTGTCAGTAGCCTCTGCTGGGTGCTAGCCTTCCTGGCAGCACTGTACTTGGCCTGGGAGGCAGACCCCAAGGCCAATAGCAAAGTAGGCCCCCTGACCCTGTTGGTCATGGTGGGGTTGCTCAAGTGTTGGGTGACCTCTTTGGGTAAGCTAGGTGTTGCCCTAGCAAAGTTTGGAGTAGGGGAGGTGGGCACCTCACTACCCAAGTTGACAGAGAGAAAGGAGGAAGACCCCCCTAGAGGAAAGTTTCAGTTTGAGTTGGGTCCTTTTACTGTTGGGATGGCTTCACTACCCATAGGGAGTGACCCTGACAGGAGGATATAAGGCAGAGTAGGCCCTGCAAAGGGACAGCCAGTTTTCTTCACTGTCTTCCTCGCCTAACAAGCCAGGAAGACTCTCCCAGGGTTGGGCTGAGTCTCCTGGGCGTGTGGGCTGGGGGGGGGTTGTGTGAGAAAACAGGGCTGATTGCAGAGGCCCCATAACTTTTTGCCCCCATTCTCCTCTTTTTGCTGGTGTTTTCCTGACTTTGATGGTGCCCTGGGTACTGCTAACCAGTCCCAGGGCCTGTGCTCTGTGTAAAATGGATATGCAAATTAGGCTAATTATAATTGGCTAAGTTAACCTACCTATAAGTCCCTAGTATATGGTAGGGCATGTAGGTTTAGGGACCACAGCATAGGTGGTGCACACCTAGGTGCACTGCTGAGGTGCCCAGTGTCATTTTAAAAGCAAGCCTGCCTTGCTGGCTGCTTTTAAATTAAAGTTATATGCAAATTCGACTTTGGAATTAAAGGTACTTCCAAAGTCTTAAACTACCTTATTTTTACATATAAGTCACCCCTAAGGTGTGCCCTATGTGCCCCTAGGGCTGGGTGCCATGTAACTATAAGCAGGGACTTTATAAAAATAGATTTATAAGCCCTGGTGAGGTAAAAACAGCCAAATTCGTTTTTCCCTCATTGAAGTAAATGGCCTTCATAGGCTAGAATGGGCAGACTTTATTTTAAATTTTAAAGTCTCCTTAAATGTTACATACCAAGAATTTGGTATCAAATTGATTGTTGTAATAAATCCCACAACTTCCAGTTGTTGGATTTAATATAACTTGTCCAGGTAAAAAGTTTAGACTTTACCTAAAAAGTTGCCAATTTCAGCTCTGCATTGTTTTTGCTGCTGTGCTCTGATTGGCCAGCCTGCAGCAGCTTCTGCCAGGCTGCCTTGATGAGGTGTGAAGTGGCCTAGCTTCACACAAAGGAATGTGCTTGGGGGAGAGAATCTCCCCTCAGCAGATGGTGAGGCAGGAAGGGGGAGGGCTGCCAAACTGGTCTTCAAAGGCAGAGAAGGACATTTGCAGCACCCAGCAACACCCCCACATCCTGCAACCCCAGACAATTAGGTGCCCCCTTGATTAGATTAGGAGAGGGCAGGAGAGGGGTGTGTTTATGATTTTTAGCCACACCAGTGGGTGGGCTCAGCCAGATGTAACCTCCAAAAATCAGATTCATCCATGTTGGATTTTTAGAGACTGTTGCCTTCTGGGATGGATTTTTGCCACACTTCCCAGGAAGTGGTCATCACAGGGGGACGACCCTGTCCCTGATTGGAGAACCAGGGCCCCCCTGCTTTTCACCCAGGAGTAAGGATAAAACTGGCAGACCTGCACCCACGCCTCAGATCCCCTCCAGAAATCAACAAGAAAGGAACTAAAGAAGAAGAAGGACTGCCCTGCTGGACCCCTGGCCTGCACCTGGACCCTGCACTCAGAAAGACTGCACCAGCTGCACACTTGGGCTTCACCACAAGAAGGACTTTGCCTGGCTTCAACTGGTTCAAGGAGGGACTACCTGTTTGCTACAGGTGAAAAATTGCTAAACCAGAGTCCCCTGCACCAACTCCTGAAAAAGTGACCAGCTGACCACTGTCCAGTGGCCAAAAAGGAGTTTGCGCCAGGTGCATTCTGGGAGTTGAAGTCCGCACTTCCCAAGGACCATCACAGAACTTCTGGACCCTTGGGGTGAGCTGTGGACCCCAAAAGAACCTTGAAAGAACATCTGGGTGAAGCCCCAGAAGTTTGGAAAAGATTGGAGAATTTTTGAAAAAAAGCTCCATAAAGTGACCGACCCGACGCGGAAATTCTAGCCGGCTTGCCTCAACCGCGACCCGGCCTGACTTCGTGGTTCGTCCCGGTAAAGAAAAACATCCAAAAAAGAGACTAAGTCTGAACGTAAAAAGTTGACCGGGACCTCCCAGCCATCGTATCCGAGAAGGGCTCCACGGACGTCGGATCAAGATCCAGGTTTACCCCGGTCGAAGGATTTTCATCTCGAAAAAACGACTAAGTCCGAAGGTAAAAATCACCACCGAGGAAACCGACTTCGCGTATCCAGACAAGGGCTCCAGGAGGTCGGATTCAACTGGCAGGTTCGTCCCGGGGAAGAAAAACATCAAAAAAGAGACTAAGTCAGAAGGTAACTTTTTAACCGAGGCCTCCTGCGACTTGTAGCCGAGCAGGGCTCCATCGCGGTCGGCCTGAAAGTTTGACTTTGCCCCAGTCCTGGTGCAACCAGTTGACCCGATTGGCGCTTTTTGTTTCTAAGCGCTAGAAAATAATAATACTTTAAAAATTCATATCTCCGGTTCCCCTGAACCGATTTTAATCGTTTTTGTGTCATTTTAAAGATAAAAATATAAGCTATTTTTATAAATTGGTTTTGGATTTTTAAACTGTTTCCTGTGTTTTATTTAATTACTGTTTTGTGATATTTGAATGCTTTACACTTTGTCTCCTAAGTTAAGCCTTGACGCTCGATGCCAAGCTACCAAGGGTAGAGCTGGGATTAATTTACTGAGACCTAACTGTACCTATGTGGAGGTTAGTGGCTTGTTGCTAGGTGTAGGTACCTACCTGCCCTACCAATAACCCATTTTCCAACAGGAATCAGTCAAAGATCACCTTTAAAAATACATCTAAAATAGAACAGTTAGATTATCAAGTTCTTCTTTTGCATGTTGGCCGAGGTCATCGGTGGGCACACTGTACCAGCTGGAGTAGATCAGGCGGCTCCCGGTTCCGGCAGGAGCAGCAGGAGAAAGTCTCTGGAGCTGGTGCAGGGCCACTGTGGGGACCACTTGGAAAAGCACTGCACAGGTAAGTTTAAAGATGGTTCCTTGGAGTCCCCTAAGAGTGATTTTTTTTTTTTTTTAACTCTGTTTATTAAGCAAGATATAGAAACTGGCAATCCATTACAATTGTTTCAATGGAGTATGCAGCTTCTTAGCTCGTATAGCTTCGTGGACAACAAGAAGATTTTAATGATATGCATGGAATAGAAAGAGAGAACAGATAAGAGACAACAAAGAGAAAAACTATACATTATATAACTGTGATCACTCTGATTGTATTTTTTTTTATGCATGTGTGCTAAATGGCGTTTTGAACCTTGGAATTATCGTTGGGGTGCATGGGGTGGTGGGGGAGCACAACTAATGTGGGTATAAACTTTAAGCAAGGGTGCATGTTTTTGGGCGGGCCTGGCATATGCATGTTGGTTTGGAGGGGTTTATGGCCAATCTGTCTTGGGGAATCTTGATAGTTCCGTAGGTTATGTACTAATTGGATGTTCTAGTGTCAGCGCTTTTGGTGAAGGGAATGTAGGGAGTCATGGGGGGAACATATCATCTCTAGTTTCTATTTTAACCACAAAGCTGTCCCATATTTCGACTCCTTCTTGTCGCTGGCCCGTCTGTTGTACTTGTTTCAATGTGTAGGCTTCTGCTTGTGTACGGTTGTATAGGTTGCTCAGCCAGGCTATATAAGGGGGGGTTTGGGGCGCCTTCCAGTGTATAGCAATCAAGCGTTTATACACTACAAATGCCAAGTCTATGAATTTGTGTTGGTGTTTGTCACCTTTGGAGCGGTGACGGAATCTGGGGAGGGGGTGAGTGCATGATCAGCGACTTCTGAGGTAGTTTCTGTAATTCTCTGCCAGCTTGCATTTACTGAGGAGCATTCCCAGACCATGTGGTAGAAATTGGCAGTAGGTGTGGCACATCTTGGACATTCCGATTTGGCATTAGGATAGATTCTGTTGATGCTTGCAGGGGATAAGTACGTATGATGGATATAGTTAAACTGAGTGTATCTCAGTCTGGTGTTTCGTGAAATCGTTTTGACCGTGGCAAGAATGATTTCCCATGTTTTTTGGGAAATTGGAGCAGCTAGGGCGGTATCCCAGCGAGATTTAGCTAGGGATAAATCTACGCGGGTATTTGTTGTTAGAGCTTTGTATATCATTGAGATAGTGCCCTTAGTGTTGCCTATTGTCAGGAGTGTTGTGAGCAATCCGGATTCGTTGGGCTCATTATTGCTGTTGCCCCACAGGTTACGTATCAGTTTGGTGATGGCCCCATACATTAGAAAAGCTCCCGTGTGCATTACTCCCGTCGACACCTGTTCCGCGAAAGTTTTTATATGGGAATCAGAGTATAGGTCACCTACATTTAAAGTTGTAGTTTCCCGTATATCATGGTGGAGTGTTAGGTTCTGCATTTGCGGGATCTGAGATAAAGGTATTGTAGGTGAATATGGGGGATGGTTGGACTTGCCCTGGACGTATCTTTTCCAGCAAAATTTAGCAGCTTCCAATATTGGGGATCTATTAGGTGGGGATGGGGAGCCGGCTAATAATGTTGGTAATATTGTTTGCGATGTTGTGTATTCGTTCATGGCTACGCTTTCTGGGGACGTTGAGTTGTTGATCCATGAAGCTATCTATTGTAGTTGGGCCGCTGCATAGTATAATTCCAGGTTTGGCATACCCAATCCACCTTCCACTTGTGGGTGTTGTGTAATAGCTAGCGATACCCTACGTCTATCTCTGCCCCACAGCAATTCAGTTAGGAGAGAATGCACTTTATGGAAGAATGTACGTGGTAATGTCAGCGGGAGGGCTGTGAAATAGTACAAAAAACACGGTAGAATTAGCATTTTAGCTATTGCGGTACGGCCCATGGGGGATAGTGGGAGCGATGTCCAGAATGACAGGGAGCTCCGGGTGGATCTGAGCAGACGGTCTAGATTGCCCTCCTTTAGGTCTGTCATAGAGTGGTAAATCTGTACGCCTAAATACTTAAAGGTTGAGGTAGCCCAGGGTAACTGATATTGGGGTAGACTGCTGTGTTGTTCATTTAGTATGGGGACTAGGGGAAAAATACATGATTTGGACCAATTTATATGTAATCCAGAAACCCGTGCAAAGCTATCTAGTATTAGCATTATTTCTGTGATAGATGTTGGGTGCTGGCGTAGGTAGATTAGGGCATCGTCGGCGTATAGTGACACAATGTGGTATTGGTCAGCTTCTGGTATGCCCCATTTGTGAGCGTCCTTGCGGAGTCTGATTGTCAGTGGTTCCATTGCAATAGCAAACAGCAGGGGAGGCAGTGGGCAGCCCTGCCAGGTGCCTCTGCCTATTGGGAGTTCTTCGGATATAACTTGACCTGTTTTGACTCGTGCTATGGGCTTGTGATATAGGCCCTCATTCTGACCTTGGCGGGCGGCGGAGGCCGCCCGCCAAAGTCCCGCCGTCAGGTTACCGTTCCGCGGTCGAAAGACCGCGGCGGTAATTCTGACTTTCCCGCTGGGCTGGCGGGCGGTCTCGTTCAGACCGCCAGCCAGCCCAGCGGGAAAGACGCTTCCACGATGAAGCCGGCTCGGAATCGAGCCGGCGGAGTGGAAGCTGTGCGACGGGTGCAGTTGCACCCGTCGCGTATTTCACTGTCTGCGCAGCAGACAGTGAAATACATGTAGGGGCCCTCTTACGGGGGCCCCTGCAATGCCCATGCCAGTGGCATGGGCACTGCAGGGGCCCCCAGGGGCCCCGCGACCCCCCCTACCGCCATCCGGATCTCGGCGGTCCGACCGCCGGGATCTGGATGGCGGTAGGGGGGGTCAGAATCCCCGCGGCGGTGCAGCAAGCTGCGCCGCCGCGGAGGATTCAATGGGGCCGCGGTACACTGGCGGGACCCCGCCAGTGGTGCCGGTCCGACCGCGGCTTTACCGCCGCGGTCGGAATCCCCATTGAAGCACCGCCGGCTTGTCGGCGGTGCTCCCGCGGTCCTCCGCCCTGGCGGTCAAAGACCGCCAGGGTCAGAATGAGGGCCATAATGTCTTAATCCAATTTATGAAGCCGCGTTGGAACCCAAATGCTTCTAATGTTCGGTAGGGATACTCCCAGCTGAGTGTGTCAAAAGCTTTTTTCTCTGTCCAGGGACATGGCTACTGCTTCCACCCCGATGGTGCCATGCATTAAACGGATTAGTCTTCTAATATTTAAAAAGGTTTTTCTACCTGGTATGATCCAGATTGATCTGGGTGTATTAGTTCTGGTAGGTAAGGGAGTAGTCTGTTTGTTAGGATCTTCCCTAGGAGTTTGCAGTCAGAGTTAATGAGCGGGAGGGGTCTGTATGACCTGACGTCTAAGGGGTCACGGCCTGGTTTTGGGAGCATGACTATTAGTGCTTCACGCATGGAATCTGGGAGTTGCTTTCTACCGTGGGCTTCATTGAACACCTCAAGGAGGGGTTGTAATAAATGATTAGGATATGATTTATAGTATTCCGCTGGCAATCCGTCAGGGCCAGGAGCCTTGTTGCTTGCCATTTGCAATAGAGCCGTTCGTATTTCTTCTTTTGTAATAGGGCCGTCTAGCATTTCTGAGTTGCTTATTATGTGTGGATTTTGGGGAATCGTGGTTAGTAAATGCGGATAGCTGTTGTTTAGGAGGAGGATTTGAGGTTTTGTATAGAGTACAATAATATGTATGGAAGGCTGTGTTAATTTCAACTTGGGTATTGACAACAAGGCCTGTGTGAAGTTTAATCGCACCTTTAGGAGCTGCCTGCATTGGTTGACGGACCAGCCAAGCGAATCATTTTCAGGATCTGTCGCCCTCTGGGTGTTGTCTCGCCTGTAGGTGTCTATAATCATGTTTGCATAGTCTGGTGTCTGTTTCCGTGTGGTTTGCTCTGAGATCACTTGTAGTGAGGATGGGTTTGTTGAGACCTCAACTTCCGCTCTGCGCATTTTAATTTCTAATTCCTGTAATTCTTTAGTGAGCACTTTTCTGACTCCCACTGTGGCCGCTAAACAGTGGCCATGGGTCACAGCTTTATGGGCATCCCATTCAATAGCGCTTGTTGAGGCGGTGTCTTTGTTTGACGTAAAATAATTCAATAAGCAATTGGATAACTCTGCTTGGAAGGGGGGGTCTGTGAGGGCTTCTGATTGTAGGCGCCAAGTTGGAATACGGGCATGTGTGCGTCCCCATGCTATTGTGGCATGTAGTGGATAGTGGTCCGAGATAGTGCGAGCTAGATATTCTGATTTATTTATTTTGTGAATTATGGTAGGCGTCGCGAATAGCATATCTATTCTTGTATGTATTTTATGCACTGATGAATAATAAGAGTATTCGCGGTGCATGGGATGTCCCGTCTGGTTGGGGCAGCGATCAGTGGAGGGATTGATCGGTCCATATGTATGTCTAGTACCGAGTTAAAGTCTCCACCCCATATACTAGGCTCAGATGGATCTCTAAGTTTGCTGTTAATAAGTGTCCATAGAAATTCGCGTTGGCCTGTATTCGGGGTGTATAGGGCGATTAGTGCTAAGGGGTGACCATCTAGTTCCCCCTCCAGTATCACGTACCTTCCGTTTGGATCAATCTGCGTGCGGGACGTTACGAACGGTACCCCTGGTGCAATCCATATTGCCACCCCGCGAGCGAAGGACGAGAACATGGTCCCATATATTTGACCCCACCATTTTGCGCGTAGGTTTTCTAGCAAAGCCTTATTGAGATGAGTTTCTTGCAGCATGGCTATGTGTATCTGGTGTCGCTTAAGATACGCATGAATTTGTTGCCGTTTACGTATTGCTACCATGCCCCTGATGTTCCATGTAATTATTTTATATTGTGGAGTGTTTAGGTTATGTTGGGGTGCCATGGTATGTGTGTTGTTTTGTTAAGCTTGGGGAGGTATATTGTCTGTGTGTTGTGCCCCACCCGGCATTCCCAATTGTGTTTTATAGTTAGAATATTTCCAACTGTGGTAATGAGTACGACATTTGTGTTGTGGGCTTTTTGCAACGCCTATTAATACGATCGTGGGCTACGATATGTGCCTTGAGTGAATCACATCTAGTAACATTTAAAACAACAACTATGTGTAACTATAACTGTGCATACAACACGGCTGGAAAAGAGCCTATGTCTGCCTTCTTAAAGAACCGGTCCATATGGAGTAGGGGACGCTGTGGGTAAATGTATCCAAGTCGGCGAGCTTCTCGGCCCGCTCTACTCCTAGTGCTGGTGTGTCCTTTCGGGGACCTTGGGCGGCTGCAGGCCCGGGATCCTGGCTGGTTGCCAGGTTTGGCAATACTCCACCTCCTTGCTAGTCATCAGACTAGGTGGGCTTTTTACTCTGGGAGGAAGTTTGTTCTTGGCTGCAAAGTTATTCTGGGCCTGCTTATTTAGCAAATGTCATCTGCTGTACGCGGGGTTAGATTAGGGCCGCGGTTGGAGTCTGTGGAGTCATATTGTGTTTCGAGTTCTAGCTCTGCTTCGTTTTGGGTGGACTGGGACGCTGGAGACGTGTTGATGAAGCGTGTTGTGGCCTGTAGTAATGAAGAGCGTTCTGCTTGGGACTGCTCAGGTGAAGGTTTAACATCCTGTTTTCTTCCAGGTTTGCGTCTAGATTTGGGTGATGACCATTTTTCCGCTGGGTTGCTCAGGTTTGTTTGGTCGGCTAGGCCTTTAGCATGCAGCCAGGTCCAGGCGTCCTCAGGAGTAGTGAAGAAGAGAGTGCGAGTGTAGTTTTGAATGCGCAATTTTGCAGGAAACGGAAGATCATATTTAATGTTATGTTCGCCCAGTCTTTCTTTGACCTTAAAAAAGGAATTGCGTTTCTTTTGTACTTCCACAGTAAAGTCTGGACAGGCCGTGATCTCTGCATTTACGAAGCTTACGGGGCCTGATTCTCAGAACAGTTGCAGGATAAGGTCTCTGTCACTGAAGTTCAGGAGTCTTGCTATAAGCGGACGGGTCTGGGCCCCTGGAGGGGAGGGGTCTTCTGGGCACTCTATGTGCTCATTCCACTGAAAGAATTTTGGTATATTATTTTTTAGTATTATGTTCGTTAGCCATTGCTCGATAAATAGTTCTGCACTGGGTCCTTCAGCCCGTTCTGGAAATCCCACGAATTGGACATTATTTCGACGTGATCTGCCCTCGGCGTCTTCGGCCCTGCGCTTCAGGCCTTCGACTTCCGCTGTTACTGTTAATATTTGTAGTTGAAGGTCCTTTATCGATGGCGTTAACCGTGCCGTATCTTCTTCGAGCGTTATTACTCTTTCCGCCAATGCTTGTTGGTCCGTGCGTAGAAGGTTAACATCTTCCGTGATCGTTCCTATTTTTGCTTCTAATGTGGATTTGGTATCCAGGATGGCTTGCGGTATTTTCTCGAATTGCGTGGTGTGTGACTGTAAGGTTGCCTCAAGCTTCTGGAGTGCCTGGTGTGTGGCCGAAGGCTCTGGCGGTGGAGTCGGCTTGTTTGGCTCCATGTTGCATGGTGGTGCTCTCGGGGTCTTTGGTTTGCCTATTAATGGTGCGGGTGTAGTTTGATTTGTTGTGGGTAGGCTGGCGCGGCACCTGCAGGTCAATCTGAGAGCAGTATTAGTCAAGTTCGTCAGTGTTTTCTGGCTCCATTGTGTTCAGGATTACTCCAGCAATGGTGATTTGGCCTAATCTTCACAGAATGGATTGATGCTGTTAGGTATTGCGCATACAGTGTGCCTTTATTTTGCAGCAAGCGGTAGTTGTTGAGAGCTACTTGATGTGAACAGCCACAGTGCACTATATGGTGCCCTTACCGACAGCACGTTGCTATGAGTCAGTTATTGCGTCTTCTGGGCACCTGTGTGTAGTCTGATATATTTTGGGGGACCCTGCGGACCGATCAATGCCGCCGATAGGGCTCGCAGTTATGGTTCGCAGTACGAAGGGTTTTTACGAGCGCTGGATATTTGGCACGCAGCCTTGTGCCTTTCTCCGCTTGTGCGGGACCGCTCGGGCCCCTCCCGTCTACTTCCACGCCCGTGCCACGCTGCAGCCGGCAACCACGGGCCGGATACGCCGCCCGCGGAGATGCTGGTAAGTATATGTCGCCAGTTAATGCCTTTGTTAGGCCAGCCCTTGTGTATATTAACTGTCCGGGGACGGGCTCACTATTTTAGGCCGTCATTGCCTAGCCGGGAGGCCTCCGAGGTCTCTTCTCACCATCCCCGGGGGCTCTCACCTGTCTCTTAAATCCCGCGCCGCCTCTGTAGCCGCCTCGCCAGGCCCTCCGGTCCGTTCGCAGGCTCCGATTTTGTTCCGACTCCTCCTCTGACCGGGGCGCAGGGGCCGTAGAGTCCGGCTCCTCGTCGGTCTCGCTGCTCGTCCCAGCGTCCGGCCTCCGCGCCTGTCCCCGCAGTCACGGCACTGCCCCGCAGAGCCGCCGGAGGGGTTCCGATGGTCGCACGTTCAGC
The DNA here is from genome assembly GCF_031143425.1 of Pleurodeles waltl. Lineage (NCBI taxonomy): Eukaryota > Metazoa > Chordata > Amphibia > Caudata > Salamandridae > Pleurodeles > Pleurodeles waltl. Next base: position 686,228,311 of record NC_090450.1, read on the forward strand.
GCCTACCATTTTTTAGGAAACGGAGGCGTCTTGTGGAGGATTTTTATTCGGGCCGAGAGCGGAGCTGTGTTTTATGCGACCGCTCTGGCCGCCATGTTGGCCATGCCCCCCCCCCTAGGAATGTTGAGGTCGCAAGGAGTGGGGGACCCTTAGGGCACAGCAGACTCGTGGGTAAATTTTCTAATAATTCCAAAACTGGTATAAATGTGGATTATTCATTCTGAGTTGTTTGATCCCAAACAACCCAGGGTTCAGAGTGGCCATCATGTTGCTGTGGTACTCGTACTGACCAGTGTCCAGCACATGCATTTTAATATGGCTCTGTTAACTCAATATGGCCCAGGTTTGGCAAGGACACAGTGGGGGCATATTGTTTGTGCAGCTCTGCCCTCACATATAATATTGTGCACCCTGCCTCATGGTTGGAAGACCTGTCAGAGAGGTGTCTTGTCCACAAGGTATGCAGTGTATGGTTTGTTGCACCTGTCGCACTTTGCACTGTCTGCTGTGCACACAGTGAAAAGCTGCATGGGGCCGTGGCAGGGGGCCCCGCGACTCCATTTTCCACCATCCTTTTCATGGCGGTTCAAACCGCCATGAAAAGGCTGGCAGGAGGGGGACTCGTAATCCCCTGGGCAGCGCTGGCCTGGAGGATTACTCCTGCTGGGACAAAAGTGTCTGAAAACCTCCGGTGCCGGCGCTGCCACCACGGTGCTTCCGCCACGGTCGTAATCCCCCATGGAAGCACTGCGTTGTAATGACCCCCTGTATTTGCTGTTGTTTTTTTGCTGCTTTGTTTTTAGCCTTTTTGAATCTCTTTATTGATCTTTTTGAAAGGGCCATTGTCCAATGATGCTCCCTGGGATTCGCATGGACCTTATTGGAGATTGGAGCTTATAGAGGTGTTGTTCTCTATTGGTAATTTGTGCACTGTATAGACTTGAGCAACTACATTTGAGGCATCCTCCCCAAAAGTTGCAGAGGGGCTAGTTACATGGTCTTGTGATGATGCGACTATAAAAAGCTGAGTGTTCATCTCTGTGCTTGCCATGCTCTTTTCTGCTGCTGTGGAGTTAGGCGTTATGTCCAAAGGCAAATTTACAGGATTAGGTGATGTGGCGTGGAGTGATTACGGGTTAGTTTTAGCTGCAAGTTGAAAAGCGAGCTTTCAGTCTGAAATCATTGAAGTTAGAGCCTCTAGCAGGGTGCATAATTTTTCGACTATAAGGAGGCAGACGCATGTTGTTTCATCTTTTTTAGCTGGACAGGTGCTTTCCTCCCTTTACTCCAGGATGTTAGCTTCAGCCTCCTTCATAGCTATTAATGTTGCTAAAACGTGGATGAGATCCAACCGCAATTGTATATTGTCTGATTGCCAGGTCAGGGTGTTTATTTCTGCCACCAGTGTTGTGTTAGTTGATGATAATAGATTGCTCTGCTCACTGTGAGTTTGTAGAATAGGTGGATCTATCCTGTTGCAGTTACGTCAGCATCCTGCAAAACTATAGTCCTGTTGCATTTTTAAATTAAGGCCCACATTCATAAAAAGTTTGCACTGCCTTTGTGTCATTTGTTTGATGTAAAAGCAGTGCAAACCTGCTGTCATATTTATATTTTGATGTTAGACCCATCTAGCGTTAAAATATTGGTGATAGCATTATTTTTTGGGAGTGCCAACCCACCTTGCGTTGCTTTGCAACAATGATATGCAAAGTAGACATTCCCTTCCAACAAATGATGCTAGCCCTCTTGCGCCATATTTGCTGCCCAATGCAAAATGACACACAGGAAGGAATCAGTCTCAAAAAATTACGCAAAGCCTGATCTGTGTCAAATTTTAATGCCTGGTCAGACCAGGTGTTAAAATGAGGCCCACATACCACAACTCAGGGAAAACACACAGAAGAAGCGTTGGCCACCTCCTGGACAATATGGACCTGTTAATGCTCCAGCTTGGTACACACTGCAGATGACAGCGACGACAACAGGTCCCTCCAGCACCACCACAGCAACTCCAAACACCACCATGCAGCCACAAAGGTAGCACATAAGGCAGGAGAGGATATTCCGACAGTGCACAACCATCCTTGGGCTCAGGGAACAAAATGTCATCAGAACATACCCTCTGAAGCAGGAGTCCATTGTACGCCTGCTGCACCACAAAGCGCCAGACATCACTGCAAGCGTGGAAACTCCAATTAATATAGCACCCATGACCAAATTCCTCGCAGTCCTCCATATGCTGGCATCAGGATCATTCCAGACAACGGGTGCACAAGTGGCTGTTATCTCCCAACCATCCATCTCTGCCTTCCTACCAAAGGTTCTGGATGCAATCATCTGCCTCACACCCCACCACATCTGCTTCCCCAACACCCAACAACTGCAGCAGGAGACCAAGCAAGGTTTCTACCAAATTGCAGGGTTCCCGCATGTGCTGGGTACAATGGACTGCACCCATGTCCAACCAGTGTCACCTGCTGCAACGGAACACCTCCTCAGGAAGCGCACACACACCCATTCCATAAATGTACAGGCCATAGTGGACCACAGTGGGCTCTTCACAAACATCCTAGCCAAATATCCCTGCAGCGTCCATGATGCCTACATAGTCTGGAATTCCACCATCAATGAGCGGTTCCAGGATAGGCAATATGGCAATGGCCTACTCGTAGGTAAGGCACCATACCAACCAGTACACAGACAACACAGCAACCATGTAGGACAAACAAGACATACACCACACTAACCCCACATGAGCAAGGGAACACTGATGTATAGACAACAACACATATGCCACATGCCACACTACACTGCAATCATTGCACATCACACACATATACACACATATGTACATAATGCAGCCACAACCTGACTGGCACACCACGTGAGGACAGGGGAGCTCTGTCCCCTTTGCATACAGAAGCTGGGCCCAAAACACTACAAGTGTCCACTGGCTCACAACTAAATACTGTAGGTGCAATACTGTAAAGATAATGTATGCTATAGTTGGACTCTGTAGGAGTATTGAGGACATACCTAACCTTTCATGCACCGAACATAAGGACCCATGCAAAAATATGGGGTTCCTCCTCTTAATGCCTGCACTGCGCATGTGTTTAAAGTGCCTGTGAGAAATCATTCATAGGAACCTTGGAGATTCCACTGCATTTATTTTGCTATTCCTCCAATTGTGTGAATCACACCCTTGTACACATGATGGCTGTAACAACCATCATCTGCTACAAAGGGTCACAAAGTGCCTCACTGCATGCGTAGTGCCACATGGTAACATGGAGGCCTGAGTTTGGCTTTCTAGGTCTACCAGGGTGTCAAAACAAATTATACTGTTGTGGTGCAAGGAGGTGGTAGGTCCCACTAACAATAGGACACAGCATCAAATATGGACAACACAACACATGTTTGGTATGGTTGAACTGTCAGCTTGGAATCATTTGACAATCACCAGGTCCCTGAGCCACAACCCATTATAGTAATGTCCATCAACTCAAACCAATGGAACCATACTACAAACCAGGAAATCATACAATACCAGAAGCAAGTTGAAGTCACCACTCCACCTACAACTAACAGCAGCCATGGAACATACAAAACCACAAATATGCATTACCAAGACATGTTCTCTCATTCCTTTGCAGCCGACCAAGGTTACAGCATACAGCCATGGGTGATGACTCCTTTGGGAAACCAGACAACGGTGGAAGAGCAGGCATACAATGAAGGGAACAGAAGGACACAAAATGTGATGGAGAGGACATTTGGGCTCCTGAAGTCAAGGTACAGGTGCCTGGCCCTGACAGGAGGGAGCCTGTTGAATACACATCTGGTATGCAAGATGATAATTGTATGTGCAATCTTGTATAACATATGTATATGGACCAATGTTCCCGGAGATGAACTGGTAGATGTCCCCAATGAGGAGGAGTATGACAATGGTGCATCACAGGTGGAGGGGAACAACAAAACACTGCTGCTGGAGTTCATAGGAGACAACAAATTCTTCAAAACTTCTACACCTAGACACTGTACAAAGAAACACAACAGTAACAAAGATGGTTTGAACATAGGTTGTGATGTAAGAGGGTATAGAGCCTCCACATCAGTGTCATAACTGACAGCCGTGTGGCTCTCGTTGACCTAGATCCACACACCCCAAAAATATGTGGCGTTAAGTGGCCATTGTTCAAATACCTACACTTTTCCCCATATCATCCCCACACGTGGAAAGATGTATGCAAGGGGGCATACATACGGCAGGAGCTGTTTCAAATTGGTGCATTCAAAAAATAGGTACTGAACTGTGTCACATCTCAGGCGGATAGCTGCTTCACCAGCACGTGTGACAAGGGGAGAGACCATTGGTATCAATGGAGCTTCCTTGACTGTTCAGGGTTAGGAAACAAAGTTTGACCCTAAGCCTACACCGAATATCAATGGCGCCACGTTCCGGCACCTCCATTGGGCCCAACCCTGTCACATGGTGTGCTATGCCTCATATATAGCACACACATATTGGTTGTGGAGTGCGCTAAGGGTTGCTAGACAGGTGAAGCAGCAATGGATGCTGATCCACTCCATAATACATATGGCCCATAGCCAGGATTTAACTATAAAATGGGAGAATGCACCACCAAGTTAATGTCTGGGTGGAATATAGGCAAAGTCCTTCCCACTCCCTATGTACATTCTAACACACTTGTCACACAAATCTGCTGTTTTGACACATGCATGCAGCTAATCTGGATATACATGTGAAGTCTGATGTACGGGTATATGGCCTAGGAAAGGGTTTGCATTTACCTACAATGGTTGACATGTGTCAGCAAGGCTACCCAGTATAGTCTGTATGATACCATCACACACCACATGTAAAAACACACCTCTCATTGGCACTCACAAGCCTGGCCAAGAGAAAGTTACCAACATTTACAAAATTCCCTAAAATGTCTAGGTCTTTAACATGCCACTCAGGTGCGGGATGTGCAAGTATGTCTAGCAATGTCCAAACATGTCACAGACCCATCCTAAAACGTATGTCAGAAGAAAGAGACAGATATGATGCATGTGGCCTGAAAATAATAGCGCTGAGATGATTTTACTCAATAACAAGATACACTCAAGGTGACATTGACATAGGTTGTGGAATACTGAATGTAGTGCAAACCCATGGACACCAAAGGATGTGGAAGGACACCGAGAGAATCGCACAGAAACTTGGACAGACAACAAGGGGAGGTCACTTGAAGACTACACAAGTGCTGTGGCAGGTGTACTGTCATGTGTGTGTGGAAGTCATGTAATCTTGCAAAGCCTGGAAATGGGCAGGAAACTATCATGTAGCCAGTAGCAGAAGATATGTACATCTACAAATTACACAAATCACACTTTGCATCCTATCCATCCGCACAATTTTGCAATAGAAGATGTGTACAAAGTATGAGCAGCCTAAAGAATGCCAGCAATGTAGGACCTGATCTATTCCAAAATAAGATATACTGTAAATGATGTAGAAGGTACACACATAGACCAATATTGACTGTGAAACACAACAATGTCACCATGTGATCACCTAACATATGTACAGAGAGGACGGCTAGGTCAGTACATAACCCACTCATGTTTGCTACAACAAAGTTATAGTTGCCCAGTGCATAATATTCTGACACAAGGCAGTGACAGATAACAACGTCTATCCACTGGGTCATACAAAAATTACAAGTTACAGTAGAGATACAGGCCCTAACCAAGCTGCAAATGGAAATTACAAAGAATGTATTACCACGTCTGTCAGACCATGCCAAATGATGAGACATGTGCTACACATACAAGTAGCCAGTCTTCTGTACATGATAGGACAAGCCAGACATCAAGTACCCCAAAGGAAACTGAAAATCCCAGGCCATATGATCACAAATATACATGTGTCAGTCTGCAGTGGACAGTACATTGCTCTGCTGAAGAGCTATCATGAGGAGGCTAGAACCCCACCAAACAGCCCCTAACCCCAAGGCTGATGCTACATTGACACTTGACACAGTCAGGGGCCTAATGCATGTGCACAGAGGACTGAGCAGAGTGGAGCACTGTAAAGCTGTGCCAAAACACGTGACCGGGTATCTGTGTGGGCATAAATAGTCACACAGTTCTAAGGATCACTAGGCTGCCATCATTGTCTGCTGCAAAACCGCTCCACAGTTGTATGCCATTCTATTTCTCAGTCATAACAAACATTTTGTGGTCAATTGTAAGTACCTAGTTTGTCGCATGCATACATAACCTGATATCTCAGCACACATATACCACTTAAATGGCACATGCCTGGTATTGTGTGTTGGAGTCTTTCCACTAATGAAAATGCATTTTCATCACATGATCTTTGACATACTTAAATGAGCATCAGATGTGTTCCAACATACGGAGATATAGGTGGGACTGATGTGACTACACAGCTATTTAATAAAGTCCAACATGTGTCCATGCAGGAAGGTAGTTATGTGAGGTTTCATATCCCATGAACACACCTCTGTGGTAAATTTAGCACATATGACACTACGCATGTCTTCCAACCCATATGCCACATACCAACCTTCACTGACACATGTGAGTACACCATTTCCTGCATCATAGATGCATGGGAACTATATGTCACACGTGTAGCAGAGCATCATGAAGCCTGAACCTCATAACAAATCTCAGTGTGAACACACATGCACTCACATTGCCAGTGGTAACGTGAAATCAACCCAGTCATTGCCCACTGCACCCTCAGAATACGATTTGTCATGGGTATCACATGCATTACCATCTATTGGACATAAGCCATTATATCTACTGTGTTGTAGTCATATGCACATTTGGAAATCAAACATTACAATGTGGTAGACCCACATATATGTGTTAGATCACATATGTATACTCCTAGTACACATGTGGGAACATGTATGTGTACAAAGTCTAGCAACACATGCGCAAATGCAAACGGTATCAGTCATTGCATGCATCACACAGATACAAACACACTGGTAGCACATATGGATGTTACATTAGGATCTGTACAGACATGCACACACAGGTAGCCATACCATACTAACTACATACATGTATAGCCCCTGTGACATGGTATGTGAATCTGGGTGCACTGTCAGCCTTTCCAACAAAATCCACGCATTCCCATTATGTGTCAAAGATTTTGAAGCTAACAGCAATATCCAAGACTCTGCAAGGCAAAAAATATGACACCTGGGCCCTGAGCGTCAATCTCAAGTCCGCAGGCCTTGTCAGGCTTAATAGGAAGGAATACCATGCATGATCATCATGCGTCAAATATTTTGACTCAAACGCTAATCCTACTAACTTTGCTAAGGTACAAATTGCACCTGGGCCCTGTGCATCAATTGCAAATCTTGAAGCCTTGTCAGCCTCAGTGGGGGAAAATCGACGCATGACCGTCATGGCCAAAATAAATATCAGAAAACGGGACACACAGGCCCAGGAAGTGATGAAACAGGACTTCCTGGCCACCTACATGGTAGAGTGCATTCATTTTCACTTTCACTTCACAGTCTTTTTGTCTGTGTCTGTGTCTGTGTGAGGGTGTGTGGAGCTGGTGCTGGTGGCGGATTGGTGCTGTTTGAGAATTTTGTTCTATGTCCTGTTACTGTTGTGTGCTTGTTGTACTTTTCCTCAGCCTTTTGTAGTGTTTTTGTCCTATATTTGTTATTTTATCGTGGGGTGTTTGTCCAGAGGTAGGATAGTTTGTTAGGGTTATTAGAGTTAGGTAGGCAACTTAGTTATTTTTTTTTTCAGTTGGTACATTTGCAGTTTGTACATACTGCATATTGTCAGGGAAAGGTAAGGCAACCAAGTTGGTAGCTGATGAACTGGGAGGGTTCATTTGGTTGGTGCAACATTACCTTCCAATGATCCTAGTTTTGGGTGGCCGTGGAATCCAGGGCTACCCCACAGGCGCAAGAGAGCTGCGGTGGGGCAAGGTGCTCCACCCCTTGCAAAGAGTTTTTGGAGTAGTGACCACCGACCACCAGTAGAAGCCTTGTTGAGCTTACCCGATAGCACAGGAACAGGATCTACTGGATCACTAAGGGATACAGATTGGTGGACCAGTTGGTAAGCACCCCATTTGCATAGCTACATCCCTATTTGCATGTGCATGACAGGCAGACATAAGGTTGAGTGCAGCATGTTTTGTCACGGGTCAGAACAGGTTGTTGTGGGCCACATTTAAGAGCCCCTAGAGCCACCTTAGCACTGTCATTGAGAAATTCACAAATGTCGCCAAGCCAGGGCTGAATGGCCATTTTCCCTGCATCATATTACAAAGTGGTGCGATGCATGCATAGTGCTGCTTTGTTAAGCCTCGCACAACATGATGGCCGAGCCAGGCATCATGTATGGAAGGGGGTTCTTTCCCTGCAAGTTAGGGGGCAAAATAAATGGGGCATGGAATAATGCGATATATCCTAGGGCCAATTTTTCCACTACCATGAATGCCTGCTCAGAGCAGGCGTGAAAAGGGGGCATACATTTATATATCATGCTCCCCTATGTACTCTGAAGGAGTAGTGCTAATTTTTTGGTGTCCTCCTGCTGAGTACATATTTTTCATCTATATGTGATTACACAATTGCCCCTACCCTGCTGCATGGTGTACTGTATATTACATATAGCGCACACATGGTGGGGTGGAGGGGGGAGCCTAGGGGGTGCAAGGACAGTTATGAGGCACTACGTGCAGCACCACTTTCCTTAAATTAGCTCCTTTGTGTCTTTGGTCAATGGCATTTAAGGGAGCATAGCTAGGCACCGAATCCAGACTACTTGCACATTCCACTATGTGTACATTTGTGTATCACATACACCTCATAATGTTATTAAGTATGACACACGTGCAGATTTTGTACCACAGGCCTGCCCCATTTTATAGACAGTATGGGGCAGGCCTGCATCTGCGGCAGCACTAGCACATTACTCAATAGCCAGCACCAACGTCAGCATACTTGGAACACAGTGCAAGTGTGTCTGTGTTGAGGGGAGTGTATATGCACAGGTTGGTATCCCTTCCTGGACATATATGGTCTACCATGCTGACAATGGCTTCCCACACAGTATAGGCAAGACATCTGTAATGTTTTTCAGTCAATGTGCAGGAAGGGACAACTACGTGAACATGAGGAAACTGCCACGGCATTTTTGATCCAGTGTGTGTGCCTTGACATGGCACACTCATATTAGTGACAAGAAACAAGGATGTATCAATGAATTCCTCAACACTGTGCTATGCTCGCACCACCCCTGGGCAGTTGTTTGATTTGTTAGTGTTAATAATGACTAAGATGTCTTCAACATCTGGGGAAGGGTTATAAGCAATGGGTATTACAATGGGACGGCCCCTTATGGACATGGAGGTGTAGCGCTAAAAACAGCTGCATGACAAATCCATGTGCATATGGTGCAGTTAAATGCACCACAAGAGCGTCAGGGATCCTGATGCTTTGGTGGTACCATGGGTCTCCATTACCTGGCCATTCATCTCACAGACAGATTATAAATGTTTGGCAGTTGTTCTGATCTACCACTAAGTTGACTTGCTTACTCAGCTTAACAAGTTGAATGTGAAACTGTTGCCCATGCAAAGAAATGTCCAAATTTCACTAAGCTATGTGTTCCTGTCATGTATTTAAGGTAGGCCTCCACCATACAGCACTGGAGAAGTGTCCCGATTTGAAGACCCCAATGCAGCTAGTAAGTGTCACCTGGTGCGTCACGTGTGTCATTCCTGGGTTTAGTGTGAGAGGGTTTGATGTGTACATGCAATGATGAAATGTAATGTGTGACCAATGAGATGACGTCATCTGAGTTAGATAAGTACATCATGCCTGATACTATGTTGAGGATGGAGTATGAGTTTATTTTGTGCACAAGTGCCAATCTGTGCAGCTATATAGTAGTGGATGCTAGGAATAGGAAAGCATGGCCACATATACATTGATGTCAATCATGATATGAGTCTAAGCTGCTATTAATCTGAATAGCATGCCTGGTGGCAACATAAATGTCACTGCACGTTTGACAACACTGTGTGCCAGATGTAGCTTTCAGTTACTCAGGAAACGGTACAGATGATGTACATGTTTAGATATCTCAAGGTGGCTTATGTAGCATATACTTGCAACACCTGTGCCTCACTACTCTTAAGATTTTGAGTTAGGCAGTGGTCGTAAAAAGGAGCCTTATTGTGCTGGCCAACAGTTACACAATGAGAATACAACTCTGCTCAAGTAGGTTGTGGGATATGTCACCTAAATATAGCAGGCTAGATGTGTACAGAATTACTAACGTGGTCTACCCATCATGATATTTGTGAGTGATCTTGGTCATTTCACGTGTGTATAGAATGTGAATGCTGAGTGTGTACCTGGTACATAGGAGATGTCTGACATGCATGTGCACATGTTGTTAAATATATAGGAATACTGTAGCTGCACCCAGTGCACTGCCAATCTTACTGTGCCCCTTTGGGCACCCATACAACCACATGTGTGTGCCGCATTACCCAATTTGGACAACATAGCACAGGATAGCTCGCAATAGGTACCAAATCTGTTGACAACATGGATGTACTATTCATGCTTTGGCCAAACTATCTGGGCACTAAGCCTGAACTGTACATGTGGGCCCATTGTGAGCAATGGTATGTGGTAACGCGTCCCAATCTAGACAATTTATTCACTCTGGGACTCGTTTTAGGCCGATGAATCTTTTGACCCTGATTGAAGACACCTTAGGTCGAGATAACTAATCAGCATGTCATTCCATAGATCAGAAACCTTATCAATGTTAACAATAGCAAATCAATCAAATTAGTTAAAGTCACCCATAAGAATCGGAACACACCATGATCTTTCAGTCATGAATAACCACACAGAATTTAGTAAGATTTATGATATTTATTCCCTATTTGTTACACTCCACTAGCAAGTTTATTAGTCTCAATACCAGAAAAAACATCAACAATGTCACAATATGGCAACTCGAATAAGATTTCATCAAAGCAAAGATCATAAACATTAGAACAAAGTACAACGTCAACATGGATTAGCTTGGCAGAGTATCATTAGTGCATTATTGAACAAAGCATGGATACAGTCATTTGTCTATTTGCGTCCATTCAGTGAACTTCTTAACTAACATCGTATTAGCATTGGCATGTTGGGCTTCATGCAAAACAATTTTGCAATACCAGTTAAGAAAACATCTAACTTTGGCCTCTATCAAAAGAGCAGTTGGTACCTAGAAAGGAAAGGCAAACAGACAATTACAATTTCATTATCATATAGTTACCCTCCATAATGGGTCAGCATACAGAGTCAGTCTTCGTCCTCAGGACATCAGTTGATTTGCCCTCGGCCAGGAAACACAGCAAAATTCAGCAGGATAGGCAATAAGGGACACTTCCCTCATAAGGTGGAAAAGTATAAATTGGGCAAGGCAAAGTAAGGATAGTTTGAAGAATCAAACAGCAAAGTCTTAAGACAGAGTGACAAAGTGGCTACGTAACCACAAGAATAGCAGGTAATGGCAGTGGCAAAATTAGCTCGGAATAGCTAGAGTAATGGCTCCTAATAATGGCAGAGAATGTCCGATTTCTTCCTGTTTCTAAGGGATATATCAATCTTGTTGCACAGTCCCCTAATTTCCAATTGGGCAAATTTTGGTGCATCATTATCTCCATCCAATGATTTACTTGTCGCCTCATTAGGATTGTTACTTTGGAACGGTTCTCACGTAGTTTTTTGGCTCCTGTAATTGACGTCTCCAACGGGTAGAATGTCAGGTACAACTTCTTGTTCTCGCGGTCCTCTCACAGTCTCAGTCAGTGGTTCCATTGTCTATACCAGTTCAGGCGACCTTGTACCTGTTGCAAGTTTACACTGTTGCATTCGGTAAGAATGTCTCCTTGAGCAAGTCGAGTCTCATGAGAAAGAACTTACTACGGTTACACACATCTTCTAACTTCTGGAAAAGTACGGCTACATGTCCTTCAGCAAGTCAGCACATTGCACGTTAGAAAACACATTTAATATGAAACCGGGCAGCTTGGCCCCGACTCATGCTAACTAAAGCCTAGTGATTAATTCAGCAAAACCTTAACATATAACTCTTAATCATAATACAAAAACCACACATTAGTACATCAATAATTCATTATTAGTCAATTTCATTTATCATCGTATACATTGGTGGCCACTCCCCGAGGGCACATTTCACACACGTTTAGTAAAAGCATATTAATAAATTTTCTATGCAGCATCATTATGCATTAATTCGCAAACACTTCATGTTAATTTTGATTATAAAACTACACTCCAACATATGCCCCCTTGTAATGCGTGCTCTGAGCATGTGTTAATCCAAGGACACATGAATGATGCTTTGCCAAACCTTAGAATTACCAGTGGGAAGTTCCCTGTCCCCCTATCAGATTACCCCCACCTAGCATCCATGATCCCTGGCCAAGGCTTGATGTAGGACCAGGGGTGTCAAAGTGGTGGATTGAATACATTGCGCCATGTATTGACAATGGCATAGGGATTCTAGAATTGTTGGGCCAATTGATCCTCACTAGTCTAATGACACAAATGTTGAGCAAGGATGCAGTAGTCCACGTACCTCTGGGCCCTGGTGGTCAAATGTGGATATCCATTGCCACAGTGACATGTACATGATACCGTAGATGGATGGCATGAAGTTTGTATTGATTTGAGTTTGTTAGTGTTGTGGAATGTGTGGTGGATAGCATGTGTAATCTGAGGATGCTTTGTACATTGCATGTCTGTTCTACCTCCACCCAATGCTGTATTTAATGCCATGTTCTCCTCATGTTTCAGCTGCCAATATGACCCGAGCAGAAAAGCACGCCTTTGAGAAGAGGGCTGACAGGTACCAACACATAATAGCAGTGCAGGCTGGGTAGCAAAGGATGGACAAGCAACACAGGAGGAAGAAATCGACTGGGGTATGGCGTGCATTTTCAAATGGGGGACCTCCACTACAGCCCACAACTAGTCAAGCCACATCAGGGAAGACATCTGGGACTAGGGGGGGCTCTCCACTTCAACAGCACCAATCCACAACCAGGCACCCCAACAGCCACCTGCTCCAGCCACAAGCTCTACATTTGAATCAGACAAGAGACGGGACATGGCAGCTATGATGACAAGGATAGATAAGTTGAAGAGTGTCAATATCCGTAATTATATCTTCTAAAGTACTGCAAGAAAAAAACTGAAGAAGTTGTAAAATGATTTGTGCCACCGCCTCCCAGTTTCTCCCTCTCCCTTTTACTGATGTTAAATTCTTAATTTGGGTCTGGTGGGTAGTGTTATGATAGTAAAATAGTGTAATTTAGGTGTAGGTTAGTGTAAGTATATCCAATATGCTGTCATGTATGTCAATGGTGATTCCAATTCGAAAAATGGTGCGTAGACACGTTTATTGTTCATCCAAAAGTGTTCCATATGGCAGTGTCCATCATACATCACAAGGGAAAAAAAGCCATGATAAAGTCCATCATATATCCAAAGGAAAAACAGCCAACACATGTTTCGTCAACATGACTTTTTCAAGGCTGTAGTGTGTATATATAAAGAAGAAGAATAAAACAAAACATTAGGTATTTTTCTATCATTCCAAATGCGTACATGCAGTTGTATATATAGTGCTAAAACAAAAAAAATGAAATCAAAGAGTATAATACAGAACCAGAGAAAAGAAGAAAAAAACGTAGAAGGTGATAGTGAGAAGAAATGGTGTATACCCACAAAGATAGAAGAAGAGGTACATTTATAGCAATGGTAATAGTTGTGTAGAATATAGCTAACTTCCCATGATAATTAAACGTAAAGAAAGTGAAAAAATTGTGGACATGTAATCTTAGAAAAAGCTTAACAATTGGTGATAGAAAGAACGCCCAGGAATGCCCAAACCGATAAAGTGCGAAAGAGGGGTAGTCCATAGGGAAGACCTACCAAAGCAAAATGATACCAAATGTCAAGAGTATCGAAGAACAAAGTTCTGGTGCACCAATACGGCTTGTTGATGCAAATCTTGATACCCGTAAATAGCAATCGGGTGAGTGTAAAGGAAAGCAGACATGACCATGATAAGCCTATAGAACACAAGACAAAATGTAATGTTTCAGGAGTAGTATGCAAGATAAGTGCATGTGGTCCTTAACAGTAACTAAGCAATGACAAGGGGAATTTATTGAAAATTAGGAATATTAAACCAAAAATCTGAACCATGACCCTGTAGAGGGTCAGATGTTTAATTTTCTGACCAGAAAATGGGTGGAAAAAATTATAATTGACCTTAAAACGGTTAAAAACCTTAGGGCGTGTGAATGACCTACTGAAAGTGGGAGAGGAGGTGAAAACAATGAGTATAAAATCTTATCTGGATTAGCTAGGTAATAATAGCGTATGAGGAAACATATGGTGATAAGTTATAAAGAAAAAACGTAACCTGTATAATATGGTGGTGGTAATAAACGCTAAAAGTGTCTGACCTGACAAAATTATGGAGGTAAAAAATTATAAATAAAGTAACCCGAAATAGAAGCACAAGCACGGTCCCTAACTATATGAAAAAGACCTGCAATTACTTTAGAGAATGGTCCACGCGTCCAGAAAGAATGCCGTTCTGGAAGGCCGAGGACCAGATAGTCCCATAAAGGAGGCCACGCAAAATAAATTTGGTGTGTAAATAACTAAAAGAAACAACCGTAAAAGGCAGTTCTAGTGCTGGAGTTACCTGTCAATGCATAGTGAGTGGTTCTTCCGTCAGGTTTCGATGGCTCCGGGTACCGCCATCTTTCTTTTAAAGTGAATAATCATGGAACTAGAGAGCGGACTATTTACGGTCAAAGAGATAGAAAGGAGGAGGGTACTATTGGGACCCATTCTCAAAATTGACTATCTGTGTGAAGGAAAGGGTTGCTATCGCCCCATCCCGAAGGCGCTAAGTGCCGCCATATTTAATTTAAGATTATGTTAGTAGAAAAAGCGTTTTGTAGAAAGTAAGAGAAGTAACCGAAAAGTGTGTGGAAAGGTAGAAGTCAAAAACAAAGCCAATTTACAGGCGAGAATAGACATGAGAGATGAACATTGTAATAAATTGGCAATTTGCACATATAACTAGATGAAAAAAGGGCTGCAAATACAATGTCATATTATATTGCCAAAGAGGGCAAGGTAAAAAAATTAATGAAACATAACAAAGTAAATAGCGAAAATACACTGATTGCAAAATTATGGTGTTTTGTACATAGTACCCAATGGTAAACAATGCATAAGTTATTACAAAAATACATGAAGATCCTTTTTAATGTTCAGTCCTTGCTATATTACTCTTAGTTTAAGGATCCATCTACTCTCCAAATGTCTGAGCGTCAAGGTGGTGTTGCCACCTCGTAGACACATGCCTACTGTATCCATACCAAGTACAAAGATGCCCAAAATTTCTCTTGTTCCATGTGCGCAGTAATAATGCGTCACTGATTACAAAATTATGGTATAATTTACATAGTTCCCAATAGTAAACAGTACATAAGTTATTACAGAAATACATGAAGATCCTTTTCCGTGTTCAGTTCTTGCTCTACTGCTCTTAATTTTAGGATTCATTTGCTCTCCAAACATCTAAGCATAAAGGTGGTGTTACCACCTCGTGGACACATGCCCACTGTATCAATACCATGCACAGAAATGCCCAAAAGTTCTCTTGTTCCGTGTGCGCAGTTGTAATGTGTTGCAAACGGATAGTCTGGGTTGTTATTCTTAATGGCCCTAATATGTTCCTGTATTCTCTCCTTGAGAGGCCTAATAGTGCTTCCAATATAGATGAGTTTGCAGGGGCATAAAATGCAGTACACAATATTTTTAGTGTTGCAGTTCATGAATTTTGAAAATTTTGTATGATACCTTGGTATTGTATTGAAAGGTAACTATTTTATCCATCACAAACCCACCGATATTACAGTGTCCACATTTATGAAAGCCCACTGGAGGACTGCCCAGCCAAGTTCTATTGGTGGTTGATGGCAAGAAGCTGTGGCAGAGTCGATCCCGTAATGTCCTTCCTCTACTGTGTATTACCTTGGGTGTAACAATGATACCTATGTTTAATGTATTGTCTGCTAATAACAAAGGCCAGTTTTGTTGCATGATTTTATGAATTTGCAAGCTTATGGTACTGTATGGAAAAATAGGATACAGATTGTTTGGTGGTGTACAGGATTTTTTGGCATTGGCAGTAAGGAGTGTGTGTCGTTTGATCTTGTGGATTCTTTTACCCGTGTTGGTTAGTAGGGTTTTTTTGTAGCCACGTGTCAATAGACGATGTTGTAAACCTTGAAACTCGTTTAAGAAGGTCGCATCTTGGCTACAATTACGTCTTATTCTGACAGCCTCCCCATAAGGGATAGCCTCTATTTGTGATTTTGGATGTGAACTAGTAGCATGGAGAATGGAATTACATGCAGTTAGTTTTCTAAAAAGCTTGGAGCATATTACGCCCTGTTCAATATACAGTGTAACATCTAGGAAATCAACACTGCTACTACTGTGAAAAACCATAAAGTTAATGTTGAAGTTGTTAGTGTTGAGATTTTTTATAAACAGATTAAGAGAGTTTACATTGCCTGTCCAGAACATCGAGATATTGTCTATGTAGCGGCCCTAATATAACACTTGTTGTATTAATTCAGGGGGACAATCCTGCCAAAGATGTTTTTTTACAAAGAATCTCATGTATGAATTAGCAAAAGATGGTGAAAATTTGGCACCCCTGGCTACTCCTTGTATTTGGTGATGCCAGGACCCATTGTGTACAAAGACATTGTGATCCAAGACTATCTGTATGAGATCCATCATCATACTCGAATGTTCCAATAGTGTTGAATCTCGTTGATCTAAAAAGTGTTGAATGGCCATCATACCGTGTATTCTAGGGATGCTAGTATATAATGAGGCAACATCCAAAGTAACCAACAAATGACCTGTAGTCCATTCAAAGTCATTGATTTTACATAGTAAGTCCTTTGTGTCCCTGATAAACGATGGTAGGTTACAGACAAAGGGCTGTAAGAAAATGTCAATGTACTCCGATATTCTTTCTGTGGGCGACCCGATGCCAGAAATTATGGGCCTCCCCGGTGGAAAAGTACCAGAATTCTACAGATACGAGATAAGTTGACCATTTACGATACTTTCAAGCATTTTGGGTAACAAAAGAAGTAAAGAAATGGGCTGAAGATTTCATAGCGTGGTAGGGTCTGCTAAAGAGTTCTTTTGTAGAGGTTTCAACTCTGCTAATTTCCAAGCTTTGGGGATTTCTGCTGTTGATAAGGATAAGTTCAGGATCTGATTAATGACAGGATAACTATCTCAGTAGCCCTATGAAGGATCCTCAGTGGTCTAGAATCATAAGGAGATCCAGAAAAAATAGCTTGGTGGGGCTGTGCTAATGCGATTTCCTGAAAGGAGTCCATTCTTGCATTCTTAGTAATAGAACTATGATTTAAGGCTAGATCTATAATAGAAGGATGTGCTGGAAAACCCTGTTAAATGTTTAAGATCTTGTCCTTGAAAAATGCTGAGATCCTGTCACAAAGATCCTGCTAGGTAGGGGGTTATTTCCCTGTTGAGAACTTCAGGTTGCAGGAAAGATTGTGTGTGAAATTTTAAATATTATTTTAGGGTCATGATGGCCTTCCTCAATTAGTGTAGTAAAATAGGCTTTCTTAGTAGCTTTAATTAATTTGTGGTATGATTTAAGAGTAGCTTTAAAACAGAAAAGATCCCCAGGTTTAGAAGCCTGTCGCCACTTGTGTTCAAGTTGTTTACTGTACAGCTTCTTCTCCACTACTGTTGTAGAGAACCATGGCACAGAGGGTTTTGACTGACATCTATTGGGCCGAATAGGAGGGGCTAATTCTAAGTCTTTTTTTGGAAATCCAATTATTTATTGAATTGAGGTTGTCTGCCAATCTTCCCATTGGAATTGGAACAGTAGAGGCTAAGTGGTCGATGAGATTAGGATTGGTCATCATTTTATTCCATTTCCATACTATAGAAGGATCATTCTTCTTGATATTGGGAAGGAGGGAATATGGGACTTAATAAAAAGTTGAAACAGAATTAAAAAGTTGTCTGTCAAGGACTGAATAATAGGATTATCCATAGCTAGTAGAGAAAAATTGGAACAGACCCCATCTAGAATGTGGTCAGCTAGATGGGTCGGGCGGACACTAACTGGGGGAGGCCAAGGGTGTCCTTAAGGTTAGCTACTTCAGAGTTGTCTGTAGCCTCGAGGTGATAGTTAACATCCCAGAAAATGGTGAAGTCAGCATATTACAGTATAAGGGGCTTAAAGAATCACATAGGGTGGGTAAGAATGAGGAGTCCGAGCCTGGTCGACGATAAAGAAGACCTCCTGCAAAAGTTTGTGAGGGGCTGATCTGGAAACAGAAACCTGGATTTTCTGCTCCTTAAAGGGAAGTTATATCAAAGGTACTGCTGCATTGAAACATGTGAAAAATGATGGCCAAGCCCCCTCCATGACCTTCAGGTGTGTCACGTCTGAGAATAGTATAAGCTGCGGAGAGGACTGAAGTGATATCAGAGTTGCACCAAGGTTTAAGCCATGTTTCGGTAACAGAAAGTAAGGCCTCAAAGTGCCCCGCCAGACGCAGCCTGTGCAACACTCATCCACTGTCCGCAGTACTTGCCTCCTGTGCAGCTTGCAGTCAGCAGAGGAAGCTGGATGGGACTTTGCCACACCGCTGGATTGAAGGGTGCCACAACGCATGTTCACCTACTCCCAGAGAGGCTTCAGCAGGGCCTTAGTCCTTAGACTTTATATCACCTTCCTCTCTCCCTGCCTCAAAGTGGAAGTGCCAGCAGCAGAGGCAGGGCTATTCACCATTTCACAGGCTGCAGCCTGGCTGCAGCGGGGCTCGCAGCAATGCGTTTGGTAGCCCCTCCCTTTCTCCTCTAATGACAGTTCAGCGTTATCGCTGTAATTGATCACCTAGTCTTTCCCACATTTTTCTGTCATCTGCCAGGGTGTACCATTAACCCTAACAGCCCCTGCGGTATGGGGGAGAGGGGTGTGCTCCTGGGGGTCCCCTCTGCACAGTCCACTGTGCAGAGGTGGCGGGCTCCTGGCCTGAGAACTCCTGACTGGGTCCGATGGGGGGGCCCTCTATATGTACTTTGCTGAGGGGCCCTCTTAAATTTTGTTACACCACTGGCACTGGAATCCCCCCTTTTGAATTAATATTTGGTAGAACATATCACACCCTGTTATAGATTAAGCAAATAGTTTGAGAGAAACTGCCAAAAACAGGAGAACCTTTACAGACTATGGCCCTCATTACAAGCCTGGCGGTAAAGTCCAATGACCGCCGTGCTGACGCCCGCCAACATACCGTGTCCGTGGTGGTAATCCGCTACGGGTATTATGACCCACACTTAGAAATCCTCCGCAATACAGATACCCACACAAGTCTGCCACACCAAAGGTCAGTGATAAACTGGTGACAGCAAAACCCACACCGTCACGCCAACAGACATACGCCCACACTATCACAACCCATGAATCAACGCGGCAGTCATTCAACCGTGGTAATCCATTGGCGGTATACACCGCAGCACTCAAAATACACACACACTTACAAAACTACACCACATTGGACAATTCAAAATACACACACCTGACACACATACACACACCACATCCACACCACTATAAAACACACGCCCACATTCCCCACAACCCCTTACAATGACATTTTTGGAAGAAGCAGAGAGAGAGAATAGCAAAGACAACACCCGCATCCAGAGGCCAAAACACCCTCTCTCATACACCATCCACGCACAAAACACCACACACCTCAACACATCACCCCACACATCACATCAACCATCACCTCACACATCACTCACACCACATCATGGCATCTCAAAGACACCCCAGGTTTTCTGAGGAGGAGCTCAGGGTCATGGTGGAGGAAATCATCCTGGTAGAGCCACAGCTATTCAGATCACAAGAGCAGCAGACATCCATAGCAAGGAAGATGGAGCTATGGTGGAGAATTGACGACAGGGTCAACGAAGTGGGACAGCATCCAAGAACATGGGATGACATCAGGAATAGGTGGAACGACCTACGGGGGAAGGTGCGTTCTGTGGTTTCAAGACACCAGATAGCAGTACAGAGGACTGGTGGTGGACCCTCACCTCCTCCCCCACAACTAACAACATGAGAGGAGCAAGTCTTAGCAATCATGCATCCTGAGGGCCTCGCAGGAGTAGCAGGAGGACTGGACTCTGGTAAGTCATATCTCTTCTATTATATCCTCCCCACCCAACCTGCATGCCATCACAAACCCCTACCCCTACCCTCACACCCATCACCCCAACACCTCACACATATCCCACTATCACAAGCCACACATCCCAATACCAAGCCCTGCATGCAACACCAAAGCATGGACCCCCAATACAGACCTGCATAGACACCCATCACCACAGAATGCCCAGTAGAGACACTCACCCAGCCCACAAAATCATTGCTTACTCAAGGCAAAGCAGACAGGAAATCACAACCATACAGTTAAACACACCCATGCACAAGATGGCACACGCAGATACAATTACAATGCATTTACACCCCAACAGGACCCCTACACAACGTCACCGGACAGGAGGTGCCAGCCATTTCCAGTCCCCCTACAGAAGAGGCCCACAGTGATGACAGCAGCTCTGCACGCCTGGATCAAGATGACCAGCCCGGCCCATCAGGGACCTCTGGACAGTTCGTTCCCCTGCCACAGTCCCAAACCACCATTGAACCTCCCCACTCAGGAAACACCAGCACAGCACCCACCCAGCGTGCCCATCCCTCTGTCCCCAGGACACGTCAATCAGCAGTGTGTCCACCACTACAGGGACCTCAGGCAACACCACTAACACAGGACGATCAGGGACCTGGGGTCAGTGGCAGCTGGCACACGGTTCAGGGCAGGGGACGGAGGCACAGGACAACAGGGAAGCTGGGAGGACTGCTGTGCGTCAAGGGGAGGTCAGGCTCAGGGAATCCACTCTCCATGAGGCACTCTCAAACATCATGGGAGCATGCCACCATTCCCAGGAGACCATGGGCACGGTACTGGCCAAGTTTCAGGAGACCCAGCGGCTGCAGGAGGAACAGTACCTGGGGATCAGGGAGGACTTGAAGTCCATTAACACCACCCTGGTCACCACTGCAGGGATGCTGGCAGACATGGCCAGCACCATGAGGGAGACAGTGGCATACCACTGGGCCCCTGACACTAGCCCAACAGATGAACAGCCTTCCACGTCTGCCAGCGCTAGTGGACAGGAGCTCCCGCCACAGGACCAACAGGCCACCAGCACCCCACCCCCTGCAGAAGGAGAACCACCCCGCAAATGGTCCCTGCGATCCAGGCAGAAGACAGAGAACATTGCCAAGACCCCCGCCAGGAAATAGAACTCTCCTGATTGTCACCCTTCTGTCCCACTCTGTCACCCTGTCCACCTTGAATTGCCATTGCTCCACTTCATGCCCCCTTGGACCATGCACCTGTGATACCAAGAGACTTGACTCTATCCTGGACATTCCTCCACCATCACACCAGCCCATTACACATACCCCTCTACTTATTAGCACTAAAATAAACACCCTTGAATCACAAAACAATCTGGAGTCAGTCTGTACTTTCATGTATTATTACAAATTCTTCGACAAATATCAATGTTAATGTTCATTTGCACATACCAATGTATGACAGATTTTGGGCAGCAATACACATAGCAGAAGGCAGTATGAGGTACCCAGATCTGTGAAAAGGAAAACCAAAGTGCACTGTCAGGGTCCATACACAGAGGTTAAAAGGCTGACTTATACAATGTCCTATAGTAGTCAGATATGAGGTAAACAGTGCCAGTCTCTTACCTGTGTCTCACTGGAAGTACTGCATGATGATGTTGTTTCGGTTGTCAATATCTGCTTCCTCTGCCCCCTCTTCCTCACTGTCCACAGGCTCCACAGCTGCCACAAGACCATCATCAGGCCCATCCTCCTGCAGAAAAGGCATCTGGCGTTGCAAAGCCAGGTTGTGCAACATACAGCTTGCCACAATGATCTGGCACACCTTCTTCGGTGAGTAGTATAGGGAGCCACCTGTTAGATGGAGGCACCGGAATCTGGCCTTCAGGAGGCCGAAAGGCTGCTCAATTATACGCCCACTTCACCCATGTGCCTCATTGTAGCGTTCCTCTGCCCTTGTCCTGGTATTCCTCACTGGGGTCAGTAGCCATGAGAGGCTGGGGTAACCAGAGTTACCTGCAAATGTCGAGGGATATCTGTTAGACGCTCACCAACCCTTAGGAACTACCCCATACCCAGACACCTATTCATACTGTGTGGGAACCTTGGGCTCACCTATTACCAACACCCAGTACCTCTGGAGTTGGCCCATCACATAAGGTATGCTGCTATTCCTCAAAATGTAAGCATCATGTACAGAGCCAGGATACTTGGCATTCACATGAGAGATGTACTGGTCTGCCAAACACACCATCTGCACATTCATTGAATGGTAGCTTTTTCAATTTCTGTACACCTGTTCATTCCTGCGGGGGGTACAAATGCCACATGTGTACCATCAATGGCACCAATGATGTTGGGGATATGTCCCAGGGCATAGAAGTCCGCTTTCACTGTGGCCAAATCCTCCACCTGGGGGAAAACTATGTAGCTGCGCATGTGTTTCAGCAGGGCAGATAACACTCTGGTCAACATGTTAGAGAACATTGGCTGAGACATCCCTGATGCCATAGCCACTGTTGTTTGAAATGAACCACTTGCCAGGAAATGGAGCACTGACAGGACATGCACTAGAGGGGGATACCTGTGGGATGGCGTATAGCTGACGTCAGGTCTGGCTCCAATTGGGCACACAGTTCTTGGATTGTGGCACGATCAAGTCTGTAGGTGATAGTGATGTGTCTGTCTTCCATTGTCGACAGGTCCACCAGGGGTCTGTACAACAGAGGATGACGCCATCTCATCATCTGCCCCAGCGGATGTGCCCTATGGAGGAGAATGGTGAGCAGAGGGTCATGTACCACATAGGTTGCACAAGTGTTTTTGCTCTAATGTAAGTAAATCCATGTGTGACGTTGTCTGTCCGTATTTCTGCCCAAATGTGCAGTGACGCAGTTAGGTGCCATGCCATTTGCCACCCTGAAATGGCGGCTGCCTGACCTGTAAGGAGGGCAAGGGTAAATGAGGTAACTGTGCTGGCATTGTGCAGCGTCGCAGTAGGCGATCGAAGACCTCCGCGCGATTCAACATTGGTTATCCTTGGGCCCTATGGGTTCCAGGAGCCAATGGCGATGTACCCGGCGGTACGCACCGCCGCGGATGTGACCACCATTTTCTATCTGTTCACTCACTTGATACATGGCCTTCAACAGGAGAGGACCTACACTGCAAGTGCTGCTGTGACCTGTGTCTGGAAGCGACAATGGCTCGAGTGTTTTTGGACAGGTCCCCTGCCTTCACTTCCGAGGAGTTGGAGACTTTAGTGGATGGGGTCCTTCCCCAGTACACGCTACTCTACGGTCCTCCAGACAAACAGGTGAGTACACTGTGAGCATGATGCGTAGGCCATGAATGTATGGAGTGGTGTGGATGGAAGATACATGTGGGATAGGGGGCTGAGGGCTGCATGAGAGGATGGTGAGTGTATGTGTGTCAGGGCATGGGTGGGAAGTAGTGGGCAATGAGTATGACGAACCGGACGGGGGAGTAATTTCCTATCATGCTATACCTTTCCTCTAGGTCAGCGCCCACCAAAAGAAGGGTATTTGGCGTGCTATCGCCAAGGAAGTGCGGACCGTGGGTGTCTATCATAGACGGAGCACCCACTGCCGCAAGAGATGGGAGGACCTGCGCCGCTGGAGCAAGAAGACGACAGAGGCTCAGCTGGGGATGGCCTCCCAACGTGGAAGGGGTGCCCGTCGCACCATGACCACCTGATGTTCCGGATCCTGGCGGTCGCATATCCGGAGTTGGATGGGCGCTTGAGGGCATCACGGCAGCCACAAGGGGGTGAGTACAGTCTCATTCAGCTGAGTCTGTGCGCTTTATGAGGTGTCTGGAGTGGGGATGTGGGCTGTGGTCTCCCCTAGGCCAGAGCGAACATGGTAGGGTAGGTCCCTTGTAAGGCAGACTCTGTGGCACTCCAACCCCAATAGTGTTAATGGCCATCTACAACTAGTTATCCTCCTGTGGGTTCCAGGTGTGCAGCAAATGGGGTTAGGCATAGTCGCCCATGGGCTGGTGTTTTTCCTACTAACAGCTAATGCATGGCCTAGTGCATAGGGCTGCTCCCTGTGTGTTGTGGCCGCCAACGGTAGTGGTGTTGCTGGAATTGACCATGTGTCTCCTCTGTCTCCCCCACATCTTGTTTTGTCACCCTGTCCTTGTGTGCATTAGCATCATCTGGCGGAGGAGCAGAGGCACTGGAGACGGAGGGAGCTGCATCCCACATGGCCAAGGAGGGTGACTGTATGGAGTCTGAAGGCACCAGTGGGACGGAGGGCGAGGGGAGCTCCACGGTAGGGACAGGAGGGGACACCAACGACAGCGACTCCTCCTCTGATGGGAGCGCCCTTAAGGTGGCGGGCACCTCTGTGCCCACCGCAACAACAGGTACAGCCACCACCCCCCCTACCAGCACCGACTTCCCAGCAGCCCCTCAATGTGTTTCCTGTGCCTGCTCACCCAGGAGGGTGGGCATCTCTTTCACCCCAGGCACCTCAGGCCCTGCCCCAGTCAGTCCTACTGACCTCAGTGAGGAGGCTATTGATCTCCTGAGATCCCTTACTGTTGGGCAGTCAACCATTTTGAATGCCATCCAGGGTGTAGAGAGGCATTTGCAAAAAACAAATGCATACCTGGAGGGCATTCATTCTGGCGTGGTGGCCCAACAGAGAGCATTTCAGGCTCTGGCCTCAGCACTGATAGCAGCCGTTGTTCCTGTGTCCAGCCTCCCCCCTCCAACTTCCACTACCCAGACTCAATCCCCTCTACCTCAGCCTATCCCAAGCACACCATCAGACCAGCATGCACACACATCAGCACACAAAAGTGGCTCAGGAAAACATAAGCGCAACACATCCCACATGCACTCACACAAGCACCATACCCATGCAGACACACCAACATCCACTGCCTCCACTGTGTCCCCCTCCTCCACCTCCCTCCCAGTCTCATCTCCACTCACACCTGCATGCACTACATCCTCAGCCACTACCTCCGTCCCCAGCATGCCCATCACAACACACCGCTCACGTGCAATCACCACCCCCACAACCATTCACACGTCCACTGTGTCCTCTCCCAGTGTGTCTGTGAGCCCTCCTCCCATAGTACACAAACGCCAGCACACACCCACTCAACAGGCATCCACCTCACAACAGCCTCCAGCCCATGCACCTTCACCCAAACTCAGCAGACGTACACCTCCTACAACCACTACCTCTTACTTCACTCCCAAACCCCCTCCATCTTCCCATCCCAGTGTGTCTAAAAAACTTTTCCTGGCTAACATTGACCTCCTCCCTACACCATCCCCCTATTCTTCCCTTAGGGCCAGGATGTCTAGAGCCCATACCAGCACCTCAGCCACCAAAGCGTCGTCTACTGTGGTCCCTGCAAATCCGGGAGGATCGAAGGGGGCTCCCATCAGGGCTGCCAGTGTGCCACCTACTGAAGCTAAGGACCACCCAATTCCACCACCTGCCAAGGTAAAGAAGGGGCCAGCATGCAGAAGGGAAAAGCTGCACCACCCAACCAGCAAGGCCTCATCCAGAACCAAAGAGGACAGTGCCAAGGTGCCAGCAGCGACTACCAAGGTGGGGAAGGGACACAAAATCAAAAGAAAGTCACCTCAGGGCACGGAGCCTCCTGGTGAGGGACTGGTGACCCCCATTTCTCATGACAGGCCAGCAACCTGTACCACGGTGAGCACCGCCGCAACGACCGCCACCTGCACCGCCACCTGCACCGCCACCTGCACAGCAGCTGCCACAACTACAGTCACCAGCATCCTCCCCAGTGGGCAGCCGTCCAAGGCTGCTGGAGATGGCCTGGTGTCTCCCTCTACTACTACAGACACCTGCACCATGGGCAGCACCGCCTGAATCTCCGCCGCAGACACCGCCGCAGCCACCCCCACCTGCCCCGCGATATGCCCAGCCAGTGCCACTACAGCGGACATCAGCAGCATCCCCAGTGGGCAGCCGTCCGAGGCTGCAGGACACGTCCTGGACCTTGCACACACTACATGAGGCACCACCACCAGTACTGGCACTAAGAGCAGTTTGCAGCCTGAGTCGCCGCAGGATGGAGTGTGGCTCTGCCTCCATGGAGTATCATGATACCTGTTCCCTGAAAATCTTGTGGCTCAGACACCCAGGTGAGGGAATGGGAACTGACACACCCCAGGTGCAGCATCACTGGGCACCAAGTCCCCTCCAGAACCAGTGGAGAAAAGCATCCACTAAGGCAGTCCTTGGCAGGATGAAGCACTCTGGGCACCAAGCCCCCTCCAGAACCAGTGGAGAAAAGCATCCACTCACCTAGTCCTTGGCAGGATAAAGCATTCTGGGCACAAAGCCCCCTCCAGAACCAGTGGAGAGAAGCATCCACTCACCTAGTCCTTGGCAGGATGAAGCACTCTGGGCACCAAGCCCCCTCCAGAACCAGTGAAGAAAAGCATCCACTCACCTAGTCCTTGGCAGGATGAAGCACTCTGGGCACAAAGCCGGCTCCAGAACCAGTGGAGAAAAGCATCCACTCACCTAGTCCTTGGCAGCATCACTGGGCACCAAGTCCCCTCCAGAAAAGCATCCACTAACACAATCCTTGGCAGGATGAAGCACTTTGGGCACAGAGCTACCTCCAGCACCAGTGGAGAAAAGCATCCACTAATGCAGTCCTTGGCAGGATAAAGCACTCTGGGCACAAAGCCCCCTCCAGAACCAGTGGAGAAAAGCATCCACTCACCTAGTCCTTGGCAGGATGAAGCACTCTGGGCACCAAGCCCCCTCCAGAACCAGTGGAGAAAAACATCCACTCACCTAGTCCTTGGCAGGATTAAGCACTCTGGGCACCAAGCCCCCTCCAGAACCAGTGGAGAAAATCATCCACTCACCTAGTCCTTGGCAGGATGAAGCACTCTGGGCACAAAGCCTCCTCCAGAACCAGTGGAGAAAAGCATCCACTAACACAATCCTTGGCAGGATGAAGCACTCTGGGCACATAGCCCCCTCCAGAACCAGTGAAAGATGTCACCAACTTGCGAGACTGTGGCTTTTCACTCACCAGGAGCAGGCAGTGGACAAACCACCCACTTGAGAGACTGTGGCTTTGCACTCCTCAGGAGCAGGCAGTGGGCATGGAGCCCCCTCGAGGAGCAGCGTCGTCGTCCCATCATCCGGCTGAGTTACCCACCCTCCCCTTCCCCCTGAGGTGCCTGTTTTGTTTTCGACCTGATGCCCCTGCAGTGTTCTCTCCGTTTTGAGGCAGGTGTCATGTTTGGGCTTCACCCATGCTTTTTAGGACCACTGGTCCACGGACATTTAATGGGACAGTGTACCGACTTGTGTACTTGCTGTAAATATTTGTATATACTGATTATTTACTATTCTCGTGGGCTATCCGTTTGTTCGAATATTACACCAGTTAAACTCATTTCGTTTGGTCCTTGCGTTCTTCCAAGGGGTGACCGGGTGTATCTGTGATGTGATTGGATATGTGTGTGTGTTGTTGTGGTGGGGGTGTTGCATGTGTGTGTCACTCTCTTTTCCCGCCTCCCCTCCCCTGTGTGCTAGGTGCAGTACTCACCATGGTCGTCACCGCCGTCCTTCGTACTCCTGGTAGATGAGAAGATACACCAACATTGGTAACACCTGTAGTTCGGGCTCCATGGCGTCCTGGTTCCTCGTTGGGTGTCGAGAGGTGAGTGGTTTCCCTTCCAATTCCTGTTTCTGTCGTGCTTTTGATGGTGTTGGTACCACCCCGGAAAAGCTGGCAGATTGGTGCCTTGTAATAGTTTGGGCGGTACATTGAGTCCCGCCTGTCTGTTGGCGGTTACCGCTGCGGTGTTTGTTTCTACCGCCATGGCGGTCGGTGTGTTAAAGTGGTTGTCTGTGTTGGCGGTTTCCACCATGGTCGTAATTCCATTTTTTTGACCGCCGGCCTGTTAGCGGTATGTACCGATGCTTTATCACAGACTGCCAGGTAAATAATGAGGGCCTATGTGACCCAGCTGAGAGACCCTATCTGTAAAATGAGGAAAACAGTAAGAGAAAACTTTGAGAAAGTGCAAACTAAACTTAGTAAACTAAGGGAATTTCAGCCTGAAGATTGGGTATTACTGTTACAGCCATCTACCTGGAAGAATCTGCTTGCTAAATGGCAAGGTCCCTTACAGCTCTTTAACAGGTTTATACTGTTACTTAGAGAATAGAACTTCAGAGAAAAGAAGAATCCCAAATACTTCATGGTTATCTTTTGAAAATGTTGGAAGACCCTGTACACAGACAGGCCTCTTACTGGGAGAGAGGCTCTGAAGTGGTCATACAGAAAAGTATTAAACAATCAAAAAATAACTTTTTCTGAACTGTTTTGTGTAGAACCAAGAAAGAAGCACCTACTTTAGCATCACACAGCAACAGGGCCAGGAAAGATAGAGTTCACGAATTCTAGAAGCCCAGTGACTAGCTATAAGAGAAGGGATAAAAAAATGTTAGATGTTAAGTGTAATTGAGCCATCCAGTATTAACTGGAATTCATCTACTAGTACCCAAAGCAGATGGCTCAATTAGTTCCTGCATAGACGTTAGAGAGTCAATCAAAATTATAAATTTGACACATCCTACAGTCACAAAATGAAAATTATAGAGGACAGGGGAACCACAACATATAACTATTCTCAACATTACCAAAAGTTATTAGCAGAAAACCCAAAATCCAGAAGATAATGAAAAACAGCTTTTTCCTCACCTGATAGATTATATCAGTTCACTGATAGTCCTTTCAGTCTTCACTGAGCTCTAGCCATTTTTCAGGCGTTAATGAATTCCTTATTACATTCTAATCGAGGTAGTGCTACTGCCTATTTAGATGACATAGTCAAATACATCAAATCCTTGGTTAAACATGTAAAATACATAAAAGTAGTTTTGTATTAGAATTTGAGGTGAATAATAACTTGAAAAAAGCATAACAGCAGTTAACCAAGTTACCTATCTAGGCTATATACTGGGACAAATATACACAATATCCCAAGAGGAAAAGGTAACAAACATAAAAGGGGTTTCTCTGCTTGCAAATAAAAGAACATTAGGAGGTTTCCTAGGACTTTTAGGCTATTACAGAAGATTCCTACAGATTGCTTCCCCTATAGCTGTCTCTCTAAAAGAGCTGTTAAAAAAGAAAGTAAAAACCCAAACCTTGAGAAATCCAGGAAAACCACCAACACTTGCTTTGGAACAACTAAAACCTCTTATCTGTTCTAAACTCATTTTACAGTGTTCAGATGTTTTCACAACCTTCCTACTGCAAAGAACTTCTTTTGAAATGGGGTAGAAAAAGTTTTATCTAAAGAAAATTTGAATGATGAGCTGGAGAAAATTCTCTATGTCAGCAAAAAAATTACTTCATAGCGAAAAAATTATTTAACTATTTAGAAAAGCCGTTGCTTGTGCAAACTGACCAATCTGTTTTTTTTAAAGGGAAACTTGCTACTGACAACGCAAGAATGTTTTCTAATCTTATTACCTAAGCTACTAAATTGAAAGCCCCAATGGCTGTATTGTCCATCAATGCCTAGAAAGCTTTTGACTGGATTAACTGATGTTATACATTTAAACTGCTTGCACGGTTTGGCTTTGGACCTACATTTCTTTGTAAAAACTGTTATGTACTAATCCTAGAGCAAGTGCTTTTGTTAACAGCTGTTTTTTCCCTTTTTTTTATTTAACTAGACAAATGAGGCAGGGTTGTCCTCTCTCTACTTTATTATCTGTACTATGTGTATAACCATTTTTAGAAAAAATTAAATGCAACTCTAATATTGCTAGGTCTCCACTTAAGACAGGTGAAATTTAATGACCTGCTTATGGAGATGATGTTTTGTTATATATGTCTAACCCCTCACCATTTATAGACCTTTACTCGCGGTGATCCAATTATAATCCAGTGTATCAGTATATGAACCAAATTTTACCAAAATAGAAGTGCTTCCACTGAACTCATTGTAATTTCAATATATGTTTACTGATTTAGAGTTTGTAAGGTGCCCTTCTAGAGTTAACTACCTTGGTATTTCGTTTTCACCCAATATTAAACAAACTGTTGATTATAATCTTCAGTCTTTCACATCTAAATTACAGACTTTACTTACCATTTGGCATCCCCTCTTTTTCTTGTTGTGAAGACTTGATATTATTAAAATCATGATTGCTCCTCATATTAGTATGCTGCTTCAAAATTCTGAATTAATATGTTAAGCAACTTGATACTTTATGTTTGAATTTTTTGTGGAATAACAAGATTCCTCATATTGCATTTCTTAACTTAAAAGGCCTAAGCAAGAAGGAGGTGTATGATTTCTGTATACTCATTTGTATCATTCTTCTTTAAATATCAGGCAGTCATATGCTTTGATGTTTGATTTTCAGCATATTTATTTTCTTTGATACAGATTTATGTTCTGGCAGATGGCCTATTTTTCTGCCAGGGCGATGGAGTAAATTACTCTGTCATCCTGAAGGAGGTACTATCTGCCAGATTCAGAAATGATTGTCAATCAGGCAGTCATTTCTTACACATTGCCAGGAACCACTGTCACACCAACATGACAGAGACCTGCACCAAACTGCTTTCTTTTCTTATTTTCAGAAATTAAAATAAGAAAAATGTGCCCTGCACCATGGGACTCCTCTTCCATGGCAAGTGAAGGACTAAGCAGTTTTCACTGCCCTGTACTGCCAGGTTTTCCTGGCAGTGACGGGCAGTGAAAACTAACCTTTAATTCCACTCATCTAAATTAGGTGGGTGGAATAAGAGGACTGACTCTGATGGCCCTTATTCCAGAGGGATATCAGAGAAAAGCAATCATAGCAGAAACAGAGTAGTCGCTGCAGTAATTAAACCTATGGTCCGCCTTCATTTAAATCAGGTGAGTGGACTATGTTGGTGGGGAGGGAGCACTGTCACCATTGCAACAGAGTTCCCTCTCCATCAACATGTAAATTAAGCCCTTTGTTCTTAAAGTATTACTCACATGTCTAGTTGTTGCTATATTTTTCAGATTTCCTGTTCTAAAATATTCACTTTTTAATTGAATAAGGATTTATGTGATCAATTTTCCTCTTGACAAAGCTTTTATGTATTCTCTACTTTAGCATAATGAGGGCCATATTTACAAGAAAGCGGCACAGCGGGTCCTGCGCCAAAATAGGCAGTGCTGTGTCACTTCAGAAATGCAGGGATGCTCCATATTTACAAAAATACAGTGAAACCCTGTTTTTCCTTTAGCGCCTGCACTAAAGTTAGCTGCCTAGCTCAACACACTATGGTGCAAGGATGCCTGCATGTCAGAGAATAATTGTTTGTGTGCAGGAGTGTGTCCCTTCCTGCTCATAAACATAATTCATGGCATTTTGCTCTTTCTATGTGTGCTACGGAATGCAGCACACATAAAAAAGGCAAAAACAAGGAGAAATAAAAGTATTTTTCCTTGTTGTGCCATGCTAACACCACCCCTGAGGTGGGGTTCGTTTTTGGAGCTGCCTCAGACTTACATTTCCATATAAATCTGGGGCAGTGTCAAAAAGCAATGGGTGTTGGGTGGGGACGCCCATTGCGTGCCCCTCTGCTGCAGAAAAGTGCGTCAAGGGGCCCACATTAACAAGGCAGAATTAAGATGGCTTAACACTGCCTTGTAAATATGGCACAAGGCACAGCGCCACCAGAGTGGCACTCCAGTTTCACTAGGGGCTTGTAAATATGCCTCTAAGTTTCTTAAGAAACATCACAAATCTTTTTTCTTTTCTAAATGGAAGGAGGAAGGTATGCCATATGTGTCACAATTTTGGAATGATGATACTATTGTTACTTTCACTTCTCTTCATGAGAAATATACTATACCTCTTTTTTTAATGAATACAATTTTATTTGTGATTGTATAAACCATTATGGCCCTCATTATGAACATGGCGGCAATCACCACTCCGCCGGCGGTGGCGGTAACTACCGCCAACAGACTGGCAGTTCAGACCGCCAAATAATGAAGCACATGAGAAACAGCCAGCGGGCCAGCCACACAACACCATCAATGGAGTGTGACAACGATGGAAGAGGCCACCCACAGGCCGACGGAAAGGCCCCACCCGCCCAAGCACAAGACCGCCGTCCATTCGGGGGCAGGGACCACGTGGTGGAAATGAACCAAATAAAAGGAAACACTCACGTAGGCACACACAACATGCCGAAGCAGATATGGAGAGAGTTGCAAACAATGCCAGTCCTGCTCCTTGCAATATACCTCCACGACCGTGACCGCCGACGAAGACGACGACAGTAAGTACTGCAACCTAGTAAACATGGGAACAAAGGGCCCAGTTACACAAAGGCAACACACTCCCAACCCCTCACACCATCACATGCCATGCACACCAGAATAAGAGGTACTTACCCGACACAAGTAAAAAAAAACACCCAAAGTGCACACATGTGCACCCCACACCCCCACAATGAAACGATGAACCACGTCTCCATATTATGCCAACAGCACCACTGGGCACACAAACTTTAATACAACATTAAAATAGAAACGTCCAAATAAGACCATTGGCCAGTCCACGTAGAATACCCTGAAGGGCCCAAATGGGCTGGACTTGACTCTCACATGTGCACAGGGTACTCCACTGTAAAGGGACATCAATGGGGCAGCCAGGCACCTCAGGGAACAGGGGCAGGAGGTTGCGGTGAGGACTTACACCTGGAAGGGGGGGGCTTGGGCTTATGTTTGGGAGCTGGAGGGGGTTTGGGTTTGCCCTTGGAAGGTGGGGGAGTGGGCTTGGACCAGGGGATGGAAGAGGGACCTGGGGCAGCACAGGGCTTCTTCCTCTCTGGGGAAGGGGCACAGGAATGGGAATGGGAAGGGTGGACCGAGGCGGGCTTGGACGAGGA
The DNA here is from genome assembly GCF_031143425.1 of Pleurodeles waltl. Lineage (NCBI taxonomy): Eukaryota > Metazoa > Chordata > Amphibia > Caudata > Salamandridae > Pleurodeles > Pleurodeles waltl. Next base: position 686,261,707 of record NC_090450.1, read on the forward strand.
AGAAGTGGACAGGGCAAGGAGATGGGCCCATTTAGGGACGAGACAGGGTTGGTCAGTGGGTTCAAACAGGTCAACATGGGAGAGGAAATGTTTCTTAGGGGCAGTTGGGGTGGATATGGAGGAAGGTGTGGGAGTGGAGGTAGAGGGAGTTGTTGTACCAGGTGTTGGTGTGCTGGACGTGGATGCAGGTGCCTGTACAGTATGCTGATGTGTGGTGGATGTGTGTTGAGTGGGTGTCTGGGAACTTTTGAGTGTCTTGGGAGTGGGGGTGGACACAGTGGGACAAGACAGGCTGCCAGTGTAAATGGATGTTGCCTGGGTGTCTGCAGGTCTGGTGAGTATGCTGCATCTGTCAGTAAATGTAGTTGTGGTCAGTGCAGGTGTGGTGTCTGGGGTGGATGACTGGATGTCAGATGTTGTGGAGACTGCAAGTATGGGGCCAGCAGCAGTGACTGAGGGTGCAGTGCATGTGGATGTGCATGTTGAGGTGACAGACAGCGAGGTGGGAGAGGTGGACACACTGTGGGTAGTGGATGTTGTTGTGTGTGCCTTTGTATGTTGGCTGTATGTATGCCTGTGGTGGGAAGTGTGGTGCTTGTGTTTCTCTGTGTGCTTCTTGTGTGTTGAGGTGTGTGCATAGCTGTCTGAACGTGTGCTTGGGATGGGTGAAGGGAGCGTGGTGCTGGAAGGGGTAGAGGTGGTTGGAGGGGGGACGGAAAGACCAGGGACACTTGCTGCCGTCAAAGAGGAGGCCATAGCCTGAAAAGATCTCTGTAGGCCAGACATGGCACTGTGAATGGCTTCCAGGTATGCATTGAATTGCTGCATCTGGGATGCTAGCCCTTGGATGGCATTCACAATGGTTGTCTGCCCTACAGAGATGGTCCTCAGGAGGTCAATAGCCTCCTCCTTGAGGGAAGCAGGGCTGACTGGGACAGGGGATGAGGTGCCTGGGGTGAAGGAAACACCCACCCTCCTGGGTGAGCAGGCTCGGGCAACTGGGTGGGGAGCAACTGGGAGGGCGGTGATGGCATGGGGGGTGGAGGAAGATGACAAAGAATGGGTGGGCCCACTAGGGTCTGCCACCACCAGGGAGCTGCCATCGGAGGAAGTATCAGAGTCACTACTGCCAGTGGTAGTCGCCTCCCCGTGGTACTCCCCTCGCCCTCCAACCCACTGGTCCCCCTGAGCTCTGCCGACTCTGCCTCCTTGGAACCATGGGCCGCTGCATCTCCACTTGACGGTGCCACTGCTCCCTCGCCAGATGATGCTGATGTACACAAAAAACACAAGAGCACAGGGGTGGGGAGACAAAACATGAGAGAAATCCGTAAATACCTGAATGGATGTACATACTTGGTGCACACACACTCCAATCCAGCTTACACACCTACACGTAGCACCTACAACAATAGCCATGACTATGCCCCTGACTAGTGGCCACTACCCCAGAATATAACTCATTTCCCACATGATACATGGGCCTGATGAACTGTGTGGACTACACACATGGGGGACCATGGCCAGACAATGCACCCACTAGTCCATGTGCCCACAAAGAATCCTACAATACAGGTAGATCAACCCCCAAGGGCCTATTGTGACCGTTGGCACCTGCCCCACACCATTCCCATGCCCATGTGGGGCAGGACTGCTGGAACACACCTGTCAGAGTGCCTGGCACTAGACAGCATACATACCACAGCATCCAAACACATCAATCAAAGTTGTATTAAACAGTGCTGGTACTCACCCCCTTGTGGCTGCTGTGCTGCCTTCAAGCGCCCATCCAAATCCGGATATGCCCCTGCCAGAATGCGGGCCATTACGGGGTGGGGGGTCAGCGTCTGATGGGCACCCCTTCCTTGTTGGGAGGCCTTCCCCAGGTGGGCCTTGTGGATATTCCTGGCCCAGCACCGCAGGTCCTCCCACCGCTTCCTGCAGTGGGTGCTCTGCCGGTTGTCGACCCCCAGGGTCCGCACCTCCTTGGCAATGGCTTGCCAGAGTCCCCTCTTCTGATGGGCGCTGACCTGTATGGGGCAGGCAGAAAAGAAAAACAGACGTCAAGATATGCCCATCTGATACAGCTGACATGTCGTCCCCTATGGGACGGAAACTTCACAGGATCATTTTACCAAATCACTAACAGTACATTCCACACAATCTACACCTGTGCAGTGACAAATCGAGCACACATGCATACAGGCATCTGCCACCATCACACACATCCATGCAAGACAACCGCCAACTCACCTGCTCCTCTGGTCACCCATATGACTTGGCATACAGGGGTAGGACCCCATCCACCATCTTCTCTAGCTTCTCCGTGGTGAAGGTCGGGACCCTTTCCCCTGTGACTCGGGCCATTGGAGTAACCAGAGTCAGGACACAGCAGAACACTCAGTGGAGTACTTGCATGCACGGGATTCAGGAGTCAAGTGAAATTGGGGTGACGACATGGCATATGCTCCGTGGCGGTGTGCACCATCACCACCAGTGGCGATCATGATATGCCCAGTTTCCCCATTGACAACCATGTAAACCAATGAATGGGTGCACGGTGGTGAACACCGCCTTCAGCTATGACAAACTACCGCCAGCGGAATGATGTCACTTCCACTCCTTCAGATCTGGATGGCAGGAGGCTGCCATTTTGCTGGCACCACATACACTCTTCCTGGTCAGGGTCTCCATTCAAGGCCTTCAAATCCCAACCCTTAGTCACCTGCCCACATGAGTGTCTGTTCCTCACATCAGACCAGAGGTATCACTGCATACATGTCCCTAAAGTTGTACATCATACATCACTTTTGTGTGTAACCTACGTATTGTACACCAGTTATTCGTCCACAACATGTTTTGCATGTAAATGCCATGTTTCCAGGATCAGTTCATGATTCCTTCGTCCTGAGGAACAGCAGCGTGCCACACATGATGGAACAACTACGAGGGGACAGAGGTTGATTCATAGGTGAGTGTGTATTACACTGGATCAGTACACAGCTGACAGCCAGGCTGTATGCAAATAATGGCAGTTAGTTAAAGTGCTCTTTTGCCCACTTTTGCAGGTGATTCTGGCTACCCCAACTTGCAATGGCTCCAGACACCAGTGAGGAATCCCATGACAGATACAGAGAGGAATTATAATGAGGCCCATGGACGTACTAGGAGGGTGATTGAGCGCACTATAGGTCTCCTGAAGGCTAGATTTAGTTGCCTTCATCTCTCTCTGGGGGATCCCTGTGCTATGGCCCTGAAAAGGTGTGTAGAATAGTGGTGGCCTGCTGCATGCTGCACAACCTGGCTGTGAGCAGAGCTATCCCCCTACTAGAGGAGGAGGGTGATGTACATCCAGACCTGCTACCTCTGAGAGGGGATGAGAGTGATGGTGAGGATGGAGAGGGGGAAGATGTCCAATCCAGGAACCAGCTGATCCACCTATACTTCCACTGACTATGAGGTACTGTTCACTGATGCTGTTGTCTGCACTGCATAATGTTTGTCTGACTCATTTGTTTGAGGATGTGGTGTCTGTAGTCATTGACACTGTTACATGAAGACTGAGGTGGCATGTGCCATGGAAACAACCATGGTGTGCATTTTGAGCTACTCCAGGCACAATTGTGCGTGGGGTAACATTCCTGCAGTAAAGGAATGAATATGGTATTGACTGGCTAATGCATTCACACTTACATTTGAATAATCATAATGAAGGGGACATACAAATTGGTGTAAATGTGTTTTATTACGTGTCACATTTTCATAGGTGCGCTGTACTGTGATACGGGGTGGGCTCATGGTGTATGTCCATACCAAGTACATGGGCTCAGCGATTTGTGGCAGTGGGTATTGGTCCTTATGTCCTTTGCAGGTTCGTATGTTGCTATTGGCTGGGGCAAGATGGTAGCACAGTGGCACACATGGGAGACAGTTCAGGTTAAAGTCACTTCTTAGTGGGGGCCTTGGTCTTGGCAGATGTTCCAGTGCCATATCCAGGTCTGAGGGCACGTTTGAGTGACTGGTGCTGGGCTGCAGGGGTAGGGGTGCTGGTCTCCTGTGTGTCCTCTGCCAGAGCCACCAGTCCAATTGCTACTGCAGATATAGAGGGCAGGTCTGTGACCAGGGCAGTGTTAGGGGCTTCCAGGTTTGTGGGGGTCTCAGGCTGGCTTAGGTAGTGGTGCTGCAGCACCCCTGTAATGGTGGCCATGGTGTCATTGAGTTGTTTCCACAGCTCCATGGCCTCTTGGTGTTGGGCTATCTCCAGCCTTTGATTCTGCTCCAGGGTGGCCAGGATCTGGCCCATCCTGTCTTGGGTATGGTGGTATGCTCCCAGGACCTCTGAGACACCCTCCTGGGCTACGGCATCCATCCTTTGGCCTCCCCCCTGGGCCACTGATGCCCTCCCACTGGGCCTAGCCCCCTGTGCCTGTGTCCCTTGAACAAGTCTGGCAGTCCCACTTGCACTGGGGCCATCATCATCCTGCCTGTTAGTTGGTGGAGACTCTGGCCTCTGTACATGTGGTCTGCTAGTGTATGGCCTGGAGACACTGATGTGGGGTTGTTTGGCCTGAGCTGATGGTGGTGGCTGGGTGGTAGGGGTGTCAGTGGTATCCTGGATGGGGCTGCTGGAGGGAGACAGTCCAGGACTGTGTGACTGGCCAGGGTAATCCTCACTGTCCATACATCCCTCTCCAGTCTCCTGAGTGAGGCCTCTGTCTTTGTGTGCGGTGCTAGCATTCCTTGGCGTTTCCGTCTGGGTGGCATGGGCGGTGGTGTCTGTGGAGGGGAGTGGACATGTATGTTACATGTACAGAAACGGTAAAGGATGCACAGCCCTATTTTCTGCTGTTTATGCCCCTGTCAGGCCATGCAGGGACCTTTTATGGGATTATCCTTTCATTTTGCATGGGATGTGGAGGTGCATTGTGGGTGCAGTGGTGCCACTGTGATTCCTTGCAGTTGTAGGTGACTGTGCACAGGGGGAGAGATGTGGACCTGTTAGTTGGTGTATGGGCATGCAGGGTGTCTGGATGTAGTTATTGTGGGATGGGTGGGGTGGTGGTCCTGGTGGTAGTGAGGGGATGGGGTGGTACATGCATTACAGGTGTGGTGGATATGCAGAAATTGTAGTTGACTTACCCAAGTCCAGTCCTCCAGTGAGTCCAGTGAGGCCCTCCGGGTGCAGGATAGCCAGTACCTTATCCTCCCAGTCGGTGTAGACGGGGGGTGTAGGTGGGGGTCCTCCCCCAGTCTTCTGTATCACAATGTTGTGCCTGGATGCTATAGACCTCACCTTCCTGCGCAAGTCGTTCTATCTCTTGCGGATGTCGTCCCTTGTGCGTGGATGGTTTCCCACTGCGTTGACCTTGTTTACAGTCGTCTGCCATAACTCCATCTTCCTGGCGATGGGTGTGTGCTGGAATTATGCCCCGAAGATTTGTGGCTCGACCTTCATTATTTCGTCCACCATGGTCCTTAGCTCCCTATCTGTGAAGCGTGGATGCTTAGGGGGTGCCATGGTGTGTGTTATGGGTGTGGTGTTCTGGGTGTATTGGTGAGGGTGCTTTTGTGTATATGTGTGTGTGCCTTTTGTTATGTTGTGTACAGTGTATGCTTGTAGTGTTCTCAATATCTGTCGTGCAATTGGCGTTGCAAAGGAATGTTAGGGTGTGTATGTGAGTGTTTTATAGTGTTCTGGATGTGTGTCAGGTGTGTGGGTTTCAAACTTGCCAATGTGTGCTTTTCTTGCTGTTGAATCCCATTGCAGGCCGTGGAAGTCGGTACCACCAATGGTTGTTCGACATCCACTATCCGCCACGGTGATTTGTGCATCAATATTTTGTGAGTAGAGGATTTGTCTGCTTGGTAGTGGTGTGGTGGAGTGTACAGCCTTTCCGCCATCAAGGGCCATGGCGGTGGTTGGAGATTGCTAAATTTTTGGAGGTTTCTGTTTTTGGCATCATTATATGGTGGTGTGCTGTTCACCTGTACTGGTGGTCTTCTGTTCACCATCGCCACGCCGGTTGGCGGTGTTTCCTACCATGTTCATAATGATCAACTATATCTCTAAATCTCCTTTAACTGTGGGTTCTATTTTTCCTCTACCGAATGTATCCATTGATAATATTTGAGATGGACCTCGTCCTAGAGCTTCTCTGATTTACAAACATTTATTACAGCCTAACTTATATAGAGTTAAAAGTAATGTTGAACTTTTATGGGAAGTTGATTTGAAGACTATCTCTTCTGTTGATCTATGGGTCATCTTACGGTTTAAACTGATTAAAACTTCCAGGGCAGCAATTCACATGAAAACACAGAATTTTTAGCCAACAAAGTCACACTGGGTTAGATATAAGTATAGGTGCTTATCAGGAATTAGGGGTGGGCAGAACTTGAGGAGTTTTCACTCTGCAGAATTCTGTAAAGGAACAAAAATTCTGCGAGTTTCGTGGAGTTCTGTGAACAGGCGGAAATTAGTACATCACACTTACTGCACAGAATTGTAGTGCTAGGAGCTTGCTCCTGGCACTCCTAGATTTGCTATTTTGTTATGGAGATATGTGTTGCTAAACAAGCAAAATCTCTATGTGTCGTTCGTAGACCTACATGCAGCCTTTGATCTCGTCCTTGGGACAATCTTTGGAGTGTCCTGAGCGAAATGGGTGTTCCATCTGAACTGGTTAATCTCATCCTGCGCCTTTATATAGGTAATTGTGCACAAGTGTGTTGGGGTGATTATGGTAAACTCACAGATCATATTATGATAAATAAAGGTTTTTGCCAGGGGTACAGTCTAGTGCCACTATATGTTATTTATGTATTAATGATGTGTCCACCTACCTCCTAGATTGTCGAAATGATTCCCCTACTCTAGATGGCTCAAAAGTTCCAATCTTACTTTTTGCTCGCTACTTATCTCCAAGACACCCATGGGTCTCCAAAATTTGATAGACCAATTTGTTACGTTTTGCGATCTAAGAAGATTAGAGTTGAATACTCCAAAAAACAAGTTTAAATTTTTTAGAGCTAGACCATCTAGGAATTGTATTGTGAGGGTGGGGACCAATGTGCTTGAGCGTGTTTATAGCATTGACTACTTGGGGCTGAAGCTGTCTGATAGATTCACAATGGGTCCCCAGCTCAGCCAGTACTTTTTATTTATCCAAAATAGAATGAAGTTGAGCTGTGGGGCCCTGAAGATATGTAGAAATTAGATACTGCTGAGAACAATTTTGTAAGATCCCTTGTCTCAGTTCCAGCAAGCATGCTTACTGCCCCCCTATTCTTGGATACCGGGCTCAAAAGAATATCTGATCCAGCCAAATTGAATCCCTTGGTTTATTGGTTGAAGTTGTACATTTTCCCAGAGCTAACTGCCTATGGGCACTGTGGCAAGGAATTAATGGGCCTACCAAACTCGCATAAAGTTCCATGGTTTAATTATGCATCTAACTGGCTCACCAAACTGGGCCTTAAAGAGAAGTGGGATAATCCAACGATCATCACAATGGCTGATGTTGAAGTACTCAAGTCCTGCTATTGGACCCTTTCACACAATCATATTTCACATTTGGCTAATGGGCGCCTAATCAATAAATATTTTGATTTTAAGATTGCACCACACTTTGAATTATTCCTAGATAATATTGCCCCCTCTTGCTAAAAGATTGTATGTAAGAGTCTGAGGTGGGAATTTACCACTTAAAGCTTTCACGACTAAATGGCGCAGTTTACCCAAATTGTCTTGAGGTTTTCATAACTGGCACCTTTTTGTTAGCTGTTACATAAACAACTTATGTGTTATATGACTATATGTGTATTTTAGCATTTTTGTTTAAATATTCCTCAGTATACTCTCTAGAATTAGCATGTTTAAGTACTCACAGTTTTAGTAATGCAGTTGAACTTCTGGAGAATTTCAATTGGTTTGTTGATGAATGTTATTATAGTGCACCTTATTCACTGGCACTTTATATTTAGTTAATGGTAGAACTTACTGGAGCTTGTCCATATGCACGCCTATTGAATCTTCCTTAATTTTCGTTATTCTGCGTCAATTGTATGTACATATATATGTGGCTATTTATTCTTTGCTAATGCACTTGTTATATTTCATAGTTTATATTGTTACTGTTTTTACTACTATGATGGTTTTACAACAGAATAAAGCAACTTGAATTAAATTTGATCTTTAGTGGTACTTCTATCTTTCACACTTTACACTCAACCCAGAATATTTCCATATCTTCCTTTCAATTTTGTTTCTTTTCTTCTCTGCTCTCTTTTCTTTTTTTCTTCTTCTATTCTTGATTTGTTTCCTTCCTCTCCATTTCTTTCCTTTCAGGATAACAAAGTGGATTTAAAACGAATAACAGGAGATAAGGTTGCACCTATCATATTCATGGCGAAAAAGGTTGGGAAGAAGGGAGGCGAGTTCTGGAGTGAGGATGGCTGTCACTTGGCTTCCCTCTAGTGTAATGTAAAGACCCAACATGATCAGAGAATGGGTCAAGGCTAACCCAGGTGGATGAGTAATCAGTCAAAACTTGGATAATATAAAAAGGAGGCAAGAGAAACAGAGGGGCATATTTACAAGCCCCTTCTGCCGCCAGTGCTTCACTTTTTTAATGCTTCGGCGGCGCAGAGTGCAGACCCATCTTTACGAGGCCACGCAAAGACACTTTGCAGGGCTTTTCATGGCCTCATAAATATGGTGAGATGCAACATAGCACAAGTCTCTGGGTTGCCTTACACTGCATCAGGGGTGCATTCAATGGGCATTGCGGTGGGTTTTCCCACACAACACCCATGGTTTTTGATGCATTCCCAGATTTTCAAGGTTGTGCAAACCTGGGAATGCGTCAAAACCATATGTCCACTGCCCTCCACCCCGCCTTCCCCAGGAATTGTGCACACATAGAAATAGGAAAAAGCCTCCATGGATTGTTTTTGTGCAGGAAGGTATCCCTTTTGCACCATGGTGCAATGATGTCTGTGTTTGAAACGACAGGAATGCACTGTATCTTGTAAATACAGTGCAATCCCGCCGTTTCAAATTGATGTAGGGCAGTGCAGCAAAAAGACTTGCAGCGCTGCTCTATGCTGAATTTTTTCAAATACGCCCCAGAGTCTTTAAATCCTAAAATTTTGTTTTCCACTTTTTTATCTATTGTCTAAGACAGAGAAGGTTTCAAATAATCAAGCTATACTTAGTGGCAAAAGTTACAGCTTCGCAAATCTTGGGCCATTATAACTCGAACTTTGCTATTAGGTGACATAAGAGTATTCAGTAAAGCAAGAGGCCAAATTGAAAGCTAATTATAGCCACATGCGGAAGGAAGAAAAAGTTAAAGGACACAGCAGTGTCAAAATTATACAGGAAGTACAGAAGAATCGGAGAAAGAAGAACCCAAAGCAGAATACTATACAGAAAAAATAAATAAAAAAGTACAATGAGGCACTGGTTGTTTTTCCTGTTATGTTCTCTTTATTTACCTGGTTGTTTTGCTAAGGATGATCTGTGGGTTGAAAGAGAAGCAGGAAGGAAAACTGTACACCAAGAGTTGTTCGTTGTGAATATTTTGTTTGATGAGATAAGAAAAACGTAGGTAGAGAAACTGTAAAGGCTTTAATGTAATGCACCCTTTAAATGAAATGTCCTTGAACTGCTTTCATTTGTTTTTCATTTGTTTTTGTTTTGACAGGCTCCCAGGCTCCATTAGCTGTTAGATGTATATCTAACAGCTAATGGAAATTATTGATGGGATTGTCTTGGGGTACAGGACTTTTTACATTTATCACTGTGGGGGGGTGGATTCCTAGTGGCACTCTCTGGTAAATCAGGATAGTCCACTACGACTGGATGCCCTAACTTACTATCAACCATGGAAGCACGTGTATGAGGGATACATCAGTAGCGGCTGCCGCATAACTCAAGTGGGGAGGGGCGTAGATGAGTTGAAAATAAAAAAAACAAGCATTTGCAATGAAAGGGGTCTCGCGGTTGCTCGAGGTAAAGCTATTAGCACTGCAAGCTCGTAACTGGACTTTTCTTGCCACATAAACTGAAAATGAAAAGTAAAACAGTTTCACATAAGTGAGCCCACGGCCACCATGAGCGCAAAGCAGACACCCAAAAGGAAAAATAAGTTGGCTTACAGTGAAACGTAATGGCAAAAGTGCAATTATCCATGTAACCGGCAAAAGTGTAATTATCCATGTAACAGGGTCGATGTCATGAAAATCGCTTGATTACTGCCCAGCGAGATTGTGATCCATAGGTAATAAAGAGAAAAAGTAGTCCAGAAACCATACAGAAACATGGAGCTTCGTAAGCTTTCCGTAGTTGGCTGGAGCGCTCAAGGGCAGCTAGACACTGGAAAAGGCATGATGTATGCATGCCTTTCACTAATGAAATCAAGTGAATTTTAAAAGGCAAGCCCACAAACCAACCAAAACTGATGGGCGTATTTAAAAGCCCACAGAGAGATTACACCAGGGACAGAGCGCTTTGCCCCAAAAAAGCACTTACCTTGATGCCTCCATTCCTGACGCCTCGCTTGTCATTCTTCTTGTGGTGTCCCAGCACAGACTGCCGCTCAGACACAACCCTATTAAACCCAGCCGGGCTGGAGAAACTTAAGTGCACATGTGTGTTTGGCTGGCTTGAGACGGCCGGCCAAACACACGTGTGCACTCTGTGCACACCACTCCTCCCCACTCCCACCTCCCGGGGCCCAGCCCTGCCCTACCCCTCCCTGCACTGCTGGTTGAGCCAGCAGCAGAAAAATAAAACGATTATCGTTTAATTTTTCTGCTGAAGGCTCAGCCAGGAGGGACAACACTTCTTTGCCATAGCTAAAGAGCCGCCCCTGGGATACATGCAAGGCAGATCTGGCTGTACTGGGCAGCGGGCGTTATCCTGGGAGGCTCAAAGGGCGAGGGGGACAGTTTAGTTACTAGGGACCAGTTTCGTAGCAGTGCAGCAGTTTTAAAAGCACTGCAGAGTTCTTTATCATCCAGCAATTTTCATACAACAGCAAAAGTGCCAAGATAACTCTGGTGATTAATGTGTCTGCTGGAGAAAAATCAGAGTTTTGTCTTGTGTGCGTTTTGACTCATCTAAGTTAGCACAAATGGTTAATGTGTCTGCTACAAAGAACTGGTACCACTGCAAAGTTCATAAATTGCAACCGTAGTGTAGCGCAGTGAGCTTTGAACTGCATTCAAAGAGCTGCAGGCAAACTGCAGGGTACAGGTTAGAAAGTTATGTTTTTTTTCTAGATTTTCATTAGCCTAATGTTGCTAAAAAGGTTGGTTTGGGTAGAAATAAATTCTTATTGGTAAAGCCAACACTAACATCTGTGTTACATTCTGAATCGTCAGTTTGTGGTGCTCCAGATCAAGCAGACCAAGGTAAATGCTTACCAGTATGGATGGCATTTGAACCCTACACCTTGTAGTCCCCTATTTCTTATGTAACATTTTTTATACACTATATACCTATGATTCATTGTCTCTGTCTATGTGTGTGATGTAAAGTTCTCCGACACCCTACACTAGTATGAGAAACACTATAAAACAAATGAAATATATGTGAGAGAGGGGCTATGGAGAGATGATAGCCTCTGTTGGAGGGTGATAGTGAGGGAATCGGTTTAAATGCCCCAACAAAGATTGTTGTATCTTGGTGCAATGTAAGGCCACCATTTGCTATGTTTTAAAAGCCAATACAATTGAATATACAATGAAAAATATGTTGTATAATGCACCATTTTTACCATTGTTTCCCATGTTTTCTTGGAGGGAGAACCCTCCCCCCCTAAAACAAAACCCTCTTGTAGTGGTTAGGCTCACTCGTTGAGCTTCCTCATTATTCACTGTACGGGGGCTGGTCTAACAAAATTTGCTAGGGCTGCTTTGGGTTCCCAGTCTAACCCTGGACACATGAAGTGAAAATGAGGGATTGTGCTACCCTAGAATACCACAGCAGTTGCACAGTAACAAAAGGAGGGGTTGCCATAGCTGCATAGATACATTGGTCACTTTTCTGCTGTCTTCTTTCTGCATTATTTGGCTCTCATCCTCTCTTTTCGTAGGCACCTATAGGCAAATTAGTATGTGTTTACCTCAAAGTCATAAAATCCACAACAGAGTTGAAAGGAATCATTTGTACTGCACCACTGGATCATATCTGGATGTTGGCTGGAAGGGAGTGTCAACCTTCTAAAGGATGTAGGCAAGATAATACTCTCAGCCACACCTGGACAAAGAAGATTCATTAAGTGTCCTTCTACAACCCCTATAATTAACTCTAGAAGGTGACTTAGACTCGGCAAAAAGTACCCAAAGGCTGAAGTTGAATCAGCAACCTAGTTATTTTAGGGGATGACGTTCATTGACTTCATAAATATTAAGAAATGAGTTCTATAAGATGAACTCACAGTTAAATATATACTTGAATCTGACTGAATCCCACCCAAATATTCAACCCGAGTGGCAGGCTGTGAAACTTCAACTACCAGGACGTGGCTGGCGCTGTTAGGTAAAACAAAGTCAAGAATTGTCCCAAGATGGATTTCAAGAAATTACTTCAGCTTCAGCAGCACATTGGAGAAGCCACACAAAACTTATAAATAGCAGAGTGATGCCTAGGATTCTCATTGACCAGTGCCAAACCCAACACAGAAGTGTAGGGAAAATGTTTCTTTTGTGCCGGAGCCAGGAAAATAGTGCTCCTTTACACTTAGTGGAAGCTGTATTGCCTCCCTCAGGATGATTACATCAGAGACAGGATGGTCAGATGTCCTCATATTACAAGTAAGGACCAGACTCGTAGAACTGTGGAGAACCTGCATTGTTGAGGACTGGAGGAGAGAAGGATGTAGATTGCATGCTGAAAACCTATACCAGCCCTAAAACCAAGGCAAGCTTCTCACATGATCACCGTGAGGTTCATAGTCTGAAGGATGAAGATATGCCACTTCCCAGCCCTGTGCATGATGGCATTGTCAACCGTTGGAAGGAGTGAGGAAGGACTGAAAAAGTGAGACCACATGATACTACTGGGGTGAACTGTGTTTCAGTGCAGCTTGACCAAAGAAGATGTCCTCCCTATAAAACTAGTATGCTTTTGTGTGCATTGATCCCAATGTGGACTTTCACCGCAGGCCAGGCATAGAGTTCCAGAAGCCTTTTGCCAACTATAAATGTCATTGGTACCCCATGAGGCCTCCTGTGTGTTGTTCCAGCAGGTTACTCAGCATCCAATTTAGATGTTCTCTGCAAAGGACAGGAAGATTGTCAGCCCCTCATCAGGACTGCAGAGAAGATTGAGTTGCTGAGGACTGACAAAAAAAGAGTTAGACTTCTGTGCACAATGAGGGAGTACCATATCAGCACTTAACCCAGTAGATAACTACCCGATTTACTATCTGACAACTTTTGTCAAATACTCAATAATTTACAGGTCAGCTGTTTGTGAGCCTTTCATGAGAATCCCTGCCTGGAGTGTTGAGTTTTACAGAGGTAGTACACATATGCTGCTGTTCTGTCAGACTCATGATGCCATCACCAAGATAAGGAAATGTTATCATCATTTCAGTAGGATTGACCTTATCATTCCAGTAAGCTTAACCTCTTTGTGCCACAGCTTAGCCAAAGTACTCTTGATCGCCATTGAGCTCAGTAGGTTGCTCAGTGTGTTAACTTTGATGTAGGACTTCAAAGGTACTCCTATGTCATGTCCTGATGTTTTGTAAGTGGAAATTTCTTTTAGTGCGATGTCAGCTACTGGAACGTTCTAAAGTTGATTAAAGTGTTGTTTAGTCAGAGATTCAGATTCCCTTTGCCCCTTGACTAGATCTGACCCTTTGGGAGAGACAGGCCCCATTCTTACCTTGATTAAGTGGCTTAATGCTACTCACATCTCTCAACAGGGATTTTACCAATGTTTTCTGTGATGTGAATGCTTTTCCTCTGTATTCATCTTTAGATTATCAGAATAGTTAGATTAAATGGTTAGACAAGAAAATCTGAGTCTGAATTTGAAGCATCATATGCCTTTCATTATCTTCTCCATTGTCGCTATTGAATTATCTGTCTCTTATATGTTAGTGAAATGTATTACTGTGCAACATTTTGATTCTCCTTTGGTGATCATCTAAATATATACCATGTTTTTAGGACTCATTATGTAAGTTTGGCTTTGAGTCTATAAGAAATCCCTTTGTAAACTTAAAGTTTGTCTCTGAGATTTAATGTGTAACCAAATGGGTTGCACTGTCATTTAATCATTGTCAGTGAAGGTGTTTCTTCACAAACTTTCTTGTGTGTTTGAAATTATTCATTCCTTAGTAGAGCAGACAAGAGTTATTTGTATTGTATTTGCTGCATGTGTTTGAAATCGCAGCGAGTGTCCATGCAGATTGTAAAGGAGGGGAGCTGCTGCAAGGAGCAAGATCTACGTCACAGTGCGCCGTGCTGATATCAGTCAGTTGGTGTGATGCAGCGCTGCTATTAGTTGATACTTTCATAAGGGACCCAGCTGTGATCAGTAGCTGTTGCGGAGGAAAGGATTGTGGATATGACGCTGTTTTTGAGTTTACATTTTATTATGATTGTTGACAATTAATTCTGGAAAGATGAAATGTTTCAAAATTATGCAAGATTTGTTTAGAGGGGATGTACATATACCTAGTAGAGTTGGCAAAGAAGCACCTCCAAAAGATACTCCAGGTCTCTATATGGCAATTAATGTAGGGCTTAATATATGAGTATAGCTTGGTCAATGGCACAAGATCTTTGCCCCTGGCCCATGGAGAAAAGGATTTAAGGTGCCTTCATGTCTCCAAGCATCGTGAGAGCTGAGCCCACTTGCTGGTTCAGCCTGACTAGCCTCCCAGTCCACACCTGCAGCCTCTTTTTAACCGGACTGTTCCCCATTGATTAACATTGGTCACCCGATGCTGAAAAGCATCTCTGCACCAGGCCACCCCAGTACTACCCAGGGTGACTTGTGGGTGCTACCTGGGACCATGCCTGAGTTTTTACCTTATGTCCAGGAGATTGGTCCTGTAAGTCGCTGTGTAGTCCCCAAATGCAGTACATGTTTTTCCCTCATAGGATAACATTGGGCACCCTAAGCTGAAAAGCAGCTCTGCACTGACTGCCCCTGTGCCGCCCGATGAGACCTGTTTGTGCTGCCTGGGACCTTGCCCCATGCTTACTTCAAGTCCACAAGATTTGTCCCGTAAGTCGCTGTGAAGTGCCCGAATTTAGTACATGTTTTTCACATAGGATAACATTGGGCACCCGACACTGAAAAGCATCTCTGCACCCGGCCGCCTCAATGCCACCCAAGGTGACATGTTGGTGCTGCCTTGGACCTCGCCTCATACTTAACTTAAGTCCAGGAGATTGGTCCCATAAGTCGCTGTACTATACCTATATCCAGTATTTGTTTTTCCTCCATGGGATAACATTGTCGCCTCAGAAAAATGCACTGTCATCTTTTGAAAACTGTGAAAATCCATTACTCGAAAAGTGCTTAACTGATTCCAATGATCTTGGTATAAAAAGTTATATACAAGTATGTGTTATTTTTAGAAATTGGTGCTGGATTTCTTTATTGAGTGTGTGTCTCACTTACTGCCTATGTGTGTGCAATACATGCTAGCACTACCCTCTGAGATGCCTAACTTCTTACTCACTCTGCCACAAAAGGGAGCATTTGGGGTGTAACTTGTGCCTCTGTAATTCCTCTGGGGTTTACTTGGACTCTTTAAACAGTGTACCTCCTTTATGGTCCACTATACAAAGAGCCAGCTTCCTTCACATTGCAAAATAGCCCCTTGCAGTTGAAAGACTTAACATTGCAGGCTCTGCTATGAGAGATGGTGAATGGGAGTTGGGTCACTGGAGGACTGAAACTGCATTGATGCCTTGCTAAGTTTTATTTGGGAATGGAAACTTGCTATGTGTTGACGAGGAGGTACTGTAGCCACAGGGAAGCTGTTGAAAAAAGGGTGCAAGTTGTGTGGAGGGGCAGAAAAGGGTGACTGGTAATTATTTAGTGAGGTTCTTGTTCCCGCAAGTCCCATAACTAATTGGGATGTTGTGTGTCTTTAATACCCAGAGCTTAATTACCACTGATCCTGGTACATACAGATGCATCATTTTTGAAGCACAGACTGGAAAGCCCCCTATAATTGCAAATCCATTGTGTGCTTGAGGCATCTGGTTGCATCTACCTTGTCACGCTGAGCATGACCAGAGTCTTTTCAACTTGTATGAGGCTATGCCTGTCTGGTCTCAGTTAAGGACAGTCACAATTCTTAATTTGTAGAAGAATAAGTGGCAAGGCCCAAAGTTTTACTTAGACACCTGTGGCTGGTTCTATCAAAGGTTGGAGTGCTGAATACCAATGCCATGTAGTTTTGAGTCCAACTCATGCCTCTTTAATCCACCACCAGGCACTCCATTTTCCTTTGTCGGGGTTTTCCATCTATTTCATCCACATTCTTTCCCCTGTTTGTGTTTTTCTGCCTCTTGCTTTGAATCCAGGTCTGCTGATGAAAATGAGTGCCTATCCCCAAAAATGGCTGCCAACGGGCCCCACCTGCAATCACCAGCTCAAAATAGGCACTGGGTGGCTAGCTCATTGCCTTAGGCTCTCCAGAAATGTTTTTTATGGACTTTCCTTGCAGTGCTGCTGACAGGCTGTACCAGTGAGCTTAGTACGTGTTGGTAAATTATTCCAAGTATGTGAATGGCTAGATGTAGTCAGAGTGTGAAAATTTGGGCAACTGACTGCTCCTTCATTGGGGAATGCAGCTGATGATCCATAACCCTTGCTTTTTGGTCTGTACAGTTAAGCTACATGGATCACTCCCATTTACCAATGTGCTTCTTGAGCTATTAGTGGCACTTTCAAGTTGTGCTATGTCAGGACTGGTTGTAATTAAATCCTCAAGACTTTACAACGTGTACCTGCCAACAGTAAGGCCAGATTCTTCCAAGGAACCTTTGGGTCACTGTCCCCTTTTTGTTTACACCTACGATACCAGCCCTAATGAAAGTGTACTACCAGACAAAGAATGTTGACTTTGACATATGGGACCTGGGACCCAGACCTGTTTGTTAGGTATCCTTAACACACTGCTTTTAGCTACCTTTTGTCAAAAATCTTTTATTCACAATACCAGTACTTGCAGTAGGGTTCTAGTAGGGTTCAGATCAGCGCATTGCTTACCATTGGTTGGCTTTCTTGTCAATCTCATTTGCTTGCATCTTAATCATTGGATTTCCATCCACTTTTGGTTTATCCCTAATGTGGAGCATAGCTTCTTTACCACGCTTTTGAGTGGGTGACTTGTATAGTTGTATCCTTCTGGGCTCTGTATCAATGAACTACTTTTTAGGTCTCACCTACCAGACAGCACATGCTGTTTGTTTCAAAGAGACCTATTGTGGGATTAGCAAAAATATACAAAGGGCGTGAAGCCCATCACAACCGTCCATTGCCTACCATTTGTTCACATTATCTTAACTATTTATCTATTAGCATTTCAATATTGAAATATTGAGGACAGCTAAATTAATGTTATAAAAGTACACAAATAAATTAACTTCAAATACTGCAACTCTTAAAAGCCTGTGTTTATACGATACAGCTTAAATCTCAATATATTATTTGCCTTACATATAACACCCCTTACTATGTATCATGTATCTATATATTTATTACTTTAGTCATACTGTAAAAGATGAGGAAAAAAATTACTCTCTCAAAAGCTTTCCTCTGTCTCACCATCACTCTATACCGCTATCAATCTATCCTCTAGCTCCATTCTCTGACTCATCCCAAACCCATTCTACTACTATGATCTCCAAAATAACCCTTCCTAGACTCTTCCACCCTCTACCCTTCCCGGCTCACCCCAAACCTCAGTTTACTACTATGATCTTACAAACAACCCTACAAAAGTCTTCCCTATGTATCTCTAATTTAACTCATCCCAAGCCCCATGTTACTACTATGATATCCCCAATCCCTTTCTAAGAGTTTTCCCTTCTCCATTTCTCCTTTACTCATCCCAAACCTCACCTATTTTTGTTTTGCAATGATTTATTGGTTAAGTCATCATAACTCAGTACATTACATGGGGGGGAACAGTCATGACAGAGTGGAGGACAACAGCATTACATGTTCAGAGCCCATACATGGTCATAAGGCACAGTAGTCATTGTGAATTGAGGAGATACAGTCCTGTACACCAAGTAAGACGATGGTTTAAGGCATAACCAAGAGTATGCATTCTGTGGTGAGGGGAGGGGCACTTAGGGCCATGTCAAGGTGGTTGGTGGGCTACGAACTGTAATAAGGCATGCTATCATTGTATCATTTCAGGCATACACTTGAGTCACCATAGGGTAGGGGAGGACAGGGGAAGGGGGAGGGAAAGGGGAGAAGGGACAAAGTGACAAAGTGACAAAATTATGAAGTAACAAAGGGACAAATCGAGAGATTGTGCAGAGTGCCAAAGTGACAAGATGACAAAGCGACAAAGTGAAGAAGTGACCGAGGATGGGTGGGGTGAGGGGTGGATGCAGGAGGTGAGGAGTTTGGGATTGCTATACATCCCACTGGAGGAAAGGTGCCCAAGTTTGACAGAAGGCCTTTGCCCTGTCCTGCAGGTTGTAGATAATGCGTTTATGTGAGACTGTCATACATTGCTGTGAGCCACTCGTCGTGAGAGGGAGGTATGGGGGAGCGCCAATGCCGGAGTATGCAGAGCTTGACCGTACTAAGGACTGTGTGGAGGATACAGGCCTGCGGACGAGTTAGGTCCGGAGACCCCTCCGTATCATTTAAAAAGATCAGCGGGAGTGTAAGGGGGCTTAGGAGTGGCAAGGTCTCTTGCAACGTGTTACCCACTGCAGCCCAGTAGGATTGGATTGCAGGGCAGTCGCATACAATGTGTAGGAGATTGTAATGGGCATGGGGACAATGGCAGCAGTTCGCATGGAGCAGCAAGCCCGCTGCCCTCAGTTTCACAGACATCCAGTACCAGTCATGGAGCATTTTGAAAAGGCAGAATTTCATTTGGCCTTCCCTTGCTCCACAGTCATGGGCCTCCAGTAGAGCGGCCCAGACTATGCAACCTGTAGCTTTGTCTGCCATATGATGTGAAGGTTGTTAAAAAGAGGTAGGTAAAAGAGCTGACAGATCAGGAGATTGTTAAGGCCAGACATCACTCCATGGAAATGGCCCCACGCCCTAATGTCTAAGGTAGGAGACCACAGCAGAAGACTGCAGCATCCAAGGGCATGCTCCCATGATGTGAGCAAGACAGTGTTGGAATTGTAAGTGCCTCCAGGCCTGTTGCAAGGGGAGTCCAAACTCATTGTGAAGTGTTGCGAAAGGCTTAAGAGCACAGTCGGCTAGGATCTGTCCCGGGTGAGTGATCCACGACAAGCACCAATCTTTCCAATCCAGCGCCTTATCACCAATCCACAGCCCACTATTGCCCCATAGCGGCGCATGCTCATGGAGGTAGGTGTCCACCCCGAACAGGTGATGAGCTTGTCACCAAAATTTCACCATGGCCTGTAATATCAGGTTGGCCAGGCGTAGCATGAAGCCCCCTTCCCCATAAAGAGGGCTCAGCACCCGAGGGCACTGCAGTACGGTGCGATCCTCCTGAATCCACAGCAGGGAATCTTGTCTCTCAGGGAGCATGTAGGCGAGTTGGGAAAGGTGTAGAAACAGTGTATAGTGTTCTACGAAGGGCAGGTCGAGGCTGCCGCAAGAGCCAGGTGTCGTCAGTTTTGTGTAAGCTATACAGGGACGAGAAGAGACCCAGATAAAGGAGCGGATACTCTTATCGACAGAACATAACATGGAGAGGGGGCCCAACAGGGATAGCATGCCAAGGACATATGTATACTGTGGGAGCGTCACCATGCATACTGCCTGTACTCTTCCCCATAGAGAGAGGCCCAATTGTAACCATTTCTCAAAGTTTTGTTTCGTGCAGGGGAGCAAGGGGTCAAGATTGTCTGCAAGCATGAGATCCAGACCTCTATTGGTGTAAATCCCCAGGCATTTGAGATGCAATGGCGTCCACCGTATGGGGAAATCTGCAACTTACGCACTCATGGTCATACAGGAAAGGAGTAACATCTCGCCCTTGTCCCAGTTCACCTTATAGCCTGACAGTGCTGCAAAGTCAACTAAGAAGTCGCATAATGTCGGGAGTGAGTGTGGAAGGTCCACGAGAGTAAGGAGGACGTTGTCTGCATAAAGATAAATTGCAGACTCAGCATCTGGTATGGGACTCCCAATATGAGCACGGCGTGTCCGATTGAGGCCACCAGTGGCTCCATAGCTAGAAGGAACAGCAGTGGGGACAGAGGGCAGCACTGACGAGTCTCAAGCCTAATGGGAAAGGGTTCGGATAGGAAGCCTTAGCAGTTCACCTGTAACATGGGAGATTCATACAGCTAGCAGACCTTGGCTATGAAGTCATTGTCCAGGCTGAAGCATTGCAGAATCGCAAAGTTGTCCCTCCATTCAATCCTGTCAAATGCCTTTTCCGCGTCCAGGGAGAGAGCAAAGGCGTCATCCTGTAAGTTCCACAGGGTGTGCACAGGGGTAAGGAGATGGTTCCTAAATGAGAGACCGGGCACAAATACCACCTATGTGTGGTGTATAAGGGTTGTGATCACTTTCCGTAGGACTGCTGCTAAAACCCCACCAGAATCTTGAAGTTCCAATTCAGTAGTGAGCTGGGCCTATAGCTCCCACAGAGCAGATGGTCTTTTCCCTTCTCGGGAGGATTGCTATTGTTGCCTTGTTAGAGATGGAGCCTATGCTTGCTGTCTCCCGAAAGGCCTTGTACAAGGAGTCAACCACATCCTCGCCTGCCCATTTGTAGAATTCCACAGGGAATCCATCTTCCCCTGGTGCCCTGTAATAGCAAAGGCTAGAGATGGCCTGGGCATTCTCCACTTTACCAACTTTGCCCTCTCATAGGCTCCTGCCGTCATTGTTGAGTCTAGGTATGGGTATGCCTTTCAAAGAACGCAACGATTCAGGTAGGATCCTCCACTGTCTCCCGAGTGTAAAGAGTTCCGTAAAAGTCAGTGACTTTTCAGACTAGGTCTTGGGGTCATTGAGGATAGCACCGTCCAAGGCTTTGATACCTGGTGTGGCCAGCGCCGCCTCCTGTGTTCGCAGCTGTGCCACCAAGAGGTGGCCTGCTTTTTTTCCTCTGCTCATAATGGTGTCCCTTCATCCGTTGAAGAGTGTATTCTGCCATAGAAGTGTAGAGGGCTTTGAGATCCGTTTTGTCCATTGTAGACAACGACAGAGGAGGGGTCTGCGGTGTAATGGCAGGTGAGAGTCGTAATCCTCCAGATCATTCTGTTGGGAGCGCCGCTGGGCATTGGCAAGGGCTGTGTCCCTCATGAGCTGGCCGCGTATGGTCGCCTTCATGGCTGCCCACAGAACTGTGTGTAAAAGGACCAAGCCCTTGTTATTTTCTAAGTAGGTAGAAACGTGGTACCTGGGGTGTGTAGTAATGTGAGATGATCAGGCGCCATGGTTTGCGTTCTGGGGAGGTGAGTCCTAGGTCTAGAGTAAGGAGGATAGGAGAGTGGTCAGAGAGCACAGGCTCCATGATCTGGAATTCCCTGACAAGCGCTACCATCCTCTGGGAAGTCAGAAAATAGTCTAGCCTAGACTGGGTGCCATGAACCGAGGACAAGAAGTTATATTGCCTGACTAGAGGGTGGGAGAGATGCCAATAGACTACCAGTTCATGATCCATCATAACATCATCATGGAGGGCCCTGTGGGGATTGTTGCAATGATCTAGGGGGCTGGTGCCGTCAAGCACTGTGTCGTGGGCCAGGTTCCAATCCCCTCCCAGGAAGAAATGGGAGGCTGCAGTCTCAGTCAGGAAGTGACTGATTTGAAGGAAGAAGGATCGTTTAGTGCCCATGAGGATGTATATGAAGCTAACACACAAGGGCCCTCATTACGAGCCTGGCGGTCTGTGACCGCCAGGCTCGCGGTTGGCGGGAGCACCGCCGACAGCCTGGCGGTGCCCCTTAGGGCATTCTGACCGCGGCGCTTTGGCCGCGGTCAGTGCAGGAAAACCGGCGGTCTCCCGCCGGTTTTCCGCTGCCCGTCAGAATCCTCCAAGGCGGCGCAGCATGCTGCGCCGCCTTGGGGATTCTGACACCCCCTACCGCCATCCTGTTCCTGGCGGTTCGCCCGCCAGGAACAGGATGGCGGTAGGGGGTGTCGCGGGGCCCCTGGGGGCCCCTGCAGTGCCCATGCCAATGGCATGGGCACTGCAGGGGCCCCCGTAAGAGGGCCCCGCTTGTATTTCACTGTCTGCATAGCAGACAGTGAAATACGCGACGGGTGCAGTAGCACCCGTCGCACCTTCCCACTCCGCCGGCTCGATTCCGAGCCGGCGTCCTCGTGGGAAGGTTGTTTCCCGCTGGGCTGGCGGGCGGCCTTAAGGCGGCCGCCCGCCTGCCCAGCGGGAAACTCAGAATGCCGGCCGCGGTCTTCAGACCGCGGTGCGGTATTCCTGCGGCGCAACTTTGGCGGGCGGCCTCCGCCGCCCGTCAAAGTTGTAATGAGGGCCAAGGTGTGTTCACCAAGTTTTACTTTGGCAAGGATGTAACGGCCATCCAGATTAGACCAAGGTGGTCATTCTGACCTCAGCGGTAAAAGGCGCCTACCGCCGGTCAGAAATCCTCCATAATTCCGCCGCGGTCGCGGTAACCCACCACGGTCATTCTGACCCGCAGCAGCCAAACCTCCGAAAATCCGACAGCCACAACAGACCGCCAGACCAGCGGTCGGCGGAAAAGTGGAGGTGACCAAACCTCCACCGTCACGGCAACAGAAATACGCCCATGCCATTACGACCCACGAATCCACGCGGCGGTCTTTCAAACGCGGTTTTCCATTGGCGGTACACACCGCCGCGGTCAGAATACACACAAACGAACAAAACTCAGCCACATTGGACGATTTGAATTCCACACACCTGATACACATACACACCACTCCCACACACACAATACAATATAAAACACACACCCACATCACCCACAAACCCCTACGACCAAAAATTCAGAAAGAAGCACTGAGAGACACATCAGCGATCACAGAATACCATCACACAGAGGCACACTACACCATCACCCACACAATATCCACACACAAAACAACACACACCACCACACTCAACACACTTAACTACACATACTCCACCCCACACATCATACACACCACTCCATGGCACCCCAAAGAGACCCCCGCTTCTCAGACGAAGAACTCAGGGTCATGGTGGAGGAAATCGTTCGGGTAGAGCCCCAGCTCTTCGGCACACAGGTCCAATACACCAGCATTGCCCGGAGGACGGAGCTATGGCAGAGGATTGTCGACAGGGTCAACGCTGTGGGACAGCACCCCAGAAATCGGGAAGACATCAGGAAGCGATGGAACGACCTACGGGGGAAGGTGCGTTCCATGGTATCCAGGCACAACATCGCCGTGCAGAAGACTGGCGGAGGACCCCCACCTCAACCCCCACAATTTACAACATGGGAGGAGGAAGTCTTGAACATCCTGCATCCTGACGGCCTCGCAGGAGTCGCCGGAGGAATGGATTCTGGTAAGTTGAAGCTTCAATACTGCTTCCCCCCCACCTGCATGCCAAATCATACCCCAACCCTCACCCCCATCCTCGAACCCCACCCTCACCCCCACCCCCATCCTCACCCCCACCCTCACCCCCACCACCATCCTCACCCCCACCACCATCCTCACCCCCACCACCATCCTCACCCCCACCCCAGCACACCTATTCCCTGCCAATGTCTCACCATCACAACCCACACATCCCAAAACCTAGGCCTGCATGCGTCCACTAAGCATGGAGACCCATCACCAAAGCATGCCCAATGCATATACACATCCCCCCCACAAGCCACCCTCACCAAAGCACCCACACACGAATGACAGCACTTGGGGACACGGGAACCCACAGATACACCCATATGCCACACATTGAAACTATAACCATACCTCTATACCCCTGCAGGACCCGACCGTCAACACACCGCCACGGAGGGCCCAGAATTCTCCACACCCCCCACCCAAGAGGCCGTCAGCGATGACAGCAGCTCTGTCGACCTGGACACTGATGACCAGCCCAGACCATCGGGGACCTCTGGACAGTCGGTTCCCCTCACACAGGCACAGGCCACTACAGACCCAAACCCCTCTGGGAACACCAGCACAGCTCCCACCCAGCGGGCCCATGCCTCTGTCTCCAGGGCGCGTCAATCTGCGGTGTGTCTACCACTACAGGGCACCCAGGATAACCCACCACCCCAACAACAACAGGGACCTGGGGGCAGTGGTAGTGGGCACACCGGCCAGGGGGCAGAGGCCCAGGGAAACAGGGCAACTCGGAGGGCAGCTGTGCGACAGGGGGGGGACGGGCCCAGGGAACCCACTCTCCACGAGGCCCTCACCACCATCATGGGAGCATACAACCGCTCCCAGGAGACGATGGCGCGGTACTGGCCCGGTTCCAGGAGATCCAGGTACTGCAGGAGGAACACTATCGGGGGTACAGGGAGGACATCAGAGCCCTCACCTCCACCCTGGTTACCATGGTAGGGCTGCTGCAGGACCTCATCAACACCAGGACGGACACTCAACAACAACAAAGGGCCCCTGCCACTAGCCTGGACCAAGAACAGCCAACCACCTCCGCCGGCGCTAGTGGACAGGAGGCCCCCGCACAACAGCAGCCCACCAGACCCCCACCTCCTGCAGGAGAAGAACCACCCCGCAAGAGGGCCCTGAGATCTCGCAAGAAGACAGAGTAGGATGTCAAGACCCCCGCCAGCAAAGGATACCACCTGATGTCATCCCACTGTCCCACATTGTCACCCTGTCCATCCTTGAACTGCCCATGCTCCATCTCTCCACAGGCCTATGGACAATGCACCTGTGTGACTGTTACTCTGGACTCTGCCATGGACATTCCTTCACCATAGCCCCCACCCACTTGAAACCACCCATCCCATTTTGAGCACTGAAATAAACACCTATTTTGCACAAAACTATCTGGAGTCTGGCTGTGATTTCAAAATAATGTAATTGACATGACAGTGCAAATATGTCCTTGTACATAGTGAAGTCAACAAACAGCTGCCACAAAGCTGTAGTCCATGGGGAAACGAAGCACAGGACTCGTAGTGGGGACCCCAGGTCTGAAATAGGGAGGGAAAAGCCACAACTCAGTCATCATACACTGGGGCAAATAGACAGGCAGCAGAGATGCAGGAGAGTAGTTCACATTTACTAAATTATGTTTGAATTGTTACCTGTGTCCTATTGGAAGTACTGTTCAATGATTCTGTCCCTGTTGTCTGTTTCAGCCCCGTCGTCTTCCTCCTCGTCACTCTCCACAGGTTCCACAGCTGCCACAACACCACCGTCTCGACCATCCTCCTGCAGGAAAGGCACCTGGCGGCGCAAAGCCAGGTTGTGAAGCATGCAGCAGGCCACGATGATGTGACACACCTTCTTAGGTGAGTACATTAGGGATCCACCTGTCATATGCAGGCACCGAAACCTGGCCTTTAGGAGGCCGAAGGTGCGTTCGATCACCCTCCTAGTACGCCCATGGGCCTCATTGTACCGTTCCTCTGCCCTGGTCCGGGGATTCCTTACTGGGGTCAGTAGCCACGACAGGTTGGGGTACCCAGAGTCCCCCAATAGCCATACACGGTGTCTCTCTAGCTGTTCCATCACGTAAGGGATGCTGCTATTCCTTAGGATGTAGGCGTCATGCACTGACCCTGGGAATTTGGCATTTACATGCGAGATGTACTGGTCAGCCAAACACACCACCTGGATGTTCATGGAATGGTAACTTTTTCTGTTCCTGTACACCTGCTCCCTGTCTCTTGGGGGAACCAAAGCCACATGGGTCCCATCAATGGCACCAATGACGTTGGGAATATGTCCAAGGGCGTAGAAATCACCCTTCACTGTAGCCAATTCGCCCACCTCAGGGAAAATGATGTAGCTCCTCACGTATTTCATCAGGGCAGACAACACTCTGGATAACACCTTCGAAAACATGGGCTGAGACATCCCAGAAGCAATTCCCACTGTTGTCTGAAATGACCCACTTGCCAAGAAATGGAGTACTGACAGGACCTGCACCAGAGGGGGAATCCCTGTGGGTTGGCGGATGGGGGACATCAGGTCGGGCTCCAGCTGGGCACACAGTTCTTGTATAGTGGCACGGTCAAGCCGGTAGGTCAGGATAATGTGGCGTGCTTCCATTGTCGACAGGTCCACCAGCGGCCTGTACACGGGAGGATTCATCCGTCTCCTCGCCAAACCCAGCGGACGGTGCCTAGGAAGGACAACATGGAGCACACAGTCAAGCAACCCACAGGTACGTACTCACAGCTTGCACAGTAAACGATTCTCTATGCAGTGAATGGCGTGTCTGAGTGGCTATGCAAGGCCTAGGCCTGTGTGACGCAGTTGAAATTGAGACATGTGGACCCTCGAAATGGCGGCTGCCTGACCTGTGAAGTGTGACAATGGGATGTGAGGTCAATGCGCTGGCGTGGCACACCGCGGCGGTCGGCGGTCGAAGACCGCGGCGCAAAGCCGCATTGGTTAACATTGAAGCCTATGGGTTTCAGGAGCCAATGGCGAAGGGCGCCGGCGGTGGCGGTACGCACCGCCGCGGTACGCACCGCCGCGGACGTGACCGCCATTTTCTATCTACTTATTCACTTGCGACTTGAACTTTCACAGGAGAGGACCTATACTGCAAGTGTTGCTGTGACCTCGGTCTGGAAGGGACAATGGCTGCTGCGCCTGGGGAAAGGGCCCCTGCCTTCACTGGAGAAGAGTTGGAGAAACTTGTGGATGGGGTCCTCCCCCAGTATGCGCTACTCTACGGTCCTCCAGACCAACAAGTGAGTTTAATTCAATATGGATTTGGGGCCACTGGCTGGCTTGGGGGCCTGGCGGGGGGCCTAGCGGGGATGGGGGGCATGTTGGGCCTGGCGGGGGCCTGGCGGGGGGCCTGGCGGGGATGGGGGGCGTTGGGCCACTGGCAACGAAAATGCAGACAAACTTGAACGTGGTATTTCTCCCTCCCTGTACGTGTCACATAGGTCCGCGCCCATGAGAAGATCGGGATTTGGCGTGCCATCGCCAAGGAAGTCCGGACCCTGGGGGTCCACCATCGACGGGGCACCCACTGCCGCAAGAGGTGGGAGGACATCCGCCGCGGGACCAAGAAGACCGCCGAGTCTCTGCTGGGGATGGCCTCCCAACGTAGGCGGGGTGCCTGCCGTCAACTGACCCCCCTGATGTTCCGGATCCTGGCGGTGGCCTACCCCGATTTGGATGGGCGCGTGAGGGCAGCACAGCAGACACAAGGGGGTGAGTACAAGCATTATCTACTCTGTTGTCGCGCAGTGGAGGTGTCTGGGTGGGGGAGGAGGGCTGAGGGTCCCCCTAGGCCAGGGCGATATCTGTGGGCTGGGCACCCCCGTAAGCCCCTGTGTCCCCAGCCACCACCCTCAGTAGTGTGTCAGTACAGCCATCCCTGGGCCGTGTCATCCATGGGTGCAGTTGTCAACTCTATGCGTGTAGGGCATGTTCCACGGAATGCGTAGCGGACCCCAAGTGCGCAACTTAGTGCAGGGGGCATCTGTGTCTGTCATGTCCGCTAACTGTACCGGTGATCCATGTACTCAAAATCTCTTTATTTCTCTCTCCCCCCCCCTTTTTGTTTCTCTTTCTGTGCTTGTGTGCATCAGCATCATCAGGCGGAGGAGAAGTGGCATCGGGGCAGGAGGGAGCTGCATCTCACATGGCCCAGGAGGGCCATGCCACAGAGTCTGACTGGACCAGTGAGACGGAGGGCGAGGAGAGCTCCACAACGGGGACGACTGGACCCTGCAGCGACACGGACACGTCCTCGGAAGGGAGCTCCCTTGCGGGGGTGGCACCATCCGTGCCCCCGCCATTACAGGTACAGCCGCCACCCAGCGCACCATCTCCGCCCTCCCAGCAGCCCCTCAGCGTTCGCCCCGTGCCCGCTCTGCCAGGAAGCCGGGCATCTCCTTCGCCCCAGGCACCTCAGGCCCTGCCCCTGTTACCCCCGCTGCCCTCAGTGAGGAGGTCATTGACCTCCTCCGAACGCTCATTGTTGGGCAGACTACCCTTTTGAATGCCATCCAGGGGGTGGAGAGGGAGGTTCATCGCAGCAATGCGTACCTGGAGGGCATTCATTCGGGTCAGGCTGCCCATCAGCGATCGTTCCAGGCTCTGGCCTCAGCACTGACGGCAGCCATTGTCCCTGTCTCCTGCCTCCCTCTACTAACTCCCTCCTCCCAGTCTCCTGTTCCTCTGCCTGTCCCACCCACACCATCAGACCAGCCTGCACACACCTCAACACCCAAGAGCAGCTCATCCAAACATAAGCACCACAGATCACGCAGACATTCACACAAGCAACATTCCGATGCAGACATGCCAACAGTCACTACCACCTCTGTGACCCCCACCTCCTCGTCTCCCTCCTCCCTCCCTGTGACGTCTACACTCACACCTTCATTCACCTCACCATCAGCCAGTGTTTCCATCACCAGCACACCCTCCAGTACAGTCCGCACACGTGCAGTCACCACCCCCACTGCCATTTACACGTCCCCTGTGTCCTCTCCCACTGTGTCTGTCACCCCCTCTTCCACACCACACAAACGCAGCCACCCACCCACCCAACAGCCATCCACCTCACGACAGCCTCCCGCTCCTGCACCTGCACCCAAAGACAGCAAACTTGTCTCGCCTACAACCACATCCTCTCCCTCCACTCCCATACCCACTGTACCTACCACTATCCATTGTCCCAAGAAAATCTATCTCTCTACTGCTACCTTCTTTCCTGACCCTGAGCCCCCCCCTCCTTCTCGTCGGGGTAAGAAGAGCACCTCAGCCACCACCAGCCCTGCAGCCCCCTTGACAAGGGTGCAGGGGTATTGGAGCCCACCAGCCCGCAGGTCTGGATCTTCGCCCAGCAGCAAGGGGACAGCCAGCCCACCCCCTGGGAAGAGGAGCAGAAGGCGGAAGGGCCGCCGCCGGAGCCCGGATTCTATATCCCCCCAGGACACTAGCCAGCCACCGTCAACAGCCACAGCTCCAAAGGGAGGAAAGGGCCACAGACTCCGACTAAGGAGGGCAAGGGCAGCAAGGCGGAGAAGTCAGGCAGCAGGCCTGCTGCCCATGGAGGACCCGTCACAGCTGCCCAGGAGGAGCCCGCAACCCCCATAGCCGCTGCCCCGGGAGGAACCGGCACAGCTGCCCCGGGAGAGCCCACCACCCCCATAGCCGCTGCCCAGGGAGGACCCAGCCCAGCTGGCCAGGAGGGCCCCACCACCCACAGCCCAGGTGGGCATTTAAGGAGCACCATCCCCGCTGCCCAGGAGGGCACCACCAGGCAATGAGCAGTTGGCCATTGAATGTCCGCCGTCTCCAGCACCGCTCCGCTGGGGACCGCCGTCTCAAGAACCGCTGAACTGGGCCCTTCAAGGCAAGGACCGCTGACCTGGGCCCTTCAAGGCAAGAACCGCTGAACTGGGCCCTTCAAGGCAAGAACCGCTGAATTGGGCCCCGCCGTCTCCAGCACCGCTCCGCTGGGGACCGCCGTCTCAAGAACCGCTGAACTGGGCCCTTCAAGGCAAGGACCGCTGTACTGGGCCCTTCAAGGCAAGGACCGCTGAACTGGGCCCTTCAAGGCAAGGACCGCTGAACTGGGCCCTTCAAGGCAAGAACCGCTGAACTGGGCCCTTCAAGGCAAGAACCGCTGAACTGGGCCCTTCAAGGCAAGAACCGCTGAACTGGGCCCCGCCGTCTCCAGCACCGCTCCGCTGAGGACCGCCGTCTCAAGAACCGCTGAACTGGGCCCTTCAAGGCAAGGACCGCTGAACTGGGCCCTTCAAGGCAAGAACCGCTGAACTGGGCCCTTCAAGGCAAGAACCGCTGAACTGGGCCCCGCCGTCTCCAGCACCGCTCTGCTGGGGACCGCCGTCTCAAGAACCGCTGAACTGGGCCCTTCAAGGCAAGGACCGCTGAACTGGGCCCTTCAAGGCAAGGACCGCTGAACTGGGCCCTTCAAGGCAAGAACCGCTGAACTGGGCCCTTCAAGGCAAGAACCGCTGAACTGGGCCCCGCCGTCTCCAGCACCGCTCCGCTGGGGACCGCCGTCTCAAGAACCGCTGAACTGGGCCCTTCAAGGCAAGGACCGCTGAACTGGGCCCTTCAAGGCAAGGACCGCTGAACTGGGCCCTTCAAGGCAAGGACCGCTGAACTGGGCCCTTCAAGGCAAGAACCGCTGAACTGGGCCCTTCAAGGCAAGAACCGCTGAACTGGGCCCCGCCGTCTCCAGCACCGCTCCGCTGGGGACCGCCGTCTCAAGAACCGCTGAACTGGGCCCTTCAAGGCAAGAACCGCTGAACTGGGCCCTTCAAGGCAAGAACCGCTGAACTGGTCCCTTCCAGGCAGGAACCGCTGGCCCTTTGGCAGACGTGGCAGGACAGGATCTGTCTCGGGCAGGGCTGCAGGATGTCCTCTGGCCAACATGCCTCCTCCAGTGGCAGTGGAGTCTGTTATGGACTGTTTTGACTGTGGCTTTGCTCTCCCCAGGATGGCCCAGTGGGCAGGCCACCCACTGTATGGACTGTATGGACTGTGGCTTTGCTCTCCCCAGGATGGCCCAGTGGGCAGGCCACCCACTGTATGGACTGTATGGACTGTGGCTTTGCTCTCCCCAGGATGGCCCAGTGGGCAGGCCACCCACTGTATGGACTGTATGGACTGTGGCTTTGCTCTCCCCAGGATGGCCCAGTGGGCAGGCCACCCACTGTATGGACTGTATGGACTGTGGCTTTGCTCTCCCCAGGATGGCCCAGTGGGCAGGCCACCCACTGTATGGACTGTTTGGACTGTGGCTTTGCTCTCCCCAGGATGGGCCAGTGGTCATGGAGTCCCCTCGTGGATCTGGCGTCGTGTACTCAAGTGGCTGAGGTGCCCCCCCTTCCCTTCCCCCTGAGGTGCCTGTCCTTTTTTCTTTCTGATGCCCCTGCAGTGTTCTCTCCATGGAGTTCTTGTCGTGGGACTGGGCCTTGCCCCTTTGCTCAGGACCCCTGTGGTCCACGGACAGTGGTTGGACTACATTTAGTAGATGTATATATTTTGTACATAGTTTATTTATTTATTGGGATTACTGCTGTCCATTTTTCAATATATCTGCCCGTTTAAGATCTCTTCTTTTGGTCTTTGCATTATTTAGTAGGGGGGGTTTGTGGGTTGTGACAGTGATCTGTGGGAATGCATTGATGTGTGTGTTGTAGTGGGTGTGGGTGGGTGGGTGTGTGCCAGTAATCTTTTCCCTCCCCTGTGTCGTAGGTGCAGTACTCACCGATGTCTTCCGCGCCGCCGGGCGTGCTCCTGGTACAGGAGCAGGTATAGGAGTGCGGGGATGACCTGCAACTCGGGTTCCATACTGCCGGAATCTCGCGTGGAGTATGTGGAGGTGAGCGTTTTCCCGTTCGTAGTCTGTTTCCGCCGTGTTTTTATCGGCGGTGCTCCCGCCCCGGAAAAGGTGGCGGATTGGTGGGTCGTGATAGGGTGGGCGGTACATTGTCTGCCGCCTGGCTGTTGGCGGGGACCGCCGCGCTGTTTGTTTGTTCCGCCGTGGCGGTCGGAGTGTTAATGCGGCGGGCTGTGTTGGCGGTTCCCGCCAGGGTCAGAATTGCATATTTTGGACCGCCGGCCTGTTGGCGGTTTGGCCGCCGCTTTATCACTGACCGCCAGGGTCAGAATGAGGGCCCAAGTCTTGAAGACAGTGAAGAGTAGTGATCTGCGGAGAAGGATTGTGACGCTGTGTTTTATGGACAGTCCGGTGTACGATGGTGAGTACCATGGGCAGCTGCTGTATAATGCCTGCCCCACCCAAGCATGGCACAGTTTCTCAGATTTTAGGTGGGAGACGTGGGTTTACTGCTGGAGGGTGACATCCACCTACTTAGATTGCAAGTGGGACAATACTTGTTTCCGCTTGATATAATGCGTCAGGCCATTAACATTCCAGGAGATGGCACGCAGTGCTGAGGCATCCTTGAGCCCTGGAGGGACATCCGGTTGGTGGATGGAGCAGCTCCATGGACTAGGGGATGAGGGCACAAGTGGAGGGAGAAAGCAAGGGGGAGGTGCAGTCTGGCAAGAGTTCCTCGGTCATGGTGGGGAGGGAGATGTCTGCTTTGGGTGACGTGGACAAAAGCGAAGAGAATGGGAGGCAAGAAGGGATGAGCTAGAAAGGGAGAAGTGAGAAAGGAAGGAAGAAGGGGAAGGGAGGAGAGAACAGCTAGACGGCCCTAAGCCAAGGAGTAGGCCATCCAGGACCAGGGAAGCAACAGAGCTTGGGGGGGGAGAGGTTCGGGGGTAGGGAGAGAAAGAGGGAAGGGCTGAGGAAATGATAGGAGGCCCTGTGTTGCATGAATCAAGTGTGCACAAGTGCACCATGACTTTGGCGAACATCACTCAATGGTCCTTATGTATGTTGGTATGTTAGGGTGTACAAGCGCTCAGGCGGCCTAAGATGGTAGGTTGGTGGAGACAGTGATGGCGTACAGGGCAGCCGATAATTGGGCCTGGCTCTATCCTTGGGAGGGTGGAGGGGTAGGGGAAGAGTGAGAGGAGGTTAGATAGAGGCTGGGGCCGACCACCCTAATCTGTGCAACAAGCAACACAAAGAAATGCAACAACTGGCAAGCAGTCTGCCCAGCACTAAATATTGCGCAGGTATAGGATGCCTAATCAAATAGGGGAAATATGCCCCACAACAATACAGAGACAATGTGGCAAAGGTTCGAGTATAGCAGCATAACCAGGAGACATGCAAGCAGGACCTGCGGCACATTATCACAAATAATCAGTCTTGAACCAGGCAGCAGACACCACAAACTACAATGGAACAATGCTGTATGGGAAACTGGGGGCTAGCTCCCATGGCTGTGTTAAAACACATAAAGACAGAGTCAAACTGTGTACCAGGGTTCAGAGGCAGGTACGTCAGTTTCTGCCGTGGGGCCCCCGGTGGGAGCACAAGAGGACTGAGTGCAAGAACAGTATGGATTGCAACTATATAGGTGCAGGGGATATACTTATCTGTCCATTGAGAGGGTATCGGAAGGTCCAAATGACAGCAACAGTTACAGTAGGGCAGTGCACCTTGGTGAGAGGTGTGCCTCATTCCCTTGTGGTAGGGGGTTTCAGTGGGGATCTGGATTTATCTCTGCCCTGGTCCTAAGGAAGGGCCACCACCACCTGCAGAACCATGTCTGTGCCATCTTAATACCGGGGGGGGGGTCGGACCCGGGTCCTGCCCTGTTTCCAGTTACCACCAGCACCTCAGTGGCGCCGGAGGCAGGGGAAGAGAGGATGTGTCTGACAAGGGAGAAATAGTCAAAAAATCCAAGGGAGTATGTTCAATTGGTTGGAATAGTTGGTCTTCCAAGAAAAGACTCAGTGCTTCTGCATCAATAAAGTTACCACATTCAACCAGCCTGAAACAGGCCAAATTTAATGTCTAGTTTCCACAGTTGGGGTCAAAGGGTCTGGAATGCCTTTCTTTTGTCATCGTTGTTGCGGGAGAAGTCGACCGTGATGCAGAGTTCATGTCCCTCATAGTCGTATGGGCCGTGGGTGTGGGCAGTGGTCAGTAGCTGTCGCACCTGTTCATGTCATGGGAAGAAGGTTATTATAGGGTGTGGTCTCCCGGATGCATCCTTGTGTGGGGGACCCATTAAATGCGCCCGTTGTTGCTCTATAGGGGGAATGAGAGGCCGGTAAGGGTGGGAAGGCTATCCTTGAGGAAGGCCCTGGAATCTGTGCCCCCTGCCCATTCTGGGAATCTGAAAAAAAGGGCATTGTCTCTACAGCTTCTGTCCTTGAGGACCGTCAGCCTGTTCCAGCGGTAAAACAGTTCCCTATCCCTGTCCGCGTGGAATTGAGCCACTAGGCGTTCTTCCATCCCTGTCACCCTATCCTGGAATCCAGCAATGTCAGTTCAGATTGTTGGGAATTCCACAGAAAGATCAGAGATTTTGGAGGAAATGCCCTTCAATTGTCTGCCAACAGCTGTGATTTCCTGCAGAATACACACCCTAGTGATATCTTGTCACGGGCCTGCAGAGGTGTATGGAAGGCCTGAGGTGGGCGGTGCCTGTTGAGAGAACATGGAGTATTGCTGAGAGAGGGCCTCAGAGAAAAGTAGAGGGCAGGCAGGTTTTCCAGCAGGCCTGCTTGTGGGCATCACCAATCCAGATTCCCTTGTCCAGTGGGGTTATATCACTTATAGAGGGGTGGGAAGTGAGGGCACTGTGGTGGACACCCTGCCTTGTGATCCTAGTTAGCAGTTGGAGCAGTCTGATCAGGTGCAGAGAAGCGCCCCACTGGCATTGGTCAGACAGTGGCACAGGGTCCTGGTGCTAGGAACGGTCACCCGCTGACATGTGATCCTGATGCGTAACCACAAGGCTAGTCTCTCAATCTGAATGTGGTACATGCAAGAAGGAGGCAGTGAGGCAGATCGGGGCACTGGCAGCCCTATACTGAACTCCTGGGTCCTGCAACGTATGAGAAGGCAGAGGATGGATGGTTGACCCCTGGGGGGGGTAGTACATGGTGGGGGCCATCTGCAAGGGAAGGTGGAACGGGCCCACTTGCATTGCAGAAGAGGATCCCTTGGGAGCAGGGGAGTGTAAAGCATGCAGGGGGCATCCCCCAAAGAGGAGTAGAGAAGCTCAAGTCCTACCTCCTCAACAGTGTCCAGTCTGCTAGGGGTGGGTGCAGGGAGGGGGTTGCTGATTAGCAGGTGTCCTCCTCAGGTCCAGTTGCCTAGGTGTGGTGGGAAGGCGTGTGCCAGATATGAATCCAGCACACAGGCGTAGTGTGCGTTAGTGGGCCCAGGCAGGCTTAGGGCCAATCTGGCAGCAGGGCTTCTGATCATGGTGGGAGGCCCTTGTAGTCAGAATGTAGGCATAGGGTCCCCCATCAGGGCCAACGGCAGTCCACGGTTCTCCTCAGCACGTAGTGCATGCAGTCTGCAGATGGGGCCTTTCCCCGAATGGCCCGACGTTGTGTGCTGAGGGATGGAGAGAAGTGGTGTGTTTTCAGTCCCCCCCTGCGTCCATTGTGAAGAGGGGTCAGGTTTCCTGGCAGCCTCCTCAATTGGATATTGACCGGTAGGAGGAGCCGATCCAGTCGTGCCCCTCAGGTGCACAGTAGGTATCACGTGGCAGTGCAGAAATGGAGGCGGCAGCTTTCCTCACTGCCGCAGGCCCGGGTCTGAAGTGCTGGCGTGGAGGCTCATGGTGGGTACCGTAGAGTTGCAGTGGGCTGGATTTAGTGGTCAGAGCCCTGCCGCTGTCTTAGAGGTCATAGGTGGAGTAGGTAGGTGTGCCCCCACATCTCCTCAGACTCAGCCATCGTTCCCTGGTTCGTACCGGCACAAGGAGCCCGATCAGCAAGCCGCCATTATTGCTTGTGGCCATACCACGCCCCCCTAAACCTCATCTTGATACTATGATCTCCCAAGTAACAACTCTGTTTTTTTCCCTCCTCGAAACCTCCATTATTCAATCCACTACTAATCGTTTTGGGTTCCGGAGCAGCGTGCTACTCACAAAAAGTGCTTTGATGCCTTATCAGAGGTACTAAGTGCTATATTAATACAATTACAAATCAAAATTACATGTAAATGAAGGTGCATTGAGATTTCTATGTTATGGCACATTCAATTTGAGAATTACTGAAAACTTGAGGAGGGTATTGTGTGACATGAAACCACCTCCTAGACCTGCATAATATGAAGTACTTAGGGCCTGATTTATACTTTTTATGTTTGCGCCGCTTTTGAGTCAAACAATTATGCAAATGCGGCGCTAAGAAAGTATAAATCCGGTCAATAATGCTTGGGAATGAGAAATACCAGGTAGAGCAAAGAAAGCCATACGCACTTATGTAAATTTTAGGTGGAATGCTGAGCAGAAAAGATGGAGAACAGACATAATACAAGGAGTTAAACTGTATCTGGATTTGATCACTGATGTGGTCGAGGGAGAAGGGGAAAGGAAAATTAAAAGAAAAAAGAAAGAGAAGAAACAAAAAGAGCCCGATGACATGAGTGTAGACAGTGATTATGACTCTGGAGATAGCCTTTTGGAAGTGTTATCTGAATGTCCATCACATATAATGAGACCAGAAACAAGAACGGAAATTAGTGTACTGGTGGCAATGGTATGATTATTTTTTACAACTGCCTCATCTAAGATGACCCCCAGTCCTGTGGGAGCCTTTCCGGCTAGCATACCTTGTGAACCAAGAAGTGAGTGTTTGAGAAAGTGTATCCCAGTTGACTCGACTGTGAGCACAGTTGATGCTTTTAAAGTTCCAATTACTATTGGCCCAGTAATTCCGAAGTATAAATCAGAAGGTTCTGGCAAAAATGCTTACAACCTGATTGTACTCAATAATGTTGGAGGACAGAGTGGAGTTCCAAATAGTCCAGGTGTTAGGGAGTTTGTCCCTTTTATTCCAACACATACTAGCACTCCATGTGGAGCAAGTGGAGATACGACTTTGAATATGTCAGGATGCACATCAATAGGTGCTTTTCAGAAAGTGCCTACCTATACAACTCCCATATGGGAACCACCTTTGAATTTGGGGAATGGTGCTCAAGGAAATGATATGGAGGAGACAGGTGATTGGGTGAAAGTTTTTATTAAGATTACTCCATCTAGAGAGAGTACGTGTACATACGCGAGTCAGGGAACAATTCCCTCAACGCCGAAAGAACTTTGGATGTGGCAAAACTTACAATATAGTTGGATGCAATGATTGTTGATAATCTTGGGCTGGAACAATTAGAAACCTATCACTAAGATGAGCTCACATTTAAATGTAGGTATGTGACTAAGCAAGTGTGCCAAGTTCACGATAAATTAGCAGAATTGTCTCAAAACTATGAAGTAGACCTAAATAAAACTAAAGCTTTACAGAGGAGCTGCAGAGTGCGTTTCAGTGAAAAAGACATTGCTGACATGAGAACTCCAGGATTGAAAACAGGTTAAGGAAATCATTCTAGTATCAGGAAGTGGAATGAACTAGACAAGTGGGAGACTACATGGACGAAAAAGAAGAAGGGAAAAAAAATGCTTTCAAGTGGAGCAGATGGGGTGTTACAACCTTTCCCTTGAGAGAAATGCCTGGTGGGGGTTATGTACACGTACCATGGAGCAGAAGTGATCTTGCATAATTTACTAATGATTCCCAAAAATTACGAGAGAAGCCAGTGGAATGGTACCAACAAGTTGAAAGATTTGTGAAACTATCACAGGTGTTGTGGGTTGATTCGAATATGCTGTTTGACATTGTTTTTCTGAGTGACTTGTGAATGCAGTGCAAGGTAGCTGTCCAGTAACCTAGGATGGAACTGAATAGAAATCCGATAACAAAAGGTCCTTCACT
Organism: Pleurodeles waltl; assembly: GCF_031143425.1. Classification (NCBI taxonomy): domain Eukaryota; kingdom Metazoa; phylum Chordata; class Amphibia; order Caudata; family Salamandridae; genus Pleurodeles; species Pleurodeles waltl. The sequence continues at coordinate 686,299,385 of NC_090450.1, forward strand.
AACAGTGATGAGAAAGTACCAACAGGTTATGACATTCTTGAAGGGGAATGTGCCTCCCTAAGACGTTGATTGGGTTAAAATCGATAGAATGACTTAAGAGTCAAAGGAGTTGATCCATGCTTATTATGAAAGGATGTTACAGGCATTTACACAGTATGGTGGTATGGAGACATTAGAATCTAAGGATATGGGAAAGTTTGTGTTGAGGTTCGTGATTGGATTGAGGCCAGGAATCAGTCTGATGATCCAGCAACATTTGATTTGTTGGCAGAATAAGTCGATTGATAAACTTTTGTGGTACGCCAAGTACTGCCTCAATGAAATTGAGATGAAGCAGAAGAAACTGAAGGAAAAGCTCATGACTGCACAGATGAAAGCAGCTCAGAGAACTGGTCAGATTCAGCCGATAGCAAGCAATGTTAGTGCCATGTCCCAAGGTAGAGGTCGAGGAATGCCTACTGATCCTAACACTGAAAAGGATGTCAATAGCCTGAAAAGGACCACTCTTTGTCACATCTGCAACAGGATGGGGCATTGGTGGCGGGAATGTTGTTTTAATCTGCTAATCAAACTCAAAATGCAGGGTTTGTACCTTCACAGAATGCTAGCACAGCACCGGTGAAAAATGCACTGAGGCAGAGAAATCAAAACTCTAACATGCCCCAAGCCTCGATGATAGAGGTTCCCCAACCTCCAATGTCACAGCAAAATGCGATGAGTCCTAGACACAATCAGAATCAGAATCTGAATGTGAATATGAATGCAATTCCGGGAGGAAGTGTTTCCAACAATTCCCTCTATTTGAACCGAAAGAGAACTATGGCCCCAGTCAGCCAGCCTGAAGGTGCTTGAGAGGAGAGGAAGACTGCATACTTGGCACAGCCTTGCAGGTGGACTACAGTGGACCATTTATAAATAGTGAGGTGGATGGCCGCCTGTATCATTTTTGGTTGACCCGCTGTACTCTGAGAAAAGTAGATGTTCCAAACCTACCCCTCTTGAGAAAAGGAGTCCAAGTTGTAGGAGTAGCAAACAAACAGATGACAACCCAGGAAACTGAACCAGATTTAGGGGGTCATGACAAAATTGGCGGTAAAAGCCGCTTACCGCCGTGCAGAAGACCGCCAACACACCGCCGCGGCCATGGAATTCCACCACGGTCATTATGACCCACAGCCCGGAATCCGCCAAAATCCAGACACCCACACAAGTCCGCCACACCAAAGGTTAGTGATAAGCTGACGAAAACAAAACCTCCACCGTCACGCCAACAGGAATACGCCCACACTATCACGACCCATGAATCCACGCGGCGGTCTTTCAATCGCGGTATTCCATTGGCGACACACACCGCTGCGCTCAAAATACACACACATTTACAAAACACAGCAACATTGGACAATTCCAAATACACACATTTGATACACATACACACACCACTCCCACACATCCAATACAATATAAAACACACACCCACATCACCCACAAACTCCTACGACCAAAAATTGAGAACGAAGCACAGAGACACTACAATCTACAAACAAGCATCCACAGGCACCCAACACCATCACCCACATAACATCCACGCACCCCACACAACACACCACTAAATATCACCTGACATATCACAACACACACCACCCCACACATCACCCACACCTCCCCATGGCACGGCAGAGACACCCCAGGTTCTCTGAGGAGGAGCTCAGGGTCATGGTGGAGGAAATCATCCGGGTAGAGCCACAGCTATTCGGATCACAGGTGCAGCACACCTCCATAGCTATGAAGATGGAGCTATGGTGAAGAATAGTGGACAAGGTCAACACAGTGGGACAACACCCAAGAAATAGAGATGACATCAGGAAGAGGTGGAACAACCTATGGGGGGAAGGTGCATTCCGTGGTCTCCAGACACCACCTTGCGGTACAGAGGACTGGCGGCGGACCCACACCTCCTCCCCCACAACTAACAACATGGGAGGAGCAAGTCTTGGCTATACTGCATCCTGAGGGCCTCGAAGGAGTAGCTGGAGGAAGGGACTCTGGTAAGTCAAACCTTAACTACTATATCCCCCACCCTACCTGCATGCCATCACATACCCCCACCCTTGCCCTCACCCCCATCACTCCTACTCCTCACAAATGTCCCAATATCACAAACCACACATCCCAACACCAAGCCCTGCATGCAACACCAAAGCATGGACACACATCACCAATGCATGGCCACTGCACATAGCCATACACCCCCCTAAACAATCATCACACAAGGTCCCACACAGGAATGCAAGCACTGGGGTACACGGTCACCCACCCATTGCACACCATGGCACATACAGATGCAATCATCATGCTTTTGCACCCCTGCAGGACCCCTACCCAATGTCACCGCACAGGAGGGTCCAGACATGTCCACACCACCAACAGAAGAGGCCCACAGTGATGACTGCAGCTGTGTTCAACTGGCTCTAGATGACCAGCCCGGCCCATCTGGGACCTCAGGACAGTCGGTTCCCCTCACACAGTCACAGGCCACCACAGAGATTCCCCCCTCTGGAAACACCTGCACATCACCCACCCAGCGGGCCCATATCTCTGTCCCCAGGACAGGTCAATCAGCAGTGTGTCCACCACTACAGGGAACCCAGGCTAACCCACCATCCCAACAACAACAGGGTCCTGGGGGCAGTGGTAGTGGACACACTGTTCAGGGGACAGAGGCCCAGGAACACAGGGGAACTGGGAGGGCTGCTGTGCGACAGGGGGAGGACAGGCCCAGGGAACCCACTCTCTATGAGGCCCTCTCCAACGTCATGGGAGCATGACGCCATTCCCAGGAGACAATGGCAATGGTACTGGCCAAGTTTCAGGAGACCCATCGGCTGCAGGAGGAACAGTATTTGGGGTTCAGGGAGGAACTCAGATTCATCAATTCTACCCTGGGCACCATCGTAGGGGTGCTGAAGGAAGTCATCAACACCATGAGGGACACTGTGGCACAACAAGAGGCCCCTGACACTAGCCTGGACGATGAACTGCCCACCACCTCCGCCAGAGCTAGTGGACAGGAGGCACCGCCACAGGACCACCACACCAGCACCCCACCCCCTGCAGAGGGAGAAGCACCCCGCAAACGGTCCCTGAGATACAGGACAAAGACAGAGAATGATGCCAAGACCCCCGCCAAGAAATGAGACCGCCCTGAATGTGATCCTTTTGTCCCACCTTCTCACCCTGTTTATCCTCAAACTGCCCCAGCTCCACTTCCTATGCCCCTTTGGACAATGCACCTGTGAAACAAATAGACTGGACTCTGCAATGGACATTCCTCCACCATCACCCCTCACCATTTTACAGCATTCTCCAATATTGAGCACTAAAATAAACTCCCTTAAAGCACAAAACAATCTGGAGTCTGTCTGTGATTTCCAAATAGTGTATTAGCAATTACAGTGACAAAATGCTCTTTAAATTGTAATGTCAACATACCTATGTCACACAGCTCTAGTCCATGAGGAAACAAAGCAGATGACACACAGTGGGACCCACATCTGTGAAATCGCAAGGGAAAGTGAAAACTCAGTGACCATACACTGGGTGAAAAGGACAGACAGTAGAGAGGAAGTAGTGTTAAATTACATGTAGTAGGCAGGTTTGTCTTCTTACCTGTGTCTCACTGGAAGTATTGCAGGATAACCGAGTTCCTGTTGTCCTCTTCTTCTGCTTCCTCATCTTCACACAGGCTCCACAGCTGCCACAACACCTCCATCTGGACCATCCTCCTGCAGAAAAGGCACCTGTTGTCGCAAAGCTAAGTTGTGAAGCATACAGCAGGCCACGATGATCTGGCACACCTTCTTTGGTGAGTAGAATAGGGAACCACCTGTCATATGGAGGCACCAGAACCTGGCCTTCAGGAGGCCGAAGGTCCGCTCTATAATCCTCCTAGTTCACCCGTGGGCCTCATTGTAGCATTCCTCTGCCCTTGTCCTGGGATTCCTCACTGGGATCAGTAGCCATGACAGGTTGGGGTAACCAGAGTCACCTGAAAAAGGCGAGGGACAACTGTTAGACACACACTAACCTGTAGGGATATCCCCAGACCCAGACAACTATTCCCACTGATTTGGTTCCAGGTGCTCACCTACTAGCCACACACGGTGCCTCTGGAGTTGCCCCATCACATAAGGGATGCTGCTTTCTGCAGGATGTAAGCGTCATGCACTGAGCCAGGAAATTTGGCATTGACATGGGAGATGTACTGGTCTGCCAAACACACCATCTGCACAGTCATTGAATGATAACTCTTCCGGTTTCTGTACACCTGTTCACTCCTTCGGGGTGGGACGAAGGCCACATGTGTCCCATCAATGGCACCTATGATGTTGGGGATATGTCCCAGGGCATAGAAGTCACCTTTCACTGTAGATAAATCCTCCACCTGAGGGAAAACGATGTAGCTCTGCATGTGTTCAGCAGGGCAGACAACACTCTGGACAACACGTTGGAAAACATAGCCTGGGACATCCCTGATGCTATGGCCACTGTTGTTTGAAAAGACACACTTGCAAGGAAATGGAGTACTGACAGCACCTATACTTGAGGGGGGATTCCTGTGGGATGGCGGATAGCTGACATCAGGTCTGGCTCCAACTGGGCACACAGTTCCAGGATTGGGGCACAATCAAGCCTGTAGGTGATGATTACATGTCTTTTCTCCATTGTTGACAGGTCCACCAGCGGTCTGTACACCGGAGGATGCCGCCATCTCCTCACATGTCCCAGCGGACGGTGCCTATGAAGGACAACAGTGAGCACAGAGTCAACCAACTCAGGTACGTACACACAGCTTACACAGAACATGATTCATAATCTGAAATTAGCATGTATGGGTGTTGAGGCAAAGCCTAGGTATGTGTGACGCAGTTAAAATAGAGCCATGTGGGCCCCTGAAATGGCGGCTGCCTGACCTGTATAGTGGGACAGGGGGATATGAGGTAACTGCGCTGGCGTTGTATACCGTCGCAGTAGGCGGTCGAAGACTGCGCGCAATTCTGCATTGGTTAACATTGGACCCTATGGGTCCCAGGAGCCAATGACGATGTACGCCGGCGGTGACAGTACGCACTGCTGCAGACGTGACCGCCATTTTATATCTGTTCAATCACTCGATACCTGATCTTCGACAGGAGAGGACCTACACTGCAAGTGCTGGTGTGACCTCAGTCTGGAAGAGACAATGGCTCGTGCGTCTGGGGAAAGAGCCCCTGCCTTCACATCGGAGGAGTTGGAGAAACTCGTTGATGGGGTCCTCCCCCAGTACACGCTACTCTACAGTCCTCCAGATAAACCGGTAAGTACACTGGGAGCATGCTGTATGGGCTATGCCTGTGTGGAGTGGGGTGGATGAAAGATAGGAGGGGGAGAATGAGGCGTGCATGAAACGACGGTGAGTGCATGTGCCACATGGCAAAGGTAGGGATGCGGGCCAATGACTGTGATGGTGCAGTTGGTAATAACTTCTCTTTTTCCCCTGTACAATTCCTGTAGGTCAGCGCCCACCAGAAGAAGGATATTTGGCGTGCCATCGCCAAGGACGTCCGGACCCTGGGGGTCTATCACAGACGGAGCACCCACTGCCGTAAGAGATGGGAGGACATTCGCCGCTGGAGCAAGAAGACGGTGGAGGCCCAGCTGGGGATGGCCTCCCAACTTGGGAGGGGTGCCCATCGCACCTTGACCCCCCTGATGTTCAGGATCCTGGCGGTGGCGTACCTGGAGTTGGATGGGCACTTGAGGGCATCACAGCAGCAACAAGGGGGTGAGTAGACTCTCATTCTGCTGATTCAGCGCGCAGTGGAGGTGTTTGGGTGGGGGAGGTGGGCTGTGGGTTCCCCTAGGCCAGGGCGAGTGTGCTAGTTAGGTCCCCTTTTTCAGGCAGGCCCTGTGGCACCCCACCCCACCCCACCTGGGTACAGTGCCAACTACACCTAGTCAGGCTCCTGTGACATCCATGTGTGCAGATGTCGGCCATAGCCTTATAGGCCATGTCCCAGGGATTGCATAGTGGACACCAAGTGCACGGCGTAGTGCTGGGGGCTTCTGTGTCTGTCATGTCCGCCAACGGTAGCGGTAATGCATGCACTCAATATGTCTTTCTTCTGTCCCCCCCCCTTTTTGTGGTCTCCCTGTTTTTGTGTGCATTAGCATCATCAGGCTGAGGAGCAGTGGCACCGGAGCAGGAGGGAACTGCATCCCATATGGCCCTGGAGGGCGACACTATGGAGTCTGATTTCACCAGTGGGACGAGGGCGAGGAGAGCTCCACGGCGGGGACAGGAGCTGACACCAGTGACACTGACTCGTCCTCTGATTGGAGCTCCCTGGGGTGGAGGGCCCATCTGTGCCCCCCCATCTACAGGTACAGCCGCCACCCCTCCTTCCAGCACTGCCCTCCCAGCAGCCCCTCAGCCTTTGCCCCGTGCCCGCTCACCCAGGAGGGTGGGCATCTCCTTCGCCCCAGGCACCTCAGGCCCTGCCCCAGTCACCCCTGCTGCCCTTAGTGAGGAGGCCATTGACCTCCTCAGGTCCCTCACTGTTGGGCAGTCTACCATTTTGAATGCCATCCAGAGTGTAGAGAGGCAGTTGCAACAAACCAATGCATTCCTGGAGGGCATTCATTCTGGTCAGGCAGCCCTTCAGCAAGCTTTTCAGACTCTGGCCTCCCCACTGATAGCAGCCATTGTCCCTTGTCTCTAGCTTCCCCCCTCCAACTTCCTCCACCCAGACCCATACCCCTGTACCTCAGCCTACCCCAAGCATATCATCAGACCAGCATGCACACACCCCAACACACAAAGGAAGCTCAGGCAAACATAAGCACCACCCATCCCACAGGCACTCACGCAAACATCACACACATGCAGACATAGCAACATCCACTGCCTCCACTGTGTCCCTCTCCTCCTCGTCTCCCTCCTCCCTCCCAGTCTCGTCTACACTCACACCTGCATGCACTACATCTACAGCCACTACTTCCATAACCAGCACACACACCACCACACCCCGCTCACGTGCAGTCACCACCCCCACTACCATTCACACATCCCCTGTGTCCTCTCCCAGTGTGTCTGTGACGCCACCTCCCAAGGTACACAAACGCAGGCACACACTCACCCAACAGCCATCCACCTCACGACAGCCTCCAGCGCATGCACCTTTACCCAAAGTCACCATACGTACACCTACTACAACCACAACCTCTTCCTCCACTCCCAAACCCCCTCCAGCTACCCATCCCAGTGTTCCCAAGAAACTTTTCCTGTCCACCCTTGACCTCTTTCCCTCACTTCCCCCACCCAATCAGTCTCCTAGGGCCCGACTTTCCAGGTCCCAACCTAGCACCTCAGCCATGACATCGGTGGGATCAGTGTTGCCAGTAGTCACCGGATTCTGGAGTGGACCAGGCAGCAGGGTAGCCAGTGTGGCAAGGAGCCACAGCACGGACAGTCCCCCACCTGTCAAGCATCAATCTTTGACCAGTGCCCGGCGGGAGAGAGGGAAGACACCAGCCACCAAAGCCGCTCCCAGGGGTACAGGTGGGAGTGTGGAGTCAGCTACGACACCTTACAAGGTGGGGAAGGGGCACAAGAAACCCGGCAAGTCTGGGAAGATCGGCATGGCGGAGAAGACCGCTATCAGCCCCGCTGCCCAGGAGGCGACTGCCATCAGCCCCGCTGCCCAGGAGGCGACTGCCATCAGCCCCGCTGCCCAGGAGGTGACCGCCATCAGCCCTGCTGCCCAGGAGGTGACCGCCATCAGCCTCGCAGGCCCAGACAGGACCGCCAGCACCAGCCCTGCTGGCCCAGACAGGACCGCCAGCACCAGCCCCGCTGGCCCAGACAGGACAGCCAGCACCAGCCCCGCTGGCCCAGACAGGACCGCCAGCACCAGCCGCACAGGCCCAGACAGAACCGCCAGCACCAGCCCCGCTGGCCCAGACAGGACCGCCAGCACCAGCCCGCAGGCCCAGACAGGACCACCAGCAGCTGAGTCACTGCCAAGGACACCGCCGCCACAAGCACCGCTGGCCCATGAGCGCCAAGAGCACTGACGCTACTGACTCCGCCATGAGCAGTTTGAAGGACTCTGGGCACCAAGTCCCCTCCAGAACCAGTGGAGTATCGCATCCACTACTTCTGTCCTTGGCAGGATGAAGCACTCTGGGCACAAAGCCCCCTCCAGAACCAGTGGAGAAAGGCATCCACTACCTCTGTCCTAGGCAGGATGAAGCACTCTGGGCACCAAGCCCCCTCCAGAACCAGTGGAGTATCACATCCACTACCTCTGTCCTCGGCAGGATGAAGCACTCTGGGCACCAAGCCCCCTCCAGAACCAGTGGAGTATCACATCCACTACCTCTGTCCTTGGCAGAATGAAGCACTCTGGGCACCAAGCCTCCTCCAGAACCAGTGGAGTATCACATCCACTACCTCAATCCTTGGCAGGATGAAGCACTCTGGGCACAAAGCCCCCTCCAAAACCAGTTGAGAAAGGCATCCACTACCTCTGTCCTTGGCAGAATGAAGCACTCTGGGCACCAAGCCCCCTCCAGAACCAGTGGAGTATCACATCAACTACCTCTGTCCTTGGCAGGATAAAGCACTCTGGGCACAAAGCCCCCTCTAGAACCAGTGGAGACTGTTATCCACTTGAGAGACTGTGGCTTTGCACTCCCCAGGATTGAACAGTGGGCAACCCACCCACTGTAGAGACTTGAGAGACTGTGGCTTTGCACTCCCCAGGATTGAACAGTGGGCAAACCACCCACTGTAGAGACTTGAGAGACTGTGGCTTTGCACTCCCCAGGATTGAACAGTGGGCATGGGGCCCCCTCGTGAATTTGGCGTTGTGCACTCAACCGGCTGAGGTGCCCCCCTTTCCCTTCCCCCTGAGGTGCCTGTTTTATTTCTATCTGATGCCCCTGCAGTGTTCTCTCCGTCATGTTCGGGTACCTTGTGTGGGCCTCGACCAAGCAGTGTGGGCCCAATGTTCCACGGACTTAAATGGAGCAATACCTGGACTTCTATTCTTGGTGTATATATTTGTTAATAGTGTATATATATTTTTGTGTACTGGATTTTAATAGATTACAATGGTTACACTCATTTCCTTTTGTCTTTGCATTCTTCCAGGGGTGTTGGGGGGTGTAACTGTAATGTATCAACATGTACTTGTGTGTGTGTTGTAGTAGGTGAGGGTGGGGGTGGGGGTGTTGCGTGTGTGTGTCCCTGTTTTTTCCCTCCCCCCTCCCCTGTGTCGTAGGTGCAGTACTCACTGGTCTTCGCCGCCGGCGTTCGTGCTCCTGGTAGAGGAGCAAGAGGATAATGGCTGGGAAAATGTGAAGCTCTGGCTCCATGGCGTCCTGGTTCCTCGTGGGGTGTGTAGAGGTGAGCGTTTTCCCTTCGAAGTCCTGTGTCCGCTGTGTTTTTGTTCGCGGTGAATCCACCCGGAAAATGTGGCGGATTGGTAGGTTGTGATCCTGTGGGCAGTACATTGTCCTCCGCCTGCCTGTTGGTGGTGACCGCCAAGCTGTTTGTTTGTCTTTGCTGGCGGTTTCTGCCACGGTCGTAATTCAAATTTTTTTACCGCCGGCCTGTTGGCGGTCTTACCGACCGCCAGGGTTGTAATGACCACCTTAGTGAGAATAGGGTTTTTTGTGGATACATACAGATTAGTGGTGTGCAATTCCAGTCAAGTGAATCTCTGCAAACTCAACTGTACCATCTATTGTATTCCAGAAGGTATGGAGATGCAAAGGCATGATGAAGATGTTGCCTTCAAACTGGCAAATGACAGGTCCTTTTGTACCATATTCACCTTGTTGACTGTTGATGATTTACCCACAGATTTGAGAGACACAGTCAGAATCGAAGTGTGGGAGTTTTCAGGGAAAGATATCAGACTGATGAAAGAGTTGAGCCTGTCCGAATAACAGTCAAACCTAATGCTAAATTCCCAAGAACGTTGCAATATAATCTGACACCTGAGATCCATTCATCCAGTAATCAAGTCCATGATTCAGCAGAGAATCTTGAAGAAAGTCAAGGGCAGTCCTGCTTTAGATTCCATGTTAGGCTGAGTGGTTCACCATCATCGATTTGTGTCATGCCTTCTTTGAATGAGGTCAGTCTGTTCCTATTTGCATTTCGGTTTGAGAATAGGATTTTGCCATGGCACCGCGTCCCTCAGGGGTATACTGAGAGTCCATTCATTTTAACCAGATTCATAAGAAAAATCTAGAATATTTGGTTATGCCTTGTAATTGGGTTTTGATACAGTATATCAATGAGAATGGGCATAAGGTGTTCCCAAGAAAGCTGCGATATTGTCAGAAAGAAGTACAATATCTTTGCCATCATATTGAGAAAGTAGCAAGGAAAGTGTCACAACAAAGAATTTCATCATTACTGAAAATGAGTCCTCCGACAACACAAAAAGACGTAAGGATGTTTTTTGGAATGATGGGCTACTGTCGTCAGTGGATTCATAACTTTTCCCTAGTAGCCAAACAAATCTTTTCAACATTTCTGCAGTGATAGGGAGGGCTGCATTCTCTCAGTGCTTACACAAACCCATGAAAATTCCAGGGGGCCTGTGGCATATTTTCAGCTGCATTAGATCCACCAGCTTCTGCATTGCTGTCTTAAGGCCGTGGCCTCAGTTAACACGAGCATCGAAACATTTGAGAATATTGTAATGGGACAACCTTTGGGACACCCTTTAACAGTGTATGTGACTCACTCTGTCGAAATATTGTTGACCAAAACAAAAACCCAACATACGACCAGCAGCCATCTCACCAAATATGAACAAGTCATAAGGGCAGCGGAGAATATAACTGTCAAACGCAGTGGTATTCGAAACCCTTTCACTTCCTTGCCTGTCCCTGATGTTGTCAAGGATGTAAAATGTGAAGTGGATCATGACTGTCTCGACGTCACTGAACTGTACACCAAATCAAGATCAGATATATGAGATGAATCATTACCTGAAGCTGATTTTGTGCTTTATGTAGATGGTTCATGTTTACAAGATAATGGAGGGAGTCTGAGAGAAGCTTATGCTGTTTGCACTCTCTCAGGAGTTGTTGAAGCTTCCTGGGTTCAAGGAATATTTTCCGCCCAAGTGGCTGATTTGATCTCTCTAACTAGGGCATGCTGTGTTTCAAACTAGTTGAAAATAACAATCTTTACTGACAGTCGGTACGGCTTTGGTGTTGTTCATGACTTCGAACAACTATGGTATCACAGGGGATTTATGACATCTTCTGAATCCCCGATGCAGAATGGCAAACAGGTGAGAAACCTCCTTGACGCATTACAGTTGCCTGAGCAAGTTGCAGTGGTCAAGTGTCCTGCACATCGTACTAGCACTGATCTTGTGACATTGGACAATATTTACATTGAGGAGGTTGGGAGACATTGCACACTCAATGGTTGTACCTTCAATGGGGAATACATAAATGAGGGAACGGATAAGATTAACTGCAACCTTTTGTTGACTACCACTGACACCTAGGAGGAAGTCTAAAGGCTGCAGGAGGGAGTGTAAGAGGAGAAACAGTAAGGTTGGGTCACAGCAGGTTGTGTCAAAGGAGAGGATGATATTTGGGTTTCAATAGATGGAAGACCAGTGATGCCCATTAGTTTTTTAACCTACAATGGCTAGACATTTCCATGGTTCTGCTTATGTTGGTAGGGATGCCATGGTGAGGCGACTCAGACAGACCTGGTTTAATCCAAATTTCAGATTGATGGAAGAGGCTTTGTGTCACAGATGTGTTTTGTTACAACAGGACAATGCTGGAAGGAGAACTACAGTTACACTGAGTCACATAGGGAGGTGAGGAGGATCTTTCAATAGGATTCAGTCAGACTTTATTAATATGTCTTTGTGTAACGGGCTGAGATACGTCCTGGTGATTGTGTGTATCTTTTCAGATTGGGTCAAAGCATACTCAACCAGATGAAATGAAAGCCTCACAGTAGCTAAACTGTTAGTAAGAGAGCTCATTCCTAGGTATAGCGTGCCAACTTCTTTGGAATCAGATCAAGCTACTCATTTCAATAATAAGGTTTCGAGTTTATTATACGCGGCATTATAAGTTGAACAGAAGATGCACTACAGCTATAGACCTGAGGCTTTGGGTCGTGTGGAGCAGGTGAATGGCACTCTGAAATCTAGATTGGCAGAAGTGCGCGCTTTAACATCTTTGGAATGGCCTGATGAGTTTCCTCTTGTGTTGATGAGTCTTCAGAGTGTGCCTGATTGAAAGACTGTACTGTCCCCCCATGAGATCATAATGGGGAGGGCGATGAGATTGCCAGTGATTCCTGCGAATGCACTAGTGAACATTATTAATGATCTGGTTCTTGAGTATTGCAAAGGCCTGGCTGATGTGGTACGTTCTATGCCTCATCAGGTTGGAATATTTACAACTTCTCCACATCAGGAGCAGTGCCATGACCTCAGTCCTAGCAATTGGGTCTTGGTGAAAAAAACACATCAGGAAAATGTGCCTGGAACCTCGATAGCATGGGCCTTTTCAGGTGCTCCTAGTCACCACGACTGCTGTAAAGTGCAGAAGTCTCCCCAACTTGATTTGCGCGTTTCATACTCGCATAGTTGAATGTCCTATTGATACGACAGCACGTCTTCCAGAAGTGCTGGTGGTTTCAGAGAGACGAGAGGAGCAGGCTAGCCAAGCTGTTGGGGTTCAAACAGAGTCTGACATAGCGCTTAATTGGTCTGAGAGGGGTCAGGAACAAACAACTGGTGAAATCGAAACTGAAGCTGAGAAATTTGATTGTTGTCCCATGGTGGTGAGTGAGACCAGTTCAGGGTCAGACCCTGACAAAGGACCCTGTACTGTGAAAAGATGAATGGAAGCTGGACCCGAGAGCCCCAAAGACAAGACAGAGAAAAAGTGAGCTAGCCTAGAGAACAGGTGCCACAGACAATACCTGAGGCTACTGAGAACTCTGATCTAAGTGAAAGTAAGGGTTAAAGCGTGGCTGTGAGGAGATCAAGGAGAATGAGAGTGCCCAGTTAGAGGTACTCCTCACCTGAGTGGACCTATTTCACAAATGACACAGATAAAGGGTTCTGGAGTTATTGGGGTCATGATTCATGTTCAACTGAACCTCCATTATCTGAACATTTTGCTTGAAATGTATCTTGAATTTTCATTTCCATCAATGAGCTCGAACTGTGTCGTCATTAAAGACATTTATGTTGACTGGGATAGGGAATAAAGAAGAATACCTAGGCCCGAGTAGTAGAAGAAAAGTGTTGCCCCTTTAGCAGGACACGGAGTATGGTTATGGAAGTCTCACGGCTATATATTTTGAAATCTTAAACTTTGTTTGCTGTTTGCATTGGTGGAAATAACGGAGGAATTCTCTGTTGCTGCTGCATTCTACCCAATTTTAGATTTGAATTTAGAAAAGTAATGGAGCCAAATTAGAGATGTAGACATAGGTACGTAGTAGGTACAGTATTGCTTATTCTCCTCATCATATTAGTAGCCCTATTAGTAGGAGAATTTTCCCCTACCCCACCAGTAGAAAATACATCTATCCTTAGTGCTCCCCAGTCCATGTCAAACACTAGAAATGGCAAATTTCATAATTTAGATGAGAAAGCTTTCTCTTTAGATGCATCTAGAGGAGATTAGTCTGCAAATTTATATTTTTGCTTATTATATAAATATGTTGACACAATGAAGGCAAGGGACTGTCATGTGTATACGCAACTGCCTACTTCTGTGTCAGGAGGTATCACCTATCATCATATTCCTGTGACTTATGGAATTTCATGTAGTATCTTGTTGAACCTATTTTATGGGATAGGAGATTATCAATATTTTTTTCAAACCATGATGATTTGATCCTTTCCAAGATCCCTATAATTGATCATTTGAACAGGCGTACAGCTCCCTTAAAAATAAAAATAATTGCAAGATTCTTTAAACCTGTTACATTAGACACAGTTTATGCACCTAGACACAATTTAACATGTATAGTGTCAGAAGTTGAGAGGAAGTTTTTAAATTTGGTTAAGGACTGAAGAAGAGTATTAGAAGCTAGCTCAAAATTTGATAAGAGCTTTTAAAGCCTGAATAAATGGACTAAAGAAATTATCAGACATCAATTAGCTGGAAATTTAGCTGCAAAAGCTTTAGATTGGAAACACAAGGGAAGATTCTGTCTTTGGATGGAGAAATCTGATCCTGACAATGTGTTTGTGAAAAGAGCAAATGTGAACATACTTTTGAAGTTTGACGGAATAACAAATTGTATCTCTTTGGAGAATACGCTGTTATTCCTGGAGTTTATTTTATTTATGGAGAGTGTGCTTATTTTAAATTACCCAAGGGATGATATGGTATGTGTTATTTAGATGTATTTTTCCCCAAAATGTATCATGTAGAACATCTTAATGATCCTGTCTTGACTAAAGGTTCTAGACCAAATAAGTTGTTAGTGCCGGAGAAGTAGTAAATGACATATTTGGTGCTTTGATTCCATCTGTGGGAGTGATTTTGAATGACTGAAAATAAGAAGGCTGTTTAACTATTGTGGATAAATTAGTCACTAGCACAGCAGAAGCTTTCTTAGTTATAAACACTGAGATGATAGCAATCAGATCCATGGTTTTCAAAAAACAGACTTGCATTAGACATGCAACTCGCAAAAGAAGGTGCAGTCTGTCGGATGTTGAAGGTCCAGCACTGCTGCACTTACATCCCAGACAATAGTAGGGATTTGGAGAAGTACATTCTGAATATTTCCGGCTTAACAAAGGATTTGGGGGCACTGTAAGTGACAGGTGAATGGGAAGTGACTGGAGATGGATTTTTTGCTATAGACATGTGGTTTGGGAAACTAGGAAGAGGAGTTGTAGGTCTAGTTTTGTAACCTTTATAGGTTATTGCCACATGTGCATAGTTTTGATGGAGGGATATAGAGTTTTCCAAAGAGTGAAAAATTAGCAGAGATAGAAAAGCAAGAGAATTGGAGGACAATCAGTGTAAATATTATGATGAGATAAAGCATTTGGAAGAAGCTAGGCAAAAGTTGGTCAAAACCACTGGGTTCTAGAGAGTCTCATTCCAGAAACAAAGTTGTTTGTGATGACCTAATACGTCATCAGAGGGTGGGTTGATAGAGCATAACCTGGCTGCACCATTATGCTTTGCTAGAAGAAGAGTAATGTAGCATCTAATCTCGTTTGTATATCATGTAAACTATATCCATGTGATCGTGGCGCTATAAAAGACAGCAAAATAACAGTGCCTTTATTAGCAAATATACTGTACAAGAAGTTGTATGTAAACTGCTTTTAAGCAATGTTAACCAAATGCAATTATACATTAGTATTTCAACGAGTTATATGTTGTATAATCATTCTTCATTTATTGTGTTTAAGAGAAATTATTTTGTAAAAGTATAACTAAAATGTGTATTTCCATTCTCTTGTTCAGGATGGAATTAAGGCCTACACGATTCCTATGTTGAATTTCAGCATGAAACTCAATTTCTTTGTGCATTATTTTTCTTTCCTCTGCAGGTGATAGATAAGGACTTCTACCGAAGTATTCTGGGGTGCTGATGCTTTTCCTCTGTATTCATCATTGGATTATGAGAATAGTTAGGAGTTTAGATTTAATGGTTAGGCAGGAAAAGCAGAGTCTGAATTTGTTGCTATTGAATTATCTGTCCTTTATATGTTAGTGAAATGTAATATTCTGCAATGTTTTGATTCTCCTTTGGTGATCATATATATATATATATATATATATATATATATATATATATATATATATATATATATATATATCATGTTTTTTAGACTCATTTATGTAAGTTTGAATTTGAGTCTGTCATAAATCCCTTTCTAAATTTCAAGTTCATCTCTGAGATTTAATGTGTAACCAAATGGATTGCACTGTCATTTAATTGTTCTGAATGACGGTGTTTCTCCTTACCCCTCAGGACTCCTGAAAAGATTAATTGGACGTAGAAGGAGAAGGAAAGGACGATGCTGGATCAGCAGCAAACCACCCTTCAAGAGTAAGTTTCACTGCTCTCTATCACTAGCCCTCACAGTGAAAGCCATAGAAAGAGGCCCCTGTCATTCAGGCAACTTACAATAGTATCTAGTTTTGAGGTTTCATTGATAACATGCAACACTTCTTAGAAGGATTACCCAGCTGCCCGAATGCCATTCAGAAATGGCATGGCATCTTTTCTGCTTACTCGTTCTACCCTTTTGTACATCTCCTTTCCCTTCTTTAGTCTCCCATTATGTATTTACCACACCCCGCTCATTCTTTCAATGCTTGCTCTCTTTCTAGCACTTTCCCTCTACTTCTCCCTCTTTTGCACCCACATCCCTCCTTGTTTCCTCAGCCTCTCCTCTTCTGCCTACTCCTTATCTCCTTGCAGGAAATAGGGAGGATACACTAGAAGGATGCAGATGAGGCCCTTCACCCTCATTTGTATCCTTCCAGTTCCTGCTTATTTCATAGCTTCTTACGTCCCCTGCTTTCTCAGTAGTTTCTTTCTTAGCTCTTTCCTTTACTCCTTGGCTCCTGCCTTACCTCTCCTGCCCCCTTAATTGCTTCTGGCTCGGGGTTCCATCTCCTTACATCTCATATTCCTTCCTTCACTCCCCCTTGTCCTTCTTTGCCTCCTGACTTCTGGAATACCTCTCCCAATTTGATCTGTCATAACCTGGTTCTCTCCTCATTTCCCCTGCTTCCTCTTTCATCCCTCCCAGCTCAATCATTCCCTCCCATTCTTCCTTCTTCACTATCCCCTCCCTTCTAGCATTTCAGCCTCTACTACATTCTTCCTTGCTCCTTACAACCCCACTATCCTGCACTCTTCTTTCTCTCTGGCACTCTCTTTATCTCTCCTGATCCCTTCTTCTCTCCCTGGCTATCTAATTACCTCTCCTGTTAATTTCTTGACCCCCTCTTCATCCTTCATCACAGATGTCTCCATTAGCTCTATATATGCACACCATTTCCAATCAGCAGAGCTGATAGCTGCCATTTGCTACCTACAAAGCACTATTCCTCTTTCTGCTGAGATACAAGGGTTTTGATGAAGACGTCTCCAAGTGCAATTTTTCCACATTCTTTCCTCTCTTGTACTATGTTCCTTTCCTCATTTCTCAAACCTCATTTCCATCTTTCCCTTTCTTTTACAGTGTTTTCATTGCATAATGTGCTATACAAGCAATTGAAAAAACATCTCCTAATATACACAGTGCTT
Source organism: Pleurodeles waltl (assembly GCF_031143425.1). Taxonomy (NCBI): domain Eukaryota; kingdom Metazoa; phylum Chordata; class Amphibia; order Caudata; family Salamandridae; genus Pleurodeles; species Pleurodeles waltl. The sequence goes on from NC_090450.1 coordinate 686,316,729, forward strand.
AATTTGTAAAGAATAAGTCCTGCGGCCCAAAGTATTGCTCAGAAATGTTGGTGTGCTGAATACCATTGCTGCTTAGTATTGATTTCACTTCCTGCCTCTTTAATTCACTGCCAGAAACTCCCTGCGCTTTTTTCTCCTTCTTGCCAGACCCTGCTTTCTCCCTGTCATTGTTTTTCTACCTTTCTCTTCCTCCTTTTGCCTCCCTTGTGTTTATTCCCTTTCTTGCTCTTAGTTAAAGTCTGATACAGAAAATTACGTGCTGGTCCCGAAAAATGAGTGCCGATGGGCCCCAATTGCAACCATGGGCTCAAATTAAGCACTGACTATTCAGCTTTTGAAAGGAGTCAGATTTTCCTCATGCAAGCCTGGTTTCCATGGACAACCAGTCAAGCCATTCTTACAACTGTTGGCTGTGATTGCATAGAGTTCCAGTGGAGTGGTGTCAAACCAGGGGAAGACAGATTTTATCCATCTATGCACCCTGAGTCTGGGGCAACGTGTCTCATCAACATCAGAATGTCTTCTATCCTCCTGCAATCCAGAAAAGAGCTGGAGATGCACCTCCTCATTGGGGCACCATTTAATCATACAAAAGGTCCCAATTGCCATGAAATATTCGGTTTCACTGTAATGATTAATATCTGGTCCCGGTGAGCACTTTATGATCTCTGGCTTTGTTTGTCCTGTACCAAACCAATCACAGAAATATATACATACATATAGTGCAGCCTTATACCTCGGAGGATGGTAGGTATTTCCCATAACTAATTTTAGAAAATCCCACCTACCCCACAAACTATTAGATGAACTTCAACTGCAACGCTTTATGGCTCTCTTTTTTTTACCTCTCCTTTCTTTTCATCCTGCTAATGATCCTTCTCTACTGTGCCCTGCGAATCCTCAACTTCTGTTATCAAACTAACTTCATGTGTTTCAGACATCTCTGGTAAAATGCTGCTGAAAGCTTGTGTTTATGGACCTTAAATAGAAATCCAACAGATGTGTTTCTACATATTTCCCTGAAGCTATAAAGTAGTTGTCTTGTTTGTTACTTTTACATTTCTTCTTTTGCAATGTTATGCTTACGGAGAGATTACCGCCCTCTGTTGCATTGACAATGTATCAATAAGGGTTAAATAATCATTGTGTTTATTTATGCAGACTTATAGATGCAATAAATAGTCACAGCTGGAAAAATAAACAAACATTGGCAATGCCAATAGGTCTGGCTTATGAACTAAAGTGTCTTCTGTGTCAAAGATGGGTTTAGGCTCTCAGTATCTCATCATACATGTACACTGTCTCTCATCTTTCCACTCATGCATGGATTAATCCACTGACAAATTCTTGCTTTCTCCCTCTATCACTACCGCAATAAAACACATGTAAACAACATGCGTCTGTATTGCAGAGGTATTGTAAATAGTCTATTGTTGTAAGCACACTTTAACAATTGACACCCTTCATTTTTAATGTCTGTACAAAGCATGTGCACACTGTTCACATTCACCCAAAAGAGTTCCTTTATATTTTTTCTGCATTCCGGGTGCCCAGGAAGATGGGGATTTATTTTCCATCACATTTTTACCCTTGCTGTTGGAAAGTGTGTAATTTTTATTATAACATGTAGCTGCCTGTAATTTGGGTAGCTGGTTAAATCTTTATTTTTTCTTCTTGTCTCCTTCACAGATAATATTACAGTTTTTAGCACAACTCAACTGTTCAAAATCACTATAGAAAAACAGCACCATGTCAGTAAATGTTTTGGGGAAATTTCAGATTTTTATTCCAAGCATATGACAGCCATGTTTCATTTGCAGTGCTTTTTCTTTGCTGTTTATGAATGCATTAAGAAAATAAGCCTGGCACACGTTTCCAAGGCAAGGCCATTTGGCGTTGACATTGCTTGTTTTTTTAAGAAACTAAGGGGCCGGTTTATACCTAGCTTGCGCTTAATTAGCGTCATTTGTTTTTACTCTAATTCAGTGCAAACCTAACTCCATATTTATACTTTGGTGCTAGACACGTCTAGCGCCAAACTAATGGACTTAAAGTAATTTTTTGGACATGGAAACCTACCTTGCGTCAATGAGATGCAGGGTAGGCGTTCCTGGCCAAAAAATGACGATATGGCCTTAGTGCCATATTTATCCCCCGTGCTAAAATCAAGCACGGGGAGAGGGGGCCTTAAATAATAGCACCAAGCTTGCTTAGCAGCATTATTCAACACCTGGGTATGGGCAGGCGTTAGGGGACCTGTGGGCATGTTTCCATGGACAGAGGCCATGGAAAGAGACCGCAGGTGCCCTTCCCTGGCCCAGGGACACCCCCACCCAGCCCCACCCACACCAGAGAACACCGCAGGATGGGGGATGGGTATATTTAAACAAAAATGTATTCCCTCTTGGGGGCCCTAACCTGGGGCCCCCTGCATGGCACTGGCCCCAATGGCCATGTCCCGGGGACATTTGACCCTTGGGCATGGCCATCGGGGTGGTGGGCATGACTCCTGTCTTTACTGAGACAGGAGCCATGTCCATGGGGGTTGTGCGCCAGGAAATGGCGTTACTCTGCTAAGAGGCATTTTTCTGCCTCTAAACAGTGTAGTGACATAATTTGGTGCACAACCTCCGGTTCCCCCTACACCTCGCCACCCGGTTAGCATTATTTACAATGACGCTAACCGGGCATTACCGCCGGCTAGCACCATTCCATAAATGTGACGCCCAGCTGGCATCCAGGAATGGCGCTATACTTTTACTCAAAAAACTGCGCTAATGCAATTTTGCGTGTAAAAGTATAAATCAGGGCCTAAGATAACTAGAAAAAGAAGCTAGGTCAGTCAACTGAAAAATAAAACGAATAAGAATAACAGAAAAAGACGAGGACAAAAGCAAAAAAAGACAGGTGGTAAATGCATCTAGTTTTTGAAGCAAGTAATCCGCCTAACTAAGAGGTTGTTCAAATGAAATACTGTTTTATTCTTTTTATGGCACATCTCAGTGGTACGCCTTAGCTGTCAGTATTTTAAGAAATTACACTTTGGAAATGGCGTTACTCTGCTTAGAGGCATTTTTCTGCCTCTAAACAGTGTAGCGCCATAATTCGGTGCACAACCTCAGGTTCCCCCTACACCCCCCCACCCCCCCGGTTAGCATCATTTACAATGACGCTAACCGGGCATTACTGCCAGCTAGCACCATTCCATAAATGTGACGCCCGGCTGGCATCCAGGAATGGCGCTAGCCGGCGCTATACTTTTACAGGCAAAACTGTGCTAACACAGTTTTGTGTGTAAAAGTATAAATCTGGGCCTAAGATAACTAGACAAAGAAGCTAGGTCAGTCAACTGAAAAATAAAACGAATAAGAAGAATAACAGAAAAATACGAGCACAAAAGCAAAAAAGACAGGTGGTAAATGTATCTAGTTTTTGAAGTAAGTAATCCGCCCGACTAAGAGGTTGTTCAAATGAAATATTGTTTTATTTTTTTAATGGCACATCTCAGAGGTACGCCTTGGCTGTCAGCATTTTAAGAAGTTATGCTTTGGACATGTGTGAAAAATAAAGCAGGAAAAGTATAGCTTTTTATTTCACAGCAGCGAAGTTGCATATGTCACCCAGACACTCCATCCCACTGACAGTTGGAAGTGGCGTAGTTTTGCAACAGATGTGTAAAAAGCACATTTAGAGGGCTGAAGATCCTTCATTGCGGCCTCGGAGTCCCCTCGGGCCTCCAGAATGAAAAGTGAGCAAAAGGATGTGGTTCGCAGAGAAGAGCATGGTCGACTCCCTGTCGAGAAAAGATGGAGTATTCCCTCTCAGTGCTCATCGGGGCCTTGACATTTACTTTGTCTCAGACGTGTAAGTGAAGTTAAGGAAGAAAGACGCCTTTGTAGTTTAGGGGCATACGGTCTCAGAAGAATCACACAGAGACCTTGCTTCGTTGCAAACACGCATGGAACTGCGTCACCGCAGTTCCTTCTTTATTATATAACCTCGTGCTCCGTGCCCCTCCCGGACACGCAGAGCACGTTACGCAAGTCAGGAGAGCCCGCATGGCTCTCAGTACACTCTCTACATCCCCCCCATGTTTTACTCCACATGGATAAGGAATTAACATAAGACAAACTTAAACGCAACTAGAAATAAAACAAATTCCTAACGATGAAAAGCACTGCAATCCCTTAACACCCGCACCCCATTATTACAAACGCTTTTTACTTTGAGCAGTTGTAAACTTCTTTACACTGTTGACATCTTTCTCCAACAGCTGTTCTCCCATTACCAGACAACACCGGAATCCACGCTATAAACAGTCCATCTGACAGACAAAGTCTCTCAACTGACTGCTCGGTACAGGATTAGGGCGCAGGTCATATCTTGCACTTCGAGTGCGCAAACTTTCATGTCCGGGAGCGCAACTAGGCAGGGTTTGTTCAGTCAGCATTGGCCCAGTAACACTCTCCTTCTCTTTGGCCCCTGTTGATGGACCCCTTACGACATCATCTACTTCTCCTTCATCACCAACCGACTCCCTCAGTCCAGCTCTCTTAAAATGTGATACATTACGTGTTACCCTCTGTCTTCCTCTGGCCGCAGTTATCATTGATCCTTTCACACCAATGACCTCCCATACCTCAGGCTCAAACGGTGTTCTAAACTTTCCTCCTCCTCGCCGGCATCTTACTACCACTCGATCTCCTTCTTGAAACCCTCGATACTTCGCTCGTCATTGGACACTAGCCTTCTGATTAGTAGCTCTTCGTCGTCTTTGAGTGGCTTGGACATCCAACACAGGAGGCTTCCATTTAGGACCTGATGGAAATACAGTCCCCTGGAGATACTTTGAACATCAAGGAAGAGGGAGCGCAACCGGTAGTGCTATGGGGCGTTTGACGATAAGCACTCAGGAACTGGTGCAAACACTGTTCGCTGTCTTCCTTCTGTTCCAGTCCAATCCTGAGAGCCCTGTTCAGAGTTCTCATGAACCTTTCCACGTCCCCATTCGCCTGAGGCCAGTAAGGCATTATTTTACGATGGTGAATTGCCAAACCATCAAGATACGATCTAAACTCTTGCCCCTGGAACGGGGGACCATTGTCAGTTCGAATCTCATCAGGCAGACCAAACAAAGCAAACGTCTTTTGCAGAACTGGCCGCACATTTTCAAACGCCGTTGACGATACCACCTCAACCACCGGGAACTTGGTATAGGAATCAATCAAAACAGCAGTCAGCCTCCCATCAGGAAAACTCCCAAAGTCCATGCTTATTTTAGCCCAAGGTTTCAGAGTGGGCGGTTCAGTCACCACTGGGCAACTCGGAGGTTCCATCGATGTGATGATACAGGAGTGACACCTCCCTATCATCTCGTCAACCTGACCATCCATGCCTGGGAACCAAACTTTGGCACGTAATCTCGCTTTAGTTTTAGCGGCCCCTTGATGCCCTTGATGAGCCAGATCAATCACTCTGGACCAGAGGCATTGTGGGAGCACAATTCTCCTTCCCCTTAGAATCAAACCATCCTTATCGGTAGACAACTCGTCACGCACTTTCCATATGCTTTGCATAGCTACCCTCTGATCAGGGAAGGACACATGTGTTTTCTCTAAAAAACGTTTCCATCGTTTATGGCTCAAAGCTTCCTTGACATGACTCAACATCACATCTTCCTGGGTAGCACTCACAATGTCGGTTACGAGAAGAGCATTAGGACACGCCGACTGCACGACCATGCTGACAAAACCCTCGGTACTTTCCTCATCTTGTTCTTGTCGAGCATCAAACACCTGCGGAGAAGGGTGTCGAGACAGATAGTCTGCCGGATTGTTCGCACCAGGCCGGTAAACAACGGTGAACCTATAAGGCTGAAGGAGAACAGTCCATCGCTCAATCCTCGGAGGTGCAAGACGGGGGCTCCCCGCAAACAATGAAACCAGAGGTTTGTGGTCAGTCACTACCTGAAACTCGTGCCCGTACAAGTACAAATGGAAATGTCGGCATGCCCATCGAATGGCTAGGGCCTCACGCTCAATCTGCGCGTACCTGGTCTCAACCACTGACAACGCCCGACTGGCATATGCAATGGGGATCCATTCTTGATACCTCTGTTCCTGCAAGAGAACGGCGCCGAGCCCAACGGGGCTTGCATCTACCACCACTTCAGTCCTCCTACTGGGGTTGAAGTATGCCATAGTCGCTTTATCCAGCAAAGCATCCTTAATACACATAAATGCCTGTTGTGCCTCTGGAGTCCAGTTCCAACAGTGTTGCCCTTTCGTGAGTCGTCGGAGAGGTTCAGACATGGTGGCAAGTTGAGGTATGAACCTCCCACAATACGTGGCCATCCCTAAGAAACTACGAACCTCCGTGGGATTTTGCGGAACAGGAGCCTGACGAATCGCTTCAACCTTTCTGGGGTCTACTTGCAGACCATCTTTCAAGAATATATAGCCGAAGAACTCTACAGATGTTTGATAAAAAGCACACTTCTTCCTGTGAAGTGTTAGCCCAGCTTCAGCCAGTCGTTTCAACGTTGCCCTTAGATGACGATGATGTTCCTCCCTTGTCTTGGAGTGTATCAAGATATCATCGCTCAAGTTGATTACTCCCGGTAATCCCGATAATGTCTCTCTAATCACATTCTGAAATACTTCAGCGGCTGAGGACACTCCAAAGCTTAGCCTCTTGTATCTTCTCAGCCCCACGTGTGTCGAGAAGGTAGTGATGTTTCGGCTTCCGGGGTCTAGTTCCAACTGATGATACCCTGCATTAAGATCCAACTTTGAGAACCACTGCGCCCCATTCAGATCAGCAATAATGTCATCCATTGTGGGCGTTATGTGCCTTTCTCTTCGAATAGCCTTGTTTGGTAGGCGCATATCAACACAGAGGCGAATCGCTCCCGGCTGTTTGGGTTTTGGCGCGATCACCAACGGTGACACCCAGGGCGTAGGCCCATCCACCTTCTCAATGACCCCTTGGTCTTCCAGCTGCTGCAGCTCCTTTTCAACGACAGGTCGTAGATGGAATGGCACCCGACGATGACTTAGTGCCACCGGAACCACACTGTGGTCTATGTGCAGTTTGATGCGTTTTCCTTTCAGCCGTCCCAACCCCTCAAAGAGCTGTGGGAACTCATTGAGAAGGCGCTCCACTTGAGTATTGTACACTTGTCGTGCAAAGAACACCAGTTCTAGCTCTTCTGCCGTGTGACACCCTAGCAACGTGCCGCGATCCCCAGCCACCACATAGAACTTCGCCTCGGTAGATCTGTCTCCACTGCTTACAGCCACCTCCACTATCCTTTTGAGGGGAAGGGGATCTCGCCCCCCATAGTTATATATTTTGGTAGCTGTCGGGGTAAGTGGTGGGGTAGGCACTAGTTTCTGGAAAAGAGTTTCATCCATGACATTGACAGATGCTCCAGTGTCAATGAGTACAGATACAAGCGTGCCGTTGACATGAACATCACTCATGGGCGGCGGTCTCATTTTCCGTGGCTTCCCTCCCGTGAAGGATATTACAAAGATATCCTCTTCTTCGTCTTCCTCAAAAACCGGGCCACTCGCCATTGCCTGGTCCCTTACCTCCTCCGTACTTTTAGACACAGCTCTAACACTCGTATCTCGTCCTTTCTGCTCTCCTGGCTTATTCCTCCTTGACCTGCACACTTTAGCAAAGTGATTTGACTTGCCACAGCGGTTGCAGGACTGTCCTTTTGCTGGGCACCCCATGTTCGGTCGGTGTTCATACCCACAGCTTCCGCAAGCCCTATCACTGGGTTTAGCAGGGTTTATCTTACGCGGTGCTGCCTGCCGTGTTTGGATAGCATCCACCTGTTCTTCTTTTACCTGGACCACACGGGACGATGACGCTGCAGCCAACGACTGACCTCTCACGGCTGCCATCGCATCTGCTCGCACCGCAGACAGTTCATGTGACCGTGCAAGAATCAAAATGTCATCAAGGGACATACCCTGTTGTCAAAGAATAAGCTTTCTCAGGGCGTTAGACCGGCAGCCTTGTATGATCTGTGCTCGGATCTCCTCTTGTTGGTTGAGTCCTGTACACGAGCTCGCCAGTTTTCTCAACCTACCATAAAACATATCCATCGACTCAACTTCAGTCTGTTGCGCCTGTCTCAGTTTGAAACGTTCGTAATCTGAGTTAAGTTGTGGATCAAAATGCCTATTCAAAGCAGTTACTGCTGCGTTAAAGTCAGACTTGTCCCCAGTATGTGGGAGAGAATCAAAGAGCTCTTGTAGTTCATCACCGCCCATCAGCAGCATTACAGATCTCCGCACTGCCCCATCTGTTTCCCTGGTGGCGCAGAAATAATTTTCTAGGCGATTTATCCACAGTCGCCACCTGGGTGCAGCCGTAGCCGGATCAATCAGTTGACTGAATGGTGGTAAGGAAGTAATTGAGGAGTGAATGCTATTGTTCAGCTGTGCTGGGAGTTGGGGATTCCCAGGTGGCGGTGGAGGATCGGCATTCTCTTGTGGTGGGGCACTCATACTTGCACCCCCTCACTCCAGCGATATAGAAGAAATAATGTACATATATATATATATTTTTTTTTTTTGACCTTCTAACTCTTTACTTTTATTGAGAATTCACTCTTTACTGCTCATCTTCTTTAATGGAAGAGTTAATGTATATATATGTTTTCCTTCTGACCTTCAAACTCTTTTCTTTCCTTGAGAATGTATTGTCTGCTGCTCATCCCCTTTATTTCCTCCTTTTTTTTTTTTATTTACAGGCCCTCGCCTGCCTTACCTGCAACGTTTGTCTCCGTGTGTTTTTTTTTTTGAAGAGACACGCCTTCCCGGCGTTTCATTCAGAAAATCCCCGGCCTCGGGGAGGACACGCGTCAGATTTCTCAGCTCTGCTGACTCACCGAGACGCTCAGAAGCAGAGCGCTCGGCTGACAGAGCACGTGGTCTGTTCAGCTGCTCTCCGGCAGCGAGGCTCAGACATGGATCGCTTCGTTGGGAGAGCACGTGTTCCTCTCCACTCCCGGCAGCGAGGAGACGCCCTGCGGGGGAAGCGCTGAACAGAGTTTTTTTTCCCTTTCCTCTGGGGTGGGGCGCAGCTCACCGTTTCTGGCGTCCCCGATCGGGAAGCCGACCAGCACTTTTCACGCTCGCTCAGCGGCCGACACCACCTCGTCTTCCCCGGTATGTGGCCTCTCCCAGCAGGGGCTTCTCAGCTCTATGGCACCGTTTAAATAGCCATGGTTATTGCATCGCGTTTCGAAATCCCGCTCGTCGCCAATGTAGTTTAGGGGCATACGGTCTCAGAAGAATCACACAGAGACCTTGCTTTGTTGCAAACACGCATGGAACTGTGTCACCGCAGTTCCTTCTTTATTATATAACCTCGTGCTCCGGGCCCCTCCCGGACACGCAGAGCACGTTACGCAAGTCAGGAGAGCCCGCATGGCTCTCAGTACACTCTCTACATCCTTGAAACCTAGCTGTTCCCAGGCCCGGCTCAAGCAGGTAGGTCAGGTGGGCACGCCCACCCAAACATGACCTTTGGCCCTTCCAGTCAGGGCACAAGAGACCATGGAAAAGGCGCCCGTTAAGTGCTTCCTCCAAGTCGACAGCCAAACGTGATTTTTGTTCACTTAGTTTACCTTAATAATCAGTCAGTGGTCACATTGGGACTCTAGAATACATTTAAAAATTAATTGTTTTGATAAAAGCTGTTTTACTTTGGTAACGATAGGGAGAAAAATACCGTATTTAGATTATTTTCTATATATTTGAACTGGCTGAGACATTAAAGTACCGGGCATGCCAGTAAAAAAAAAAAAAAAAAAAAAATACAGCCCGGTGGCAACCATAGCTTGTGTCTGAGGCAAGCTGCATTGGAGTGGTATTTTGTGGGGCAGAGGGGACAGGGTTTTCCTGCAAATGATGCAGCAGGTGCAGTGGCACTAGCGCAAAGAACTATGAATGGTCTTCTGCACCTTGCTAGCGTGCCTGGTCCTTAGTAAGTAAACTTACAAGGGGGCGCGTACAGGTTGATGAACCTTTTGAATCGCATGGAGTATCCTAGTCATGCAGTGACTATTGAAATCAACAACTAACATCAATAATGAATGAAAACACTCTATGAAACCACAATACTAAACCATACTAATCATAAATAACCACTACTCAAGACAAGGGTTAACAAGTTTTATTCCCTATTGCTTACAATTCTAAGTCATATGTCAGTTCAAACTTAATTGAGATCAGCTCTTTATTAATTAATTTGTTAAAGAACATTGGCCCTCATTATGAACACGGCGGTCGAAAGCGCCGTGTTCATGCTGGCGGTCAATCCACCGACCCGACCACCAGCGTCCCTGGATCATTGTTTCTGCCCGCCGGCCCACAGGAATGCCTGGCCGGGACAGCTGCACCTGTCGTGCAGATCACTGCCCTACCTGCGCGATGGGGCGCTGTACAGGGGCCCCTGCACTGCCCATGCCAATTGCATGGGCAGTGCAGGGGACCCAGGGGTGCCCTGGTGCACCCCTTCTGCCAGCCGAAAGGCTGGAGGCTGATGAATCATTATCCGAGGGGCAGCACCGCTGCCCTGTCGGACAATGATTCCGACCGCCGCCAGGCTGCTGGCGGTGAGTGAGGGCCGCCGGCGGCCCTCATGGTGTTCATAATGTGGTGGTGTGGCTGCCATGTCGGCTGGCGGGTTTTCCCACCACTGTTGGCATGGCGGGCCACACTGCCAAGTTCAAAATGACCATTATCTCTTAAAGAAAACATAAGCAACAATGAAACACCATAAGCTATGAATATCAGCATTAATAATGTAATTCAGCAATTAAGTTTATTTGTCACCGTCAACGTCACCCCTAACCGCCTACCTAACCAAGATTAGCATTAGCATGCGGGTCTTCATGCAAAAACTATTTAGAGAAAAACATTAATTTGGAAAACATCTATCTAATAGAGAATTTCTATAAAACAGCGCAGTTGGTACCTAGAAGAAAAGGCACAAAATTAGTCAGTCACATTTTCATAGCTACCTATCCAGGATGGATCAGCAACAAGTCAGTCTTCAACCCCAGGTCATCGGTGGTCAGCTACGGATCAGGTTCACAGGTTAGAAGCCCGATTATCAACACTTCGGACAGCATCTCCTGACGTCATCAACTTTCTCCTCGCAGTTCTGATTCCGCTCCCCTTGTCATGACTTTTTTTTAGGGTCTCCCAGTCCATCCCACTTATTGCTAATTGGTCAGTCTCATCGGCAGGTATAACTCTAACCTATAGTTATTATTTACCAAATCTCTATTTCTCTATAAGCCCCCTAAATTTGATTGGTCCTTCTGTGATGAGAACATCAACCGGCTCTTCAGGTAACAAAATTGTTGCATACATAGGCCCTCATTACAACCCTGGCGGTAAATCCTGCTTTCCGCCATGCAGAAGACCGCCAACTTACCGTTGCGGCAGCAGAATTCCGCTACAGGTATTACGACCCACAGCTCGGAATCTGCCACAATGCAGACACCCACACAAGTCTGCCACACCAAAGGTTAGTGATAAACTGGCGATACCAAAACCTACACCGTCACGCCAACAGGAATACGCCCACAGTATCACGACCCACGTTGTGTACCACCAATGGTTTACCACAGTTGAAAGACCGCCGTGCTCAAAATACACACACACTAACAAAACACAACCACATTAGACAATTCAAAATACACACACCTGATACACATACACACACCACACCCACGCATCCAATCCAATATAAAGCACAGACCCACATCACCCACAAACCCTTACAACCAGGAATTTGAAAGAAGACCAGAGAGAGAGACTACCTAACACAACACCAGCATCCACAGACACACAACACCATCACTCATACAACATCCACGCACCTCAAACAACACACACCAACACATCCCCTAACACATCACAGCAGACACCACCTCACACATCACCCACACCACATCATGGCACCTCAAAGACACCCCAGGTTTTCAGAGGAGGAGCTCAGGGTCATTGTGGAGGAAAACGTCCGGGAAGAGCCACAGCTATTCGGATCACAGGTGCAGCAGACATCAATTGCAAGGAAGATGGAGCTATGGCGCAGAATTGTCGACAGGGTTAACTCAGTGGGACAGCATCCAAGAACCAGGGATGACATCAGGAAGAAGTGGAACGACCTACGGGGGAAGGTACATTCCGTGGTATCCAGACACCAGATTACTGTACAGAGGACTGGCGGTGGACCCCCACCTCCTCCCCCACAGCTAACAACATGGGAGGAGCAAGTCTTGGCAATTATGCATCCTGAGGGCCTGGCAGGAGTAGCAGGAGGACTGGACTCTGGTAAGGCAAATCTTTACTACTTTAACCCCGCCCCACCTGCATGCCATCACATACTCCCACCCTCACCCTCACACCCATCACCCCAACAACCCACAGATACCCCACTAACACAACCCACACATCCCAAAACCAAGCCCTGCATGTAACACCAATGCATGGACACCCATCACCAAAGCATGTCCAGTAGAGAGACTCACTCATGCCCCAAAATACCAATCACACAAGGGACAAGCCAATAATGCAAGCACAGGAGTAGAGGGTAACTCACCCATTGCACAAGATGGCACACACACATACAATAACTATGTATTTACACCCCAACAGGACCCCTTCCCAACGTCACCGGACATGAGGTGCCAGACATATCTAGTCCCCCCAGAGAAGAGGCCCACAGTGACGACAGCAGATCTGCACGTCTGGATCAAGATGACCAGCCCGGCCCATCAGAGACCTCGGGACAGTCGGTTCCCCTGACACAGTCACAAACCACCACTGAACCTCCCCCCTCAGGAAACACCACCACATCACCCACCCAGCGGGCCCATCCCTCTGTCCCCAGGACATGTCAATCAGCAGTGTGTCCACCCCTACAGGGAGCCCAGGCAACCCCACTAACACAGGACGATCAGGGACCTGGGGTCAGTGGGCACACGGTTCAGGGGACAGAGGCACAGGATAACAGGGAAGCTGGGAGGACTGCTGTACGACAGGGGGAGGACAGGCCCAGGAAACTGACACTCCACGAGGCACTCTCCAACATCATGGGAGCTTACCACCATTCCCAGGAGACCATGGGCACGGTACTGGCCAAGTTTCAGGAGACCCAGTGGCTGCAGGAGGAACACTACCTGGGGATCAGGGGTCAGGGAGGACTTGAAGTCCATCAACAACACCCTGGTCACCACTGCAGGGGTGCTAGCAGACCTTCTCAACACCAAGAGGGACACAGTGGCACACCAACGGGCCCCTGACACTAACCTGGACGGTGAACAGCTCTCCACCTCCGCCGGTGCTAGTAGACAGGAGGCACCGCCACAATAGACCACCAGCACCCCACCCCCTGCAGATGGAGAATCACCCCGCAAATGGTCCCTGAGTTCCAGGAACAAGACATTGCTCCACTTCCTATGCCCCATTGGACAATGCATCTGTGAAACAAATAGACTGGACTCTGCCATGGACATTCCTCTACCATCACCCCAGCCCATTTTACAACCCCCTCCACTTACTTGCACTGAAATAAACACACTTGAATCACAAAATAATCTGGAGTCAGTCTGTGCTTTCACAAATGTGTAATTGCAAAATCTCTGGAATATAGCAATGTCAATGTACTTGTTCACATATCAATGTAACAGAACTGTAGGCCAGCAGTAAACATAGCAGAGGGCACAAAGTGGGACCCGGATCTGTGAAATGGAAAGCCAAAGTAACAAGTCAGGGTCCATACACTGAGTGAAAATGACAGACTTATGCTAGCTCCAACAATAGTATGAGATGGGGGAAGCAGTTACATCTTCTTACCTGTGTCTCACTGGAAGTATTGCATGATGATGTTGTTTCAGTTGTCGACATCTTCTTCTTCTGCCTCCTCTTCTTCACTGTCCACAGGCTCCACAGCTGCCACAATACCACTGTCTGGCCCATTCCTCCTGCAGAAAAGGCACCTGGCGTCGCAAAGCCAGGTTGTGCAGGATACAGCAGGCCACGATTATCTGGCACAACTTCTTCGGTGAGTAGTATAGGGAGCCACCTGTCAGATGGAGGCACCGGAATCTGGCCTTCAGGAGGCCGAAGGTGCGTTCTATAATCCTCCTAGTTCGCCCGTGTGCCTCATTGTAGCGTTCTCTGCCCTTATCTTGGGATTCCTCACTGGGGTCAGTAGCCATGACAGGTTGGGGTAACCAGAGTCACCTGCAAATGTCGAGGGGCAACTGTTAGAGACACACTAACCCTTAGAGACAACCCCATACCCAGACGCCTATGTCAACTGTGTTGTGACCTTGGCCTCCCCTATTAGCCACACACGGTGCCTCTGGAGTTGCCCCATCACATAAGGCATGCTGCTATTCCTCAAAATGTAAGCGTCATGCACTGAGCCAGGATACTTGGCATTCACATGGGAGATGTACTGGTCTGCCAAACCCACCATCTGCACATTCATCGAATGGTAGCTTTTCCGGTTTCTGCACACCTGTTCATTCCTGCGGGGAGACAAATGCCACATGTGTACCATCAGTGGCACTAATGATGTTGGGGACATGTCCCAGGGCATAGAAGTCACCTTTCACTGTGGTCAAATCCTCCACCTGAGGGAAAACGATGTAGTTGCGCATGTGTTTCAGCAGGGCAGATAACACTCTGGACAACATGTTAGAGAACATTGGCTGGGACATCCCTGATACCATGGCCACTGTTGTTTGAAAAGACCCACTGGCCAGAAAATGCAGTACAGACAGAACCTGCACTAGAGGGGGGATAGCTGTGGGATGGCGGATAGCAGAAATCAGGTCTGGCTCCAACTGGGCACACAGTTCCAGGATTGTTGCACAATCAAGTCCGTATGTGATTATGATGTGGCTCTTTTCCATTGTCGACAGGTCCACCAGGGGTCTGTACACCGGAGCATGCCGCCATCTCATCACCTGCCCCAGCAGACGTGCTCTATGGAGGAGAACAGCGAGCAGAGGGTCATCCAACACTGAGGTATCACAATGTGTCATGTGCTGAAACGTTGGTAATTCGCAATGTGCCGGTATCTGTCTGTATTCCCGGCCTAGATAGGTGTGACGCGGTTTTTATCCATCCCATGTGGCCCCCTGAAATGGCGGCTGCCTGACCTGTAAGGTGGGACAAGGGGAAATGAGGTAACTGCGCTGGCGTTGTACACCGTCGCAGTGGGCGGTCGAAGACCGCAGCGCAATTCAGCTTTGGTTAACATTGAGGCCTATGGGTCTCAGGAACCAATGACGATGTACGCCGGTGGTGACGGTACGCACCGCCGTGGACGTGACTGCCATTTTCTATCTGTTCAATCACTTGATACCTGACCTTCAACAGGAGAGGACCTACACTGCAAGTGCTGCTGTGACCTGTGTCTGGAAGCGACAATGGCTACAGTGTCTGGGGAAAGGGCCCCTGCCTTCACTTCGGAGGAGTTGGAGAAACTAGTGGATGGGGTCCGCCCCCAGTACACGCAACTGTACGGTCCTCCAGACAAACAAGTGAGTACACTGTGTTCATGCTGCATGGGCAATGCCTGCTTTGAGTGGTGTGGATGGAAGAAAAATGGGGGAGGGGGGGCTGAGGCCTGTACGTGCGGATGGTGTGTGCAAGTGCGTCAGGGCATGGGTGGGAACTGGTGGGCAATGAGAATGACGGTCCAGATGGGTGAGTAATTTCCTTTCCTCCTGTACCTTTCCTCTAGGTTAGCGCCCACCAGAAGAAGGATATTTGGCGTGCCAGAGCCAAGGACATCCGGACCCTGGGGGTCTACCACAGACGGAGCACCCACTGCTGTAAAAGATGGAAGGCCCTGCACTGCTAGAGCAAGAAGATGGTAGAGGCCCAGCTGTGGATGGCCTCCAAACGTGGAAGGGGTGCCCGTCGCACCATGACCCCCCTGATGTTCCGGATCCTGGCGGTGGCCTATTCGGAGTTGGATGGGCGCTTGAGAGCATCACAGCAGCCACAAGGGGGTGAGTACACTCTCATTCAGCTGACTCTGCGCGCATTACGAGGTGTCTGGATGGGGGAGGTGGGCAGTGGGTTCTCCTATGCCAGGGCGAACTTGGTAGGCAAGGTCCCTTGTTAGGCAGGCTCTGTGGCACCCCAACCCCACTAGTGGTAATAGCCATATACACCTAGTCAGGCTCCTGTGACTTCCAGGTGTGCAGCAATTGAGCGTAGGCCTCGTACCCCATGGGCATGCGAATTTGCCAAGAACTGTTAGTGCATCACGTAGTGGAGAGAGCTGCTCCCTCTGTGTTGTGTCCGCCAACTGTAGTGGTGTTGCATGCACTGAACATGTTTTTCTTCTATCTTCCCCCCCTTTTTGTTTTGTCTCCCTGTTCTTGTGTGCAATAGCATCATCAGGCGGAGGAGCAGTGGCCCTGGAGGGTGAAGCAACGGAGTCTGAAGCCACCAGTGGGACGGAGGGCAAGGGGAGCTCCAGGACGGGGACAGGAGCATACACCAGTGACAGCGATTCCTCCTCTGATGGGAGCTCACTTGCGGTGGCGGGCACCTCTGTGCCCACTACATCAACAGGTACAGCCGCCACCCCCACTACCAGCACCACCATCCCAGCAGCCCCTCAGCGTGTGTCCTGTGCCTGCTCACCCAGGAGGGTGGGCATCTCCTTCGCCCCAGGCACCTCAGCCCCTGATCCAGTCAGCCCTGCTGCCCTCAGTGAGGAGGCTATTGACCTCCTGAGATCCCTCACTGTTGGGCAATCTACCACTTTGAATGCCATCCAGGGTGTTGAGAGGTATTTGCAACAAACAAATGCATACCTGGAGGGCATTCATTCTGGTCAGGAGGCCCAACAGCGAGCATTTCAGGCTCTGGCCTCAGCACTGATGGCAGCCATTGTCCCTGTGCCCAGCCTACCCCCTCCAACTTCCTCCACCCAGACCCAATTACCTGTACCTCAGGCTATCCCGAGCACACCATCAGACCAGCATGCACACTCATCAACACACAAGAGTGGACATGGCACCACACATCCCGCAAGCACTCATACAAGCACCATCCCCATGCAGACACAGCAACATCCACTGCCTCCACTGTGTCCCCCTCCTCCACATCCTCCTCCTCTTCCTCCCTCCCTGTCTCGTCTCCACTCACACCTGCATGCACTACATCCTCAGCCACTACCTCCATCACCAGCACGCCCATCACCACACACCGCTCATGTGCAGTCACCACCTCCACTACCATGCACACATCCCCTGTGTCCTCTCCCAGTGTGTCTGAGAGCCCTCCTCCCAAACTACACAAACGCAGGCACACACCCACCCTACAGCCATCCACCTCATAACAGCCTCCGGCCCATGCACCTTCACCCAAATTCAGCAAACGTACACCTCCTACAAATACTACCTCTTCCTCTACTCCCAACCCCCCTCCATCTTCCCCTCCCAGTGTGTCTTCCACCACCTGCCAAGGTGAAGAAGGTGCCCACATCCCGGAGGGAGAAGCCGCACCTACCAGCCACCAAGGGCTCCGCCAAAACAAAAGGGGACGGTGGAAAAACACCTGCGGCACCATCAAAGGTGGGGAAGGGACAAAAGCAGAAGAGCAGGTCAGGACAGGGCACGGTGGCACCAACTGAGGGACTATTGTCACCCCTTCTGTCCACGACTCCACCAACCTGTACGGCGGCGAACACCGCAACTTGCCCCGCCACCAGCACCGCCACCAGCACCGCCACCAGCACCGCCACCAGCACCGCCACCAGCACCGCCACCTGCACTGCCACCATCACCACTACCTGCACAGCCACCTGCACCGCCACCTGCACAGCCACTGGCACGTCTGCAGCCTCAGCAACAGTCCCCTGCATCTTTCCCAGTGGGCAGCCATCCGAGGCTGCAGGAGATGTCCTCCTGTGTCCCTCAACAGGTGCTGACCCATGCACCACCACCAGCACCGCCGCCACAGACACCGCCGCAAGCACCGCTAGCAGGCCCCACCGCTGACATGGCTACCATCCCCAGTGGTCAGTCTTCCGTGGCTGTAGGAAACTTCCTGGACCCTGCCCAGCTTCCATGAGGCATGACTTCCATCACTGTTTGCACCTGCAGGTGGAAGGCGAAGTCACAGCAGTGTGGGGTATGGCTCTGCCTCCATGGCGTATCATGCTACCTGTTCCTAGACAATCTCATGGCACACACACCCAGGTGAGGGAATGGGACCGGCCACACTGCATGTGGAGCACTCTGGGCACCATGACCCCTCCAGAACTAGTGGAGAAATACATCCACTACCTCAGTTCTTGGCAGGATGAAGCACTCTGAGCACCATGCCCCCTCCAGAACCAGTGGAGAAACACATCCACTACCTCAGTCCTTGGCAGGATGAAGCACGCCGGGCACCAGGCCCCCTCCAGAACCAGTGGATAAATACATCCACTACCTCAGTCCTTGGCAGGATGAAGCACTATGGGCACCATGCCCCCTCCAGAACCAGTGGAGAAATACATCCACTACCTCAGTCCTTGGCAGGATGAAGCACTCTGGGCACCATGCCCCCTCCAGAACCAGTGGAGACTGTTATCCACTTGAGAGACTGTGGCTTTGCACTCCCCAGGATAAAGCAGTGGGCAAACCACCCACTGTAAAGACTTGAGAGACTGTGGCTTCGCACTCCCCAGGATAAAGCAGTGGGCAAACCACCCACTGGAAAGACTTGAGAGACTGTGGCTTTTCACTCCCCAGGATAAAGCAGTGGGCAAACCACCCACTGGAAAGAATTGAGAGACTGTGGCTTTGCACTCCCCAGGATACAGCAATGGGCATGGAGCACCCTCGTGCAGCAGTGGCGTTGTGCGTTCATCCGGCTAAGGTGCCCCCCTTCCCTTCCCCCTGAGGTGCCTGTTTATTTTCGATCTGATGCCCCTGCAGTGTTCTCTCCATTTCGAGTCAGGTATCTTGTGTGGGCTTCACCCATGCATTTTGGGACCACTGGTCCACAGACAATGATTGGTACACTATCCAGACTTGTCTAGTTGGTGTACATATTTGTATATACTGAATTTTGAACTTTCACTATCAGATTTTTCATGATTACAATCGTTACAATCATTTCCTTTTGTCCTTGTGTTCTTCCAGGGGGTGGGGGGGTGTATATGTAATGTTGCTGCATGTATTTGTGTGTATGTTGTTGTGGGTGAGGGTGGAGGTGTTGCGTGTTGCGTGTGTGTGTCACTCTCTTTTCCCTCCCCCCCTCCCCTGTGTTGTAGGTGCAGTACTCACTGTAGTCATCGATAGCGTCTGTCCTGCTCCTGATAGAGCAGGAGGAAGACCAGCATAGGCAGTACGTGTAGTTCGGGCTCCATGGCGTCCTGGTTCCTCATTGGGTGTCGAGAGGTGAGTGTTTTCCCTTCTGTGTAAGGTTTCCGCCGTGCTTTTGATAGCGTTGGTCCCGCCCCGGAAAAGGTGGCGGATAGGCTTGTTGTGATACGGTGGGCAGTACTTTGTCCTCCCCCTGTCTGTTGGCGGTTACCGCTGCGGTGTTTGTTTCTACCGCCGTGGCGGTAGGAGTGTTAAAGTGGCTGTCTATGTTGGCGGTTTCCGCCATGGTCGTGATTCCATTTTTTGTTTCTGCCGGCCTGTTGGCGGTATTACCGCCACTTTAACACCGACCGCCAGGGTTGTAATGAGGGCCATAGTCTTTAGTCAGTGCCTCTATTGTTCAAGTCCTGGGAAAGTACATTTAGCCTACACTACACTTAATTGTATCAAATTGTCTTCATCATCTCCTGTCCGCTGGTACATTGCAGAATGTTCTAGCAGAGCCGACTGAACTCTGAACAGTTCAAGGTCCTTTCTCCCAGTTACCAGTCCTCGCAAGGTTTTTCGAAGTCTCCATATTATGAGCAAGCAGGGCCCAGTGAAACCAGGTCTTTGGTCAAGCTAATGAAAGAACATGGATTAACATAAAACATAGGTTATACATCCAGTTATGATATATTAATACGTTTTATATAAGTCTTCTCATTATTGAACATCTGTTAATACACATGGTGTCACTCCCCGTGGGCACATTTTCGATTATCCATGTTATTTTCTAATATTAATTTCCCTACACGTTTTTCTCAATAATAATCACATATTAATCATTAGTAAATGTACTTAATTAACATATCCGCTCCTTCAGTCCCTCCCCTGATGACTAAATATGTCACCACACCTTTCTTGTCAACACCCTACAAATTTGTCTCAGATGTATTTTGTCTTCTTCTTGAATTTTCCCTATAAATTTGTCTCCTAGATGGTTCTTCCCTCCTCTGATCATTTTTACCCTTCCTTAATTTTACCTTTTGCCATAATTTGCATGTGCCCCATAAACCCAATATGGAAACAATCACAATTAATATTCCCTGGCCAATTTTCAATAATACCCCATGCCAAATTTGACTAAACCAATTTCCCACAGAGGCAAATCCATTTCCAACCTTCTCCCAAACTCCTGGTTCCTTCAATTCTTTCAAATCCTTGCTTGAATTAGTTAAATTAGTAAGTAAGTCTCTTATCTCTTTCTCACTTTCAGGTATGAATAAACAACAATGCCTAGCAATAATCATTTTACAGACTACGCCATCTTTCGCTAAAGTTATGTCTAAAGCAAGCCTATTTTGAAGCGTCATAGCTCTATCCGCAGCCAATTCAGTATTTAACAGGAGTATTGCCCCTGCAAAGTTTGTCAGCATATTATCCACAATAGTAGCCAATTTTCGGATCTTGTTTGCATTCAAAATAACTCCTACAGAAGGAATTATTGCCCCAAAAATATCTCCCACAATTGCAGAAGCAGTTTTCCTCCTCTGTCGCACATGTTATAATTCAGTCACTTTCTGTATTTTCTTTAACTTATCTATCTGATAAATCTTAGGGAAAACTATCCCTAAATAGCATGTCCCATACCATCCTCTAGGAAGACGGTAATAAGCGTTAAGTCCACAAATGTAGTAAATCCCAGGAATCACAGGGTCCGCACCATTCAACATAAAAGTCAATTTACTCTGAAACAAAAACACATACCTACATTCACTTGTTCCCACAAATAAAGTGTCAGTGTGTGATTTTGGCCTGTATATACAAAGCTTTCCCATGTGTAACACATCTAAAGCTAATCTCCCTTGTGTTTTAATGGCAGTGTAAGCATAGTCATTTTTATAGGTTCTTTTCTCTAGCCCTTTTTCTAATTTCTCTTGTAATGCTTTTCTTCTATCATCAGTATGCTCTATAAAGCTCTTTTCCCACGGAGTTAGTAAGCAGCTCAAGTTATTACGGTGAGCATTAGCAGTTCCAAAAGTTAGTGTTGGCTCAAAGAACCCTCTAACTAATACTATATCATGCTCCTTAGCTTTTTTGCTCAAATATCTAATGATGGGTACGAAAGAACACACTAGATTATGATTGGAGTAAAAATACTGCATATACTGTTGATTATTGAATCTGGTTAGTAACAAACTACAAGCTATGCCATATGTTAGTGGCAGACTATGATACGTAACCCCTTCTTCCACAGAGGAAGGAATTTGCGTACACACAAGACAATTCTTTGCATCCATCCTTTCCACATACTCTCTCAACAACCGATAGAAACAATTAGAAGAAAGCTCTCCTCGTGCATTAGTATAATCATTCAAATATTTTCCATCTAGCTTAAACCTCTCTAAAGCAGTTAGTGTAGTAGTCTCATGAACAGGGGCAATAGCAACTTCTCTCATATCATGAATAGACATACCCACAATCATAATTATAAACATTATTCCACACATATTTGCCACTCCAACACTCAAATATCAACAGTATCTAATATTTCTAACGCTATTATTTAACTCATCCATGATCTGTAAAGAATCAGGGAGTAGAAATGCTCTTCGATAAGGTGCAACAGAAAAAAAAATCTATATATATAATTCTTTCTTGCGATTCAGTTTCACACACGGGAACCCTTTTCTCCCTTGTCTGAATCGGTTAGCAGCTTGTCACATCAGGTTTTCAAATGTCATCTCAGGTTACCAATGTCTTTTTCTGGTTTATTTCAACAGTCTCTTTTTAATTTCCCTTCAGATTAGTTCAACAACTCAGTCTATTGCCCCCCCCTTCAGGTTGCATCAAAGTACTGATTCTGAACTTCTCTGTCAAAGCAAAAGGACATGAACTCGTTTTGCCATTCACTTGTTGCTGCATATGCCCATTCAGGACCTGCGTATCTTCGACTTGCTACTCTCTTTCTTTTCAACCTTCGTTCTCCTGCTAGTTCTCCTTCACTTAGTTCGTCTTTTCATGCAGTGTCTACTTCTTCCTCTATTGGTTCGTTTATAACCAACTCCTTTTTCTTGCCTATTTGTGATTCAGGCCAATTGTCTCCTTTCCTTGTTCCTTCTGTCAGTAATCTCTTTAAGATTGGACTCTTCTCTTTCCCTCTATCTGTGGTGTTTTCTCTTGATGGACCTGCAACAGGTTCAGGAGGAGTCAGATCACTTTGACTTTAATCCGTCTCGACTCTTTCCCCTTCTAGGTCTGGCACTTGGTCTGCGTGTGCTTCAGCACTGTCTACTTCTGGGAGAACCCCTCCTGTACTTAGTTCTCCAGTCGCTTCCGTTGTGTTAGGCTCTTGCTCCGATTCTTGTGCTCCTGCACTTTCATCTCTTACTGGGGTAATTGACCCATCTTCCACTAGCTCTGGGTCAACTTCAGACTCAACTCGCTCTGGCTCTGGTTCAGGAAGTGCCACTTGTTTTGCTGCTGTTGGTGCTCTCAACAACACTTCTTCATGATTTGTGGACTCACCACTCTCTTGGTATGGCTCGTACGTATCAAGTTAGGTAGTCCAACACACTTCACAGCTGTCATAGTTGTCAGCACCACCTGGTATGGGCCCTTCCAACGCAGCTCTAGGCAAGTCTTTCGAACATGCTTTTTGATGACGACCAAATTTCCAGCTCTTAAATTGTGACCTGGGTCATGGATGGGTGGCAGTGTAACAGCCTGCACCTGTTGAGAGAAAGATCGAACCACATCAGCCAGACCCTTGCAGTAGTCCAACACCATATCATCTGTAACACTGACAAGAGCATTTGCTGGAATTGCTGGCAGTCTCATTGCTCTGCCCATGAGAATCTCATGTGGTGACAGTCCTGTCTTTCTGTCAGGTATATTTTGCATTGACATCAACACCAAAAGTAATGCGTCTGGTCATTTCAGATTTGTTGCGGCACACATTTTGGCAATTCTTGATTTCAACGTACCATTCATTTGCTCTACAAGTCCTAATGCTTCTGGACAATAGCTGCAATGCAGTTTCTGCTCAATGTTTAATGCTGCACATAAGAGTTTGATCACTTTGTTATTGAAGTGTGTTCCCCTATCTGATTCTAAAGAGATCGGGAATCCGAACCATGGTATTAACTCTCAAAGCAACAGCTTTGCAACCGTGAGACCATCATTTCTATGTGTGGAGTATGCTTCAATCCAATGGCTGAACACACACACAATTGCCAACACATATTTCAGTCCACCACACGCAGGCATTTCAATGAAATCCAACTGCATTCTGCTGAATGGTACTCCTGCTCTTCCAATGTGGCTGAAATTCACCACTGTCCCTTTCCCCACATTTAATTGCTAATAGATTATGCATCTATGACATACTGCCTCTGCTGCTTGTCTGAATTTTGGATTAAACTAGTCAATTTGAACAATCTAACCATGGCATCGCTTCCAATATGTGCTTGGCCATGATAGTACCAGGCTATCTGAGTCAGTAAACTATTTGGCAGTACCATCTGGCCCTCCTCAGAAACCCAAATCTCATCTGGTCTTTGAATACACTTAAACTTCAACCATAGCTTGTTCACTTCCTTGTCTGCATTTTCCTGCAACATTTTCAACTCTTCTAAAGTGTCAATTATTTTTAAAACAAAAAAGTTGCACAATTTGTTTCTTCTTCAGACATCAGTTCCCACTTCTCTTTGAATGATATACAGTTCAATGTGCAAAACCTTGCTACTTGATCTGCATACCCATTTCCTAAAGAAATGTAATCCTGTGTCTTTTGGTGTGCACTTCATTTCACCATAGCAATCTCTTCAGGTAACTGAATAGCGTACAACAACTCTTTTACCCGGTCGCCATTTCTCACTGGAGTTCCAGTTGAGGTCATAAAAACTCGTTGGTACCCCAAATGGCCAAAACCATGAACAATTCTGAATCCATATTGACTATCAGTGTAGATTGTGACTCTTAGCAACACAAAAGGACACACAGTGGCACAGTGAGCAAGGGACCCACGTCTGGGCATACCCTTCCCACTTAGGGCAACTTTAGCAACACAAAAGGCTGATGGACGGAGTGCTGAACAATGCAAACACAGATCTGGGTTTAATCCATTGTTCTTTTGCTCACCCGTCACCCCAGTTTGGACCCAGCCATATGCAAATCAGTCTTCACACTGTTCCTCATGGGAACAGTCCAGCCCGAACTGCCAGGCCAAGTCCTCCCTGGACTGGAAACAAGCATCCTGGGACCGGTTTCAGGGTATCACCCTTCTTCAGCCAGGCTAGCTTGAATCCGTTGGCACAGTGAGCGAGGCACCCACGTCTGGGCATACCCTTCCCACTTAGGGCAGCTTTAGCAACACAAAAGGATGATGGGCGGAGTGCTGAACAATGCAAAGACTCACCCCCAGTCACAGATCTGGGTTTAATCCATCGTTCTTTTGCTCACCATGCCACCCCAGTTTGGACCCAGCCATATGCAAATGAGTCTTGACCCTGTTCCTCATGGGAACAGTCCAGCCCGGGCTGCCTGGCCAAGCCCTCCCTGGACCGGAAACAAGCATCCTGGGACCAATTTCAGGGTATCACCCTTCATCAGCCAGGCTAGCTTGAATCCAGTGGCACTTAACCTTGCAGAGACATAGCAAGCTCTAGTAATAGCTACTAGTTCTGCCACTTGTGCAGAATGAACACCCGGAAGCCATGAAGCTTCTAATGTGCCTGTAATTGTGCACACAGCATATCCTGCTCTCAGTGTGCCTGTTCCATCTCTGAGACACAAGCCATCATCAAAAACAATTTGGTAATGTTCCATTAAACGTGTGTCTCTAAGATCAGGCCTCGGTTTTGTACACAGCTCAGTTACCTGAAGGCAATCATGTTCAATATCTTCCTACTTTTCAATTTCAAAAGTATCACTTGGAAGTAATGTTGCTGGATTCAGCACTGTACATCTTTTCAATGTTACATTCGGAGCACTCAATATGCTTGTTTTATACCTTGTCAGTCTGGCTCCCGTCAAATATTGTGGTTTCATCCTTGTCAGTAAAATCTCAACAGAATGTGGTACCATTACCGTCAAAGGGTATCCCATGACTACCCCCTCGCATTGGGAAAGACTTTGACCAACTGCGGCTACTGAACGCAGACAACCTGGTAAAGCTGGGTCCACGGTAGCTGAAAAATAAGCTACTGGGCGATAAGCACCTCCATGGACCTGTGTCAAGAAAGACAAAGAACAAGCATCACGTTCATAACAAAACAATGTGAAAGGCTTTGTGTAATCAGGCATTCCAAACGCTGGAGCTCTGCACAAACTCTCTCTCAATTCGGTGAAAGTTCTCATCTCGTCCTCATCTAGGGTAATAGGATCTGTAATTCCCTTATGCGTCAGCTGCTGTAAAGGTTTGGCTATTTCAGAAAAATTTGGAATCCACTGTCTACAGTACCCCACCATTCCCCGAAACATTCTGACATCCCTCTGTGAAGTCAGGGGATTTCTCTGCAGAATCATAATAATTCCCTCTCTGGAAATTCTTCCCAATCCCTTCTCAATCTGATGTCCCAAATATTTCACTGACTTCTGACAGTACTGTAATTTCACAGGTGAGACTTTATGTCCAAACTCTCCCAAATGACTCAACAGGGCAATTGAGTCATGCTTACACTCGTCCCTTGTTCTGGAAGCAATTAGCTAATCATCAATGTACTGTACAAGAGTTGATTGACATGGTAATTCCAACGATTCCAGGTTCTTTTTTAGGATCTTGTTAAACAGTGATGGTGACACTGTATACCCTTGTGGAAGCCTGCACCAGCTGTAGACTCTGTCTAGGAATTTGAAACTAAAAAGAAACTGACTATCCTCATGAAGTGGCACAGAAAAGAAAGCTTGTGACAGATCTACCACTGTGAACCACTCTGCATCGCAAGTAATCTGAAACAGTATCGCTGCTGGATTGGGCACAATCGGACAGCATTTAACCATCATGTCATTCACTTTCCACAAATCCTGTACTTCTCGTACCTTCCCACATGGCTTTTTCAAGCCCATTATCGGTGAATTACATGGGCTGCTCAGCACTTCTTTCAAAACTCCTTGTTTTAAAAAGTCTCCGATTATTTGTGCCACCTTCATCAAAACATCCTGTGGCATGTTATACTGTGGAAGCTGTGGGAATACTGCATTCGGCTTCAAAGTGATTTTAATCGGCTCCACTCCCTTAATCAGACCTTCTTCCTTTCCTGTCAAGTCCCAGACTTCCTCCTTTACAGTTCCCTGTAAATCTGCATGCAATTATTTCACAGTAAACATTGGGAAAAATTCAATCAATGGGTATCCTTCATAGGCATTGCTAACTATCATTGCAGATGCCTGCTCTTCTTCATCATCATTATTTGTCTGGACTTCTATCCCAGTGTCTGAACAGTTGATAGAACATTTGGTCTTGTACAATACGTCTCTACCCAGTAAGGATACAGGACTCCAATCACCCACCCCAAATCTATACATTCCCAAATAATTTGCAGTTTCGCCCTGCACTGGCTCCTTGATTGTATTTGTCAGCTGTCAGTTTTCCACTCCCACAACTTGCACTGTTCTGCCTGAAAGAGGTAAATTTGGGACTTCTATGCTTCTTACTGTAGAGCGCGTAGCTCCTGTATCAACCAAGAATGAGACCTTGTAACCCATCACCTTTCCCTTCACAAAAGGACCTCTCTGATCTACTTCTAAGGATGTGGCAAGCATACAGGCTCCCTCATCCGAACTATCACTCATCCATTCTTCGTTTATTTCATACTCACTGTGAAATGGAAACTGGTGCACTGTGTTATTACTATTATCTTGTCTTTGACCTGTGACCTTCTGAGTAACCATCACCTGTTGCTGCTCCATCGGGGCTTGAGGTATCTGCATTTGCTGTCTAGGTACCATGGGAACCTGCTGCTGTACTGGCGGCAATGAAGCAAATTGTGCACGTGGCACCTGTATTTGCTGCACTGGTAGGAAATTCTGTCCTCGATTCTGAGCATTAGGAACAAATCCCTTCATTCGCGGGACTTTCATAGTTTGAAATGTACTGACATCACCTTGCTGAACCACACCATACTGCACCATCAACGGACACTCCTGTTTCCCGTGTCCCACGTTTCCGCACAAATGACATGGTAACATCCTTTTTATACCTTGCATGTCATTCTGAACAACCACAGTTCCCAAATCCGGACCGCGCACCATATCCATTCCACGCCCTCTACTCCTGACTTGAGGTTGAAACATAACAGCTCTCTGTTGCGGCGGCATAGGCATGTACTAAAGCTCCCTGCGCTCCTTTTTGAGCTGCTTTAATTTGTATCACCATCACCTTTTCTTTCCATTTCTTTTGTTTCAACTCAATCTCGTCACTACAGTAGTTTGCATATTGCAACACCACATCAATTGGTTTTGCCTGCCAGCAAATCAAATGATTCTTAATCATCTATCCCACCTCTGGTCTTAGACCTTCGACAAATCTGAACACAAAATGCAACATGTCTTTCGGCTCAATTGCTTCTTTACCACTGTACTCTTTGAATGATTTCAACAATCTCTCCTAGTGAGTGTGTATTGATTCTTTAGACTCTTGGACCGTTCTGTCAATCCGCTGCCAATCAATGTTTTTAGGAGAAATCCTCGTCTTCAGAAACTCGATCACCTTATAATACTTTTTTATTACCTCGGGTGAAGGCGCCGCTGTTACCTTATCCCTTTCCGGTTCACTTGTTGGCCAGTCTACTGCTCTCTTGCACTCAACCCACAAGTCTGCTGGTACCACTATTTCCAATAATGTGTTCAACTCTTCCCACAAACATTTGGAAAGTTTCCCAAATCTTTCTGTTTGTTGATACCACTCAACTGGCTTCTTTCTCAATTTTTGATACTCATTTGTGAATGACAATATATCACTCCTGTGCCACCGGACATGAACAAACTGTCCTCCTGGAATTTCTCTCACTGGAAGCATCTTAACTGATCCCCTTTGTCAGCACCTTCCATCCCTTCTTGGGAATCCTGCTTTCGCTTATCTTTTTTCTTTGTCCATCTGCCTTCCTGCTTCTCTAATGCTCCCCAAACCTGGGCACTCTGCAACAGTTCTCTCAAGTGTGCTTTCATTCCGGCTGATCTCATGTGTTCGAAATCCTTTGCTTCAAAATCTAATCTGTAGCTGCTTTTCAAATGCTTCGTCTTCTCAATGTCAATGTCATGTTTTTCTGCTAATTATGCTAGCTTCTGATGTATTTTACTCACTTCTCTTGTAATCCTTTGGCATAAATACCTCAGCTCTTCTTCTATGTAAGATTCTAGTCTGTTCACACCTATTGTTCCCTCAACTAATTCAGTGGCATCTATGTTCAGTGTAACTCACCCTTGGATGCATTCTGAGGAGTGTTTAAACTATCTAACCATTCACTCAACTGCTGAGCTGATAGTCCCTGCAATGAAATGTTATTTGCATTCGGCACTGGCAGTTGTGGTACCACTGCACCTGAAGTTTGCAGTGTCAGAAGTCTCAAACTCTGACTCGCATTCGGGCCATTCATTGCATCTGGAAGTGCTACAAGTGGACTAAGGTCCATTAGCTGTCTAGATCCATTGAAAGTGTGTCCTGCAGATGACATTAGCTGTGTAGGATCACTCACCCTCCTCCTAACGAGGCTCTGTGACACTTCATTCTACTCTCCTGTATCTGACTTCTTTTGAGCAAATAAGGGTACCGCTGGACCAACAGTAATTGGTAGTGATATTGCATGTGGAGCTGCCCTAGCACTTGCACCTTGCGGAAATGTTACCCACATTGCCTGATTCATAACTGGTGTGAGATCTGACTGTGTTCCTGTCAGTGGTGTAAACTTCGGTAGACCCTGTGCTTGAGCTGAAGGCAACAACATTGGGGTCGGATATGTCTGAATCAGCATTGGCTTCGGGAGCACCTGCTCCCTCGGCACCATGATGTTCGAAGCCGTCTCAAGAATTGGCACATCTGGATAGATTCTCTGCACCGAAGGTGGATGTACCTGCGCCTGAACTACAGTACTAGTTCCTGCATTAAGTGTACTCTGTACTACCCTGGTAATTGTCCGCTTCTGCCTGAACAGCTCTCTCGGCTCCCTGTGCTTGTGCCGGAGCAGCTGTAGGGGCAGTAGCATTAGTGCCTGGGCCCCCTGCATAGGTTGTTGAAGGTGGAGGTCTATCTCTCAACAACTGCGCAATGAGATCCTCAACATCAGAATCATCATCATCTACATAGGACTTTCTCCTTTTCTTTCTTCCTCCATTCTCATCCTCTTTGGCACTATCTTCCCCTTCTGCCTCATCTCCTTCTGTAATGGCAGGGAGCAATTTGATATCCTATAATGTTGCTGCTCTCCATCTCTTTCTCCCAATCCCATCTAGCTTCAGCTAATGATTTTTCTTCTCGCTTCATTCTCCTTTTGAATTTCATCTCTTGTTGCTGTCTAGCCACTAGCTCCCAAACCGCTAAGGCTTCAAACTGCGCTGGTCTCGGTAATGGCTTCATGTCATATAATGACATCCGCAATTGATCCAAAATTCTCAAATTGAACGTTCCATACTCTGGAAACACTAAAGACCCTTGATTTTTAGTTAACTTGCACTATTGCTTCAACCACAAACACGGTGCTACACCTCGCTCCTCCATCACAATATAAACCGGAGTATTTTCCGGTGGGGTCGGCTCCCCCATTGACGTCTTAATGTAAGTATCACCCTTCACTGCACTCCTAAATGCCTTGAAAAACTTCATTTTGTCTATTCTGTTTACTTTTGATTTAATAATGAAATTACTTTTACTCCCAAGATTCCCTTCACCTGCTTACTCAACCAATTGCCTCTCACGAACAGCTGCCAATCCAGTCGCGGCTCTCCTTCACTAACCAACCTATCTCAGCGTGGCACACTCTGACATCACACTCACACACAGCGGCTGACAAAGTCTTACGGATCGTCCTCCTTAACTCGATTCACCCAACTAAGGCAAATTATTGTGAGCACTTACCAAAAAAAAAAACAATATCTAAAACAAACCTGCTGGTTTACTACAGGAAGGGACACAACCACTTCAAAGATCTTACGGATTTTCACTAATGGCTCTTTTGGCTTATATAGCTAGTCCTCTTTCTCAGTCCCCCACATTCGCAAGCAAAATTCAACCTGCAAATTTTACTCTCAACTGATCAATGGGTCTGTTCTGGTGTATAGAACTCGCCAAATCTCAGTCGAAATTGTTCTCTCACCCAATCATCACACTCACTGACTTGTTGACCACGCCCGATCAACCCACTAAACCAGACAGATTACAACATATAACCAAGTGTCTCCTACACTTGTCAATATACTCTGGAGTCTCAGACCACGCAGGATCCGTACATCACCAACAACCACATGGAAAATGTTTTAGCAAAAAGCGCCACACATATGTGAAGTTCGACGACTTCCCTAGTCTCATACTACGGACACTCCTACTAACCTCATTTGGAGCTCTGAGACTCCCTACTATACCTTACATACTTCACAATTCACCTGCGATTTGCTTAGGCCTGTGCAAGTGTGACCTACCACTCTCACACAATCTCAAAAAGATGCCGAGAACATACCCAACTTTACCACCATTATCCAGGATCCGGGAAAGTTATTTCTGGGCTTAAGGGGACATCATCTTTGCTACAACAGCCATTTCAGAAAAATAAAATTCAAATCTCATAAAATACAAACAACTAATCCTAACTTAAACTAGAACCATAACCAATGATCACCACATAACCTGTTCTCCAAGGAAACTAACCATCAAGCTGCTACCAAAAACTGCTAGCGCGCCTGGTTCTTAGTAAGTAAACTAACAAGGGGACGCGTACAGGTCGATGAACCTTTTGAATCGCCTGGAGTATCCTAGTCATGCAGTGACTATTGAAATCAACAACTAACATCAATAATTAAGGAAAACACTCAATGAAACCAAAATACTAAACCATATTAATCATAAATAACCACTGCTCAAGACAAGGGGTAACAAGTTTTATCCCCTATTGCTTACAATTCTAAGTCATATGTTAGTTCAAACTTTATTCAGATCAACTCTTTATTAATTCATTAGTTAAAGAACATTGGGGGTCATTCTGACCTCGGCGGTAAAAGGCGCTTACCGCCGGTCAGAAGACCGCCATAACACCGCCTCGGCCGTGGTAAACCGCCACGGTCATTCTGACCCGCAACTGGCAAACCGCCAAAAACCCGACATCCACAAAAGTCCGCCACACCAAAGCTCAGCGAAAAAATGGCGAAGACCAAACCTCCACCATCACGCCAACAGAAATACGCCCATACCATTCCGACCCACAAATCCACACGGCGGTCTTTCAAACGCGGTATTCCATTGGCGGTACACACCGCCGCGGTCAAAATACACACACACATAGAAAACTCAGCCACATTGGTCAGTTTGAAATACACACACCTGATACACATACTAACACCACTCCCACACACCCAACACAATATAAAACACACACCCACATCACCCACATGCCCCTACGACCCGAAATCATTGACGAAGGCTAGAGAGAGAGCACAGACTAGACAATCACACAACACAGAGGCACACAACACCATCACCCACACAGAATCCACGCACCAAACACCACACACCACCACACGCACCACACTCATCACCACAAACGCCACCCCACACCTCAACCACACCACCCATGGCACCCCAAAGACACCCCAGGTTCAGTGACGCCGAACTCAGGGTCATGGTGGAGGAAATAGTCCGTGTAGAGCCCCAGCTCTTCGGGGCACAGGTGCAGCACACCACGATTGCCAGGAAGATGGAGCTATGGCAAAGGATAGTGGACAGGGTTAACGCGGTGGGACAGCACCCACGCAATCGGGACGACATCAGGAAGAGATGGAACGACCTACGGGGTAAGGTGCGTTCCATGGTATCAAGGCACAACATTGCGGTGCAGAAGACTGGCGGCGGACCCCCACCTACTCTCCCAGAATTTACCGCGTGGGAGGAGGAAGTCTTGCACATCCTGCATCCTGAGGGCCTCGCAGGAGTAGGCGGAGGAATGGACTCTGGTAAGGCAAATCTTCACTACTGCTTCCCACCCCCACCCCACCTGCATGCCAAATCATACCCCAACCTCACCCTCACCCCCTCCCCCATAACACCAACCCCTAGCAAAAGGCACACCATCACAACCCATCCATCCCAACACCAAGCCCTGCATGCAACCACAAAGCATGGATACCCATCACCAAAGCATGCCCACTGCACACACACATCACCCCCACAAGCCACACTCACAAAAGCCCCCACAAGGAAATACCTGCACATGGGTACACGGACACCCACCCATCACACGAAATGCCACACACAGAAGCAATAACCATACCTTTATACCCCTGCAGGACCCGAACGCCACCACCCCGCCACGGAGGGTCCAGAGATGTCCATCCCACCCCCAGAAGAGGCCCCCAGCGATGACAGCAGCTCTGTCTCCCTGGAGCCAGACGACCAGCCCGGCCCATCGGGGACCTCTGGACAGTCGGTTCCCCACAGACAGCCACAGGCTACACCAGACCCAACCCCCTCTGGGAACACCAGCACAGCCCCCACCCAGCGGGCCCATGCCTCTGTCTCCAGGACACGTCAATCAGCGGTGTGTCCACCACTACAGGGCACCCAGGTTGACCCACCACCCCAACAACAACAGGGACCTGGGGGCAGTGGTAGTGGGCACACCGTCCAGGGGACAGAGGCCCAGGAACACAGGGGAACTGGAGGGCTGCTGTGCGACAGGGGGGGGACAGGCCCGGGGAACCCACTCTCCAAGAGGCCCTCTCCTCCATAATGGGAGCATACCACCGCTCCCAGGAGACGATGGCGACGGTACTGGCCCGGTTCCAGGAGATCCAGGAACTGCAGGAGGAACGGTACATGGGGTTCAGGGAGGAACTGAGGAACATCGGTTCCGCAATGGGGACCATCGTCGTGGCCCTTACCCAGATCGTCACCACATTGCGGGACCATGTGGCACCCCAAAGGGCCCCTGTCACTAGCCCAGGCCAGGAACAGCCTACCACCTCCGCTGGCGCTAGTGGACAGGAGGCCCCCACACAACGACAGGCCACCAGAACCCCACCTCCTGCAGAAGAAGAACCACCCCGCAAGTGGAACCTGAGATCTCACAAGAAGACAGAGTAGGATTGCAAGACCCCCGCCAGTCTAAGATACCCCCTGATGTCATCCCACTGTCCCACATTGTCACCCTGTCCAACCTTGAACTGCCCCTGCTCCATCCTTCCACAGGCATATGGACAATGCACCTGTGCGACTGAGAACTGGACATTACTCCACCCCCACCCATCACAGTTTCCCAATCATTTACCTATAGGTAGCACTTAAAATAAATCACTTATTCCACTTAAAAAAACAGGAGTCTGCTTGTATTCTCAACAAATGTATTACACATAACGGTGCAATAATGTCCAGTTACTTTGTGATGACAACATACCAATCTCAATAAGCTTTAGTCCATGGGCAAACAAAGCTGATGTCAGGCAGTGGGTCATACAGCTCTGAAAAGGGAAGGGAAAGTCACAAATCAGTTAACAGGAACTGGGGGGAAACACAGACAGTGGAGACGCATGAGGCCTTAAGTAAATGTAAAATGGGGTGGCTGATTCTTACCTGGGTGCTACTGAAAGTATTGTTGTATGACTGTCTCCCTGTTGTCCGTGTCGTCCCCATCGTCTTCCTCCTCTTCACTCTCCACAGGCTCCACAGCTGCTACAACACCACCATCTGGACCATCCTCCTGCAGAAAAGGCACCTGGCGTCGCAATGCAAGATTGTGAAGCATACAGCAGGCCACGATGATCTGGCACACCTTCTTTGGTGAGTACATGAGGGATTCCCCTGTCATATGCAGGCACTTAAACCTGGCCTTCAGGACCCCGAAGGTCCTTTCTATGATCCTCCTAGTTCGCCCGTGGTCCTCATTGTACCGTTCCTCTGCCCTGGTCCGGGGATTCCTCACTGGGGTCAGTAGCCACGACAGGTTGGGGTAACCAGAGTCACCAATTAGCCACACACGGTGGCTCTGTAGCTGTTCCATCACATAAGGTATGCTGCTATTTCGCATGACATACGCATCATGCACTGACCCAGGGAACTTGGCATTTACATGGGAGATATACTGGTCAGCCAAACAGACCACCTGGACATTCATCGAATGATAACTTTTTCTGTTTCGGTACACCTGCTCACTTCCACTGGGGGGAACCAAAGCCACATGGGTCCCATCAATGGCACCAATGATGTTGGGGATATGTCCAAGGGCATAGAAATCCCCCTTCACTGTAGCCAATTCGCCCACCTCAGGGAAAATAATGTAGCTCTGCATGTATTTCATCAGGGCAGACAACACTCTGGACAAAACCTTAGAAAACATAGGCTGAGACATCCCAGATGATATGGCCACTGTTGTCTGAAAAGACCCACTTGCCAAAAAATGGAGTACTGACAGAACCTGCACCAGAGGGGGAATCCCTGTGGGTTGGCGGATGGGGGACATCAGGTCTGGCTCCAGCTGGGCACATAGTTCATGTATGGTTGCTCTGTCAAGCCGGTATGTAAGTATGATATGTCGTTCTTCCATTGTCGACAGGTCCACCAGCGGTCGGTACACGGGAGGATTCATCCTTCTCCTTGCAAGTCCCAGCGGACGGTGCCTAGGAAGGACAACATGGAGCACAGAGTCAAGCAACCCACAGGTTCGTTCACACAGGTTGCACAGTACACGAATCGCTATGCATTGAATGGCTTGTATGATTGCCAATGCAAGGCCTAGGCCTGTGTGACGCAGTAGAAATCAGGCCCTTGAAATGGCGGCTGCCTGACCTGTGAAGTGTGACAGTGGGATGTGAGGTCACTGCGCTGGCGTGGCACACCGTGGCGGTAGGCGGTCGAAGACCGCGGCGCAAAGCAGCATTGGTTAACATTGAACCCTATGGGTCTCAGGAGCCAATGACGATGTGCGCCGGCGGTCGCGGTACGCACCGCCGCGGTACGCACCGCCGCGGGCGTGACCGCCATTTTCTATCTGATTAATCACTCGAGACCTGATCATCCACAGGAGAGGACCTATACTGCAAGTGCTGCTGTGACCTCGGTCTGGGAGATACAATGGCTGCTGCGACTGGGGAAAGGGCCCCTGCCTTCACTTCCGAAGAATTGGAGAAACTTGTTGATGGGGTCCTCCCCCAGTATGCGCTACTCTACGGTCCTCCAGACCAACAGGTTAGTACACAGGGTGCACGTTGAATGGGCTATGCCTGTGTTGAGTGGGGTGTATGTAAGATGGTGGGGAGGGGAGCGAATGAGGAGTGCAACGCACGAAAGATGAGAGCATGTGCCACATGGCAAGGTTGGGGAGGAGGGGGCCACTCACATTGACCAGGCAGAAAACTGGTGCGATTTCCTTTACCACCCTGTACATGTCACATAGGTCAGCGCCCATCAGAAGATCGACATTTGGCATGCCATCGCCAAGGACGTCCGGGCCCTGGGGGTCCACAACAGACGGGGCACCCACTGCCGAAAGAGGTGGGAGGACATCCGCCGCGGGACCAGAAAGACCGCCGAGTCTCTGCTGGGGATGGCCTCCCAACGTAGGAGGGGTGCCAGCCGCCAATTGACCCCCCTGATGTCCCGGATCCTGGCGTTGGCCTACCCCGATTTGGATGGGCGAGTGAGGACATCACAGCAGACACAAGGGGGTGAGTATCAGCACATTCTGCTATCTTTGCGCGCAGTGAAGGTGTTTGGGTGGGGGAGGAGGGCTGTGGCTATCTCCAGGCCAGGGCGCATTCTGTAGGCTAGGCCCCTCCGTTAGACACGGCCCTGTGCCCCCGCCCCCCACCTCTGTAGGGTGCCAAGTACAGCTATCCATGGTCCGGACTCACCCATGTGTGCATTTGTCGTCCATAGACCTGTAGGCCTAGTCACAATAACTGAGTAGTGTACCCCCATTGCGCGACCTAGTTCAGGGGGCTTCTGTGTCTGTCCTCTCCGACAACGGTGTTGCCAATGCATGCACTCAACCTGTCTTCATTTCTCCCCCCCCCATCTTCTTTGTCTTCCTGTTCATGTGTGCATTAGCATCATCAGTCGGAGGAGAAGTGGCATCGGCGCACGAGGGAGCTGCATCTCACATGGCCCCGGAGGGCCATACAACGAGTACACCAGTGAGACGGAGGGCGAGTGGAGCTCCACAACGGGGACCCGTGGAGACGTCAGCGACACCGCCACGTCCTCGGAAGGGAGCTCCCTAGCGGTGGCGGCAACATCCGTGCCCACCGCCACAACAGGTACAGCCGCCACCCAGTGCACCAGCCCCACCCTCCCAGCAGCCCCTCAGCCTTTGCTCCGTGCCTGCTCGCCCAGGAAGGCGGGCATCTCCTTCGCCCCAGGCACCTCAGGCCCTGCCCCAGTTACCCCTGCTGCCCTCAGTGAGGAGGTCATTGACCTCCTCAGGACACTCATTGTTGGGCAGTCTACCCTTTTGAATGCCATCCAGGGTGTAGAAAGGGAGGTGCATCGGAGCAATGCATACCTGGAGGGCATTCATTCGGGTCAGGCTGCCCATCAGCGATCGTTCAACGCTCTGGCCTCAGCACTGATGGCAGCCATTGTCCCTGTCTCCAGCCTCCCTCTTCTGGCTCCCTCCATCCAGTCCCAGTCTCCTGTTCCTCTGCCTATCCCATCCACACCATCAGACCAGCCTGCACACACCTCTACACCCAAGGGCAGCTCATCCAGACATAAGCACCACAGATCACACAAGCATTCACACAAGCAACATCCAGATGCAGACATGCCAACAGTCACTACCACCTCTGTGTCCCCCACCTCCTCATCTCCCTCCTCCCTCCCTGTGACGTCTCCACTCACACCTGCTTGCACACCACCATCAGCCAGTACTTCCATCACCAGCACACCCTCCATTACAGTCCGCACACGTGCAGTCACCACCCCAACAGCCATTTACACGTCCCCTGTGTCCTCTCCCAGTGTGTCTGTCACCCCCTCTTCCAAAGCACACAAACGCAGGCAGCCACCCACCCAACAGCCATCCACCTCACGACAGCCTCCGTCACAAGCACCTGCACCCAAAGACAGCACACTTGACTCTCCTACAACCACATCCTCTTCCTCCACTCCCAAACCCACTACACCTACCCGTCCCTGTCCTTCCCAAGTCCTTTTCCTTTCCAACCTTGAGCTCGTTCCAATCACTGACCCACCCCCTCCATCTGGTAAGAGTAAAAAAAGCACCTCAGCCACCACCAGCCCTGCATCTACTGTGACCAAAGTGCAGGGCTATTGGAGTCCACCAGATCCTAGGGCAGGGACATCGGCCAGCAGCAAGGGGACAGCCAGCCCACCCCCTGGGAAGAGGACAAAAAAGAAAAAGGCCCGGCGCGACAAGACTGAGACGGCTGCCACCAAGGACAGTAGGCTTGCCCCGTCACCTGCCGCATCATCCAAGGGAGGCAAGGGCCACAGAGCTTCAGCGAAGGAGGGCAAGGGCAGCAGGGCGGAGAAGTCAGGCAGCAGGCGAGCTGCCCAGGAAGGCCCCACCAGCCCCATTACGGGTGTGACAGACGACACCCACGGGCCCAGGACTCCATCACAGGAGGGCGCCGCGACCGCAAGTTCGGATGGTGAATGAGCGGGAAGTCTTGCCCAGGTCTGGTTCCCTAGACACACAGGACAAGCACCGCTGAACAGGGCCCTGCCGGGAGGAGCACCGCTGAACAGGGACCCGCCGGGAGGAGCACCGCTGAACAGGGCCCCGCCGGGAGGAGCACCACTGAACAGGGCCCCGCCGGGAGGAGCACCGCTGAACAGGGCCCTGCCGGGAGGAGCACCACTGAACAGGGCCCCGCCGGGACAAGAACCACTGAACAGGGCCCCGCCGGGACAAGAACCGCTGAACGGGCCCCACCGGGAGGAGCACCGCTGAACGGGCCCCGCCGGGACAAGAACCGCTGAACAGGGCCCCGCCGGGACAAGAACCGCTGAACCCTTCTTGTCAAACACCGCTCCGCTGGGCCACGCCGTCTCAAGCACCGCTCCGCTGGGCCCCGCCGTCTCAAGCACCGCTCCGCTGGACCCTTCCTGTCAAGCACCGCTCCCCTGGGCCCCGCCGTCTCAAGCACCGCTCCGCTGGGCCCTTCATCTCAAGCACCGCTCCGCTGGGCCCCGCCGTCTCCAGCACCGCTCCGCTGGGCCCTTCCTGTCAAGCACCGCTCCGCTGGGCCCTTCCTGTCAAGCACCGCTCCGCTGGGCCCCGCCGTCTCAAGCACCGCTCCGCTGGGCCCTTCCTGTCAAGCACCGCTCTGCTGGGCCCCGCCGTCTCAAGCACCGCTCCGCTGGGCCCTTCCTGTCAAGCACCGCTCCGCTGGGCCCCGCCGCCTCAAGCACCGCTCCGCTGGGCCCCGCCGTCTCAAGCACCGCTCCGCTGGGCCCTTCATCTCAAGCACCGCTCCGCTGGGCCCCGCCATCTCAAGCACCGCTCCGCTGGGCCCTTCCTGTCAAGCACCGCTCCGCTGGGCCCCGCCGTCTCAAGCACCGCTCCGCTGGGCCCTTCCTGTCAAGCACCGCTCCGCTGGGCCCCGCCGTCTCAAGCACCGCTCCGCTGGGCCCTTCCTGTCAAGCACCGCTCCGCTGGGCCCGCCGTCTCAAGCACCGCTCCGCTGGGCCCTTCCTGTCAAGCACCGCTCCGCTGGGCCCTTCCTGTCAAGCACCGCTCCGCTGGGCCCGCCGTCTCAAGCACCGCTCCGCTGGGCCCTTCCTGTCAAGCACCGCTCTGCTGGGCCCCGCCGTCTCAAGCACCGCTCTGCTGGGCCCTTCAGCTCAAGCCCCGCTGGCCCATTGACAGTGCCGGTTCTGTGTCGAGCAGGGCTTCAGGAAGCACTCTGGGCACCATGCCTCCTCCATTAACAGTGGAGTCGGTAATCCATCTGATGGACTGTGGCTTTGCACTCCCCAGGATGGTACAGTGGGCAAGCCACCCACTGTAGGGACTTGTGAGACTGTGGCTTTGCACTCCCCAGGATGGTACAGTGGGCAAGCCACCCACTGTAGGGACTTGTGAGACTGTGGCTTTGCACTCCCCAGGATGGTACAGTGGGCAAGCCTCCCACTGTAGGGACTTGTGAGACTGTGGCTTTGCACTCCCCAGGATGGGAGAGTGAGCATGGAGGCCCCTCGTGGATCTGGCGTCGTGGACTCATGTGGCTGAGGTGCCCCCCCTTCCCTTCCCCCTGAGGTGCCTGTAGTTGTATCATCTGATGCCCCTGCAGTGTTCTCTCCAATGGTATCTGGTCTCCTGTGTGGGCTTTGCCCATGTGTTGGTGCACATTGGCCCACGGACTATGGAACTTTGACGGAATGTGCAGGACTTTTTGCCTATGTATATATTGTTGAATATGTTCATTCCTTATTTTTGTATCTTTTATATGGCATATTTCCCATACCTTCAATGGAGCTATTTATACATATATTTTATAGATCATTTTAATTGTGTCTTTGCATTATTCCGGGGGGTTTGTGTGATGTCACTCTGACTTGTTGCTCGGCATTGGGGTGTAGGTATTTGTGGTGGGGGGGTGGGTGTATGGCGCATGTGTGTGCCCGTTAGCTTTCCTCCTCCCCCCTCGCCTGTGTCGTAGGTGCAGTACTCACCGTTGTCGTCTGCGCCGGCGTTCGTACTCCTGGTAGATGAGCAGGTAGACAGTAGCTGGTAGGATGTGTAATTCGGGTTCCATGCTGTCCTCCTTCCTCATGGAGTGTGTATAGGTGAGCTTTTTCCCGTTCGTAGTCTGTTTCCGCCGTGTTTTTATCGGCGGGGCTCCCGCCCCAGGAAAAAGTGGCGGATTGGTGGGTTGTGATAGGGTGGGCGGTACATTGTCTGCCGCCTGCCTGTTGGCGGTGACCGCCGCGCTGTTTGTCTGTCCCGCTGTGGCGGTCGGAGTGTTAAAGTAGCGGGCTGTGTTGGCGGTTCCCGCCAGGGTCAGAATTCCTTTTTTTGGACCGCCTGCCTGTTGGCAGGTTGGCCGCCGCTTTATCACCCACCGCCAGGGTTGGAATGACCCCCATTATCTCTTAAAGAAAACATATGCAACAATGCAACACCATAAGCTATGAATATCAGCATGAATAATGTAATTCAGCAATTAAGTTCGTCAGTCATTTGTCACCGTCAACGTCACCCCTAACCACCTACCTAACCAAGATTACCATTAGCATGTGGGTCTTCACGCAAAAACAATTTAGAGAAAAACCTTAATTTGGAAAAAATCGACCTAAGAGAGAATTTCTATAAAACAGCACAGTTGGTACCAGAAGAAAAGGCACACAATTAGTCAGTCACATTTTCATAGCTACATATCCAGGATGGATCAGTAACAAGTCAGTTTTCGTCCCCAGGTCACCAGTGGTCAGCTACGGATCAGGCTCACAGGGTGTAAGCCTGATTATCAGCACTTTGGACAGAGTCTCCTGACGTCATCAACTTTCTCCTCGCAGTTCTGATTACGCTGCCCCTGTCATAACTTTTTATTAGGGTCTCCCTGTCCGTCCCTTAATTGCTATTTGGTCAGTCTTGTCTGAAGTTATGACTCTAACCTATAGTTTTTATTTACCAAATTTCTATTTCTGCATGGGCTTCAAGCCCACTAAATTTGATTGGTCCTTCTTGTGATGAGAACATCATCCAGCACTTCAGGTAACAAAATTGTTGCATACATAGGGGGTCATTACAACATTGGCGGTAAAAGCGGCTTACCGCCGTGCAGAAGACCGCCAACACACCGCTGTGGCCGCGGAAATCCGCCACAGCTATTATGACCCACATCCCGAAATCTGACAAAATTCAGACACCCACACAAGTCCGCCACACCAAAGGTCAGTGATAAACTGGCGAAAACAAAACCTCCACTGTCACGCCAACAGAAATACGCCCATGCTATCACGACCCACGAATCCACGCGGCGGTCTTTCAACCGCGGTATTCCATTGGCGGTACACACGGCCGTGCTCAAAATACACACGCATCTCCAAAACACCACCACATTGGACAATTCGAAAGACACACACCTGATACACATACACACACCACTCCCACACTCTCAATACTATATAAAACACACACCCACATCACCCACAAACCCCTACGACAAAAAAATCTGAAAGAAGGCCAGAGAGAGACACCACCATCCACAAACTAGCAGCCACAGGCACTCAACACCATCACCCACACTACTTCCACGCACAAAACACCACACACCACTACATATCACCACACTTATCACAACATACACCACCCCACACATCACCTACACCACCCCATGGCACGGCAAAGACACCCCAGTTTCTCTGAGGAGGAGCTCAGGGTCATGGTGGAGGAAATCGTACGGGTAGAGCCACAGCTATTTGGCTCACAGGTGCAGCACACCTCCATTGCTAGGAAGATGGAGCTATGGAGAAGAATAGTCGACAGGGTCAACGCAGTGGGACAGAACCCAAGAAATATGGACGACATCAGGAAGAGGTGGAACGACCTATGGGGAAAGGTGCGTTCCGTGGTCTCCAGACACAAAATCGCGATACAGCGGACTGGCGGTGGACCCCCACCTCATCCCCCACAACTAACAACATGGGAGGAACAGGTCTTGACAATAATGCATCCTGAGGGCCTCGCAGGAGTCGGTGGAGGAATGGACTCTGGTAAGTCAAATCTCAACTATCATATCCCCCACCCTACCTGTATGCTATCACAGACCCCCACCCTCGCCCCCACCCCTATCACTCCAACTCCACACAAATGTAC
This sequence comes from Pleurodeles waltl, assembly GCF_031143425.1. NCBI lineage: Eukaryota > Metazoa > Chordata > Amphibia > Caudata > Salamandridae > Pleurodeles > Pleurodeles waltl. The sequence goes on from NC_090450.1 coordinate 686,359,074, forward strand.
CAATATCACAAACCACCCATCCCAACACCAAGCCCTGCATGCTAAAACAAAGCATGGACACCCATCACTAAAGCATGCCCACTGCACATACCCATAACACCCCCCTCAACCATCATCACACAAGCCCACACACAGGAATGTCAGCACTGGGGTACACGGTCACCCATCCATTGCACACCATGAAACATACAGATGCAATAATCATGCCTTTCCACCCCTGCAGGACCACTACACAACGTCACCAGACATGAGGGTTCAGACATCTCCACCCCACCCACAGAAGAGGCCCACAGTGATGACAGCAGCTCTGTCCAACTGGACCTAGATGACCAGCCCGGACCATCGTGGGCCTCGGGACAGTCGGTCCCTCTCACACAGGCACAGCCCACCACAGACCTTCCACCCTCTGGTAACACCAGCACAGCACCCACCCAGCGGCCCCATACCTCCGTCCCCAGGACACGTCAATCAGCTGTGTGTCCAGCACTACAGGGAACCCAGGATAACCCACCACCCCAACAACAACAGGGACCTGGGGGCAGTGGTAGTGGGCACACGGTCCAGGGGACGGAGGCACAGGAACACAGGGGAACTGGGAGGGCTGCCGTGCGACAGGGAGCGGACAGGCCTAGGGAACCCACTCTCCACGAGGCCCTCTCCTCCATCATGGGAGCATACTACCACTCCCAGGAGACGACGGTGACGGTCCTGGCCAAGTTTCAGGAGACCCAGCGCCTGCAGGAGGAACAGTATATGGGCTTCAGGGAGGAACTCAGAACCATCAGCACCGCCCTGGGCACCATCGTAGGGGTGCTGAAGGAGATACTGAACACCAGGAGGGACACTGTGGCACTCCAAGGGGCCCCTGACACTAGCCAGGACGATGAACTGCCCACCACCTCCGCCGGCTCTAGTGGACAGGAGGCACCACGACAGGACCACCACACCAGCACCCCACCCCCTGCAGACGGAGAACCACCCCGCAAGCGGTCCCTGAGAACCAGGAACAAGACAGAGCACGATGCCAAGACCCCCGCCAAGAAATAACACCACCCTGATTGTCATCCTGCTGTCCCACTTTGTAACCCTGTCCATATTGGAACTGCCCCAGCTCCACTTCCTATGCCCATATGGGCAATGCACCTGTGAGACTCATAGACTGGACTCTGCCATGGACAGTCCTCCACCATCACCCCTCACCATTTTACAACCCCCCTCCAATATTTAGCACTTAGCACAACTTGGAGTCAGTCTGTGATTTAGAAAATGTATTATAGCTATGACAGTGACAAAATGCGTTCTCACATGTAATGTCAACATACCTATGTCACACATCACAAGTCCATGAGGAATCTAAGCAGATGACACACGTTGGAAACCACACCTGTGAAACAGTAATGGAAATGTACAACTCAGTTACCACATTCTGGTTGAAATCGACAGACAGGATAGAGGTAGAAGTGTGAAAGTACCTGTAATAGGCAGGAATGTATTCTCACCTGGATAACTGAGTCCCTGTTGTCAATGTCTTCTTCCTCTGCTTCCTCCTCATCACTGTCCACAGGCTCCACAGCTGCCACAACACCGTCATCTGGACCATCCTCCTGCAGAAAAGGCACCTGGCGTTGCAAAGCCAAATTGTGAAGCATACAGCAGGCCACGATGATCTGGCACACCTTCCTTGGTGAGTAGAATAGGGAAGCCCCTGTCATATGGAGGCACCTGAACCTGGCCTTCAGGAGGCCGAAGGTGCGTTCGATCACCCTCCTAGTCCACCCATGGGCCTCATTGTAGCGTTCCTCTGCCCTGGTCCTGGGATTCCTCACTGGGGTCAGTAGCCATGACAGGTTGGGGTAACCAGAGTCCCCTAATAGCCACACCCGGTGCCTCTGGAGTTGACCCATCACATAAGGGATGCTGCTATTCCGCAGGATGTAGGCATCATGCACTGATCCAGGGAACATAGCATTTACCTGGGAGATGTACTGGTCTGCCAAACATACCATCTGTACATTCATGGAATGATAACTCATCCAGTTCCTGTACACCTGTTCACTCCTGTGGGGGGGGGGCAGAGCTACATGGGTCCCATCAATGGCACCTATGATGTTAGGGATATGTCCAAGGGCATAGAAGTCACCTTTCACTGTAGGCA